>NC_140632.1:21926228-22361228 GCF_057382275.1 Copadichromis virginalis
AAGTCATTAATTTTATGACTTTAGACTTGACTTGAAAAACTGTTCTAAGACTTGTGACTTGACTTGGACTTTTACACCAATGACCTGGGACTTGAATTGGACTTGAACTGGTTTACTTGAAAAGACTTGATATTTCACCCCAAATATAAAACTTAACATGCATATTATATAGAGATTGAAAATGTGATGTCATTCAGGGGTAAAACCGCAAAGGATTCTGGGAACTCGTGGCAAGAGGTACTAGCGCACGCAGGCTTTCAATTGAAATCAGTCACACAGCGATAAAAAGAAACACAAAAATGTCAAGAAGCTGTTGTATTATTAACTGCAATAGCCGGTCGCATGACAGCCACGGGAAGCCGACGGGTAAAGAGATCGGTTGTTATCGAATTACGACTTTGAAGAGAAATTGTTCGAGCCATGTTTCCGAAGTAACAAAGACGCGACGGATGGCCTGGATTTCAGCCATTCAAAGATCAAATATAACGTCCCAGAACACTCCAGCTCACAGGTTAGTCTGCTCCAAGCATTTCCACAAAGGTCAGTGTTTTTTAGTAGTTAATACGTCATTTTCATAACATAATTGGTGATATAGGTTACAAGCAAGTCTGGCGCTGAACAGAAATTGTCGCGCTATGCTCCTTTATTTATTGTGCATAAATAGTGAATTGTCCTGACACAATATTGCGTTTCGCTTCTGTTATTATGGTACATTGACAAAAACATATACTTTTATTCACAGGATAAAACAGGTTTTTTGTATCACTAATTGCCCAGTGCGATTACAGCATACAATATTATTGTCACTGCTACATTTCTGTGATGGGTACCAGAAATTATTTCCACTACTAATTAATTACCGTTGAGCTCAAAGGTTATATTAATAAACGGTTAAGGAATGTGTATTTATGACAACAATTTGTGAGACTGGTAAACTTATGATACGTACGATGGTCTTTCGTTCTACACGGTGCATTTCAAGGTCCTGCACCCATCCGTCGGTAAACTGTACCTGGGCTTGTTGCAGTGACCTGAAGTTACTAAACTTCATGAGTGTGTGCACTCACTCCAAGAACCGTATAATTATAAATATGCAGATAAATATGCTACGATGAGATAGCTGACTTCATCTAACTAGCAAATGTTGTCCAGGCTACGTTGGTGATACAGTTTTTTTTAATATGTATGATATTTTTGTCATGCGATTTTAAAGCTGGTCCTACAACCGCATCCAAGAATAACATGCAGCTTATCTCAGAACTGTCGGTGAAAATTATTCTTGGAGCTAGGTTTAATTGAGCTGCATTTTATAGAGGTGCAATTTCACAATTTGTGTATATTTTCTAAGTTCACTATTTTGTCATGTGTTGAGAAAAACACAGATTTTAAAATTACATGGTCTAATATTTACATTTAGCATATAACTGCAACATGCTTTTTTTCGGGGTTTTTTAAAGACTCGGAAGGACTTGAAATTCAAAGTTTAAGACTTGTGACTTGACTCGGACTTTTACACCAGTGACTTGAGACTCGACTCGGACTTGCCTGACATTACTTGAGACTTGACTTGAGACTTGAGGATAAAGACTTGAGACTTACTTGAGACTTGCAAAACAATGACTTGGTCCCACCTCTGACTTGTAGTATAGAGATTGCTGACAGTCTCTGTGAAATCCATTGCTCAAGCTCCATTCAGGGTGCTCTAGTGACCAGTCAGTGACCCCACTGGCAACTAGAAGGTACTGGGGTGTGCGTGTCACTGACTGGTCTCTAGGCCAAAAGTCTAATGTAATTAACACATCTAATAAGCTAAACACAAAATATATAATGTATAATATCGCTCATTGTGTGTAAGATGTGTGGCTTCACACTTGTCTTCTTCTCCTTTTTAATTTATCTTTAGTGTTGTGGAAAAGATTCTTTGTCATCTCGGCTAGAAAAACAAGTGAAGCTCATCATTCTTTTATTAAAAGGCTTAAAAGTATCGATCAAATGGAAGTGACCTCCGCAGAAAAATCTGACTACCTTCTGATTTTCTGTCCTGTTAATTCACAAGTTGGAGCAGACATTGCAGAGGCCCTGGACAAGATTCCCCGTAAGAAGTCCTTATTCACTAGTTTTTCAACTGCCATCAGAATTCTAGAGAACCTATTCAAAATAATTATATGAAGGTTTTGAAAAATATCATAGCAAAAAATAGAGCATTCTATCTGCATGTGACAGGTATAACATTAGGTGCCCACTTCCTTTGTATTCACATTTGTCAAAAGACATGCACTGTTTTTTTGTAATTAGAAAGCGAATGAATGGACAGTCTTCATGTATTAAATCAAACTTGCTCACTTTTCCATAAAATCTTAAGATCATGATCAGAGTAACTATAAAAAACAACAACATAGGAAAACTATTCCTGCAGTATGTATCAGTTAATGTGAGCAGACTAATGTCACTAATGTACTGTGGTTCATTCAGTCAATGCTGCTGGTATATGTGAAAAAACCTGTGATGAACATTCATGTAGTTCTTCTTTCTTCTTCATTTAACGTGCAGGCCAAGACCAAAAAATCTTGTTTCTGAATCATTTGATCCTGTTGTCTCTCTGCCTACAGGTGGTAAACCTGTAATTCTGGTGGTGATGCATCACACCTCCAATCTTGAGCATGTTGTAGCTGAAAGCTGGAGACAGGTGAAGAACGAGAATGTCCACCTCACTGTGGATTGTCTGGTTTATAAGGGAAAACTGCTTGATTGCAGCTTCAATGATATCATGTGGTGTAACATTGGGAAGTTTTTCAGAGTTTCCATTCACCAGGTAATTTCTATACATACAGTCATGCTTGGTACTATTAATAACAAGCAAACAAACAACCCCACCCTCAATGTAAACCCAAACATGATTATAACTCTTTGTTTTATTCTTTAGCTCATTCAGACTTCTAAGTGGCGAAAATGCAGTTGTGAGTATAACTGTAATGCTTTTGTATATTTCATCAAAGATTGCTTTTGTCGCTTTCCACATAATAAAGTTGTACGGACATTGGCATTAATATTCAGTAACTAATTTCAAACTTATAAATGTTTAACTTATAAATAACAAGCTCTTTTCTCCCCGTAGGTTACACTGACCCTCTGATACTGGGTGTAGGTTTTATAATGTGTATTATGATAGTGGCAACTGTGACTATGGAAGTAGTGCGAAGGATGATTTAGATGTTACTGAGCTGAATGTTTTTTTTTTATTATCTGGATCATAAAAAAAGGAAAATGATATAATGATAAGAGATCTGCAACCTTATGCACAGGGCTACATGTTCATTGAAAAAATGTGTTGTGAGTTTGACAGTGAGATCTGAGATGCTAAAATGTTCTAAAAGAATAACTTGCTGCTCTTGTCCAATACTTGTGTGAAAGAAATCCTCTCTGAAGAGATGGTCGTGTAAAGTTTGTATCCAATGTTTCAGCCAAAGGTGCTATGAGATTAAAGTTTTTTAAAGTTCAACATGTGGCTATATTTCCGGTTCACAGTCTCTTTTTGCTTCTTCTTAAGCAAAGCATTTCCCCTGTGTATGGCTGTATGATATAATGTTCTGGTTAAGATTTAGGTTTTAGTTGAACAGATTAGTAAGTTTTAAATAACAGCTCAGAAAGTAAGGATGCTGTTTTGTGCAATTTTATTAATTATATTTAAATTATCTGTGATGAATACAAATCAATTGTATATAGTATTTTATTTTATTGTGTACAGTATCTTATTCTTATTCTTATCATCTTATCTTATTCCAGTGTTTTGTTTTGTTTTCAAATTTTTGCTATGTAACTTTACACTGTCCACTTTCTGCTGTAACAAATCAAATTGCCCACGTGTTGGACTAATAAAGGTTATCTTATCTATATTATCATATCTTATGATGCATAGTCATCAGATTTAAACACAACTGGACCAGCATGTTTTACAGTTTTCCCTGCCACAACAATCAAAACACCAAAGGAGGGGATCTATTTTTGATAGCATATTTTTGAAGCATGAATTTCCTCTTTCCAAACACTTGGAAAATAATGGCAAGGGACAATAAAACAGTTTATATTGCTTTTCCTTTAAATTCTCACCTGACCCATTTCTTTATTCCACAGTTTTACACTCTGTTAACCCACTTCCCCTACTGCTGTGTTCTGATCTTATTTTTTTCAAACACTGAAAGAGTTAATGTTCCTGTTTGGGCAGTTACTTTAAAATCGAAAATGAAAGTGCTTCACAAACAGGGAAGGACGTCACTCCCTTTTCAGTGTTCGAAGGATATACCAGAGACTGTATACTCAAGCTATTGTGTAAGTGAATTTCTCAAAATCTTTCCATGTGAAGCTGTGAACTTCACAGCTCTAGCAGGCCCAGACATATACATATTCTCTAGGCCAATGTTAGCCTAGCTTTTTAAAAAGTGAACAGAAAGTGAAACTGCTGACCATGATTATTCATTGTTGTTTTGACTAAAAGCTCCTTTCTCTTCTCCCTCCTCAGAGACATGGTACAAAGACATGGTGAGAAAATATGGTGCTTTTGAATTTTTAAGTTTTATCTGTTCCTGAAGGCTCTGGACGTTGTAGGGCTGTCCTGGTTGACACGCCTCTGCAATGTTGCGTGGAGATCAGGGGCAGTACCTGTGGACTGGCAGACCGGGGTGGTGGTCCCCATCTTTAAGAAGGGGGACCGGAGGGTGTGTTCCAACTACAGGGGGATCACACTCCTCAGCCTCCCTGGGAAAGTCTATGCCAGGGTGCTGGAAAGGAGAGTTCGTCCGCTAGTCGAACCTCGGATACAGGAGGAACAATGCGGTTTTCGTCCTGGTCGCAGAACACTGGACCAGCTCTTTATCCTCTCGAGGATACTTGAGGGTGCATGGGAGTTTGCCCAACCAGTCTACATGTGTTTTGTGGACTTGGAGAAGGCATTCGACCGTGTCCCTCGGGGTGTCCTGTGGGAGGTGTTGCGGGAGTATGGGGTGTCTGGCCCATTGCTACGGGCCATTCGATCCCTATACAACCGTTGCAAGAGCTTGGTTCGCATTGCCGGCAATAAGTCGGACTCGTTCCCGGTGGGTGATGGGCTCCGCCAGGGCTGCCCTTTATCTCCGGTTCTGTTCATAATTTTTATGGACAGGATTTCTAGGCGCAGCCAAGTGGCGGAGGGCTTTCGCTTTGGTGGCCTCAGAATCTCATCTCTGATTTTTGCAGATGATGTGGTTCTGTTGGCTTCATCGGGTGAGGGCCTCCAGCTTGCACTGGAACGGTTCGCAGCCGAGTGTGAAGCAGCGGGAATGAGGATCAGCACCTCCAAATCTGAGGCCATGGTTCTCAGCCGGAAAAGGGTGGAGTGCCCACTCCGGGTCGGGAATGAGTTCCTGCCCCAAGTGGAGGAGTTCAAGTATCTCGGGGTCTTGTTCGCGAGTGATGGGAGAAGGGAGCCAGAGATCGACAGACGGATTGGGGCTGCAGCTGCAGTAATGCGGACGCTGCACTGGTCCGTCGTGGTGAAGAGGGAGCTGAGTGTAAAAGTGAAGCTCTCAATTTACCAGTCGATCTACGTTCCTACCCTCACCTATGGCCACGAGCTGTGGGTAGTGACCGAAAGAACGAAATCGCGGATACAAGCGGCAGAAATGAGCTTCCTCCGAAGGGTGGCTGGCCTCTCCCTTAGAGATAGGGTGAGAAGTTCGGCCATCCGGGAGGGGCTCAGAGTAGAGCAGCTGCTGCTCCACATCGAAAGGAGCCAGCTGAGGTGGTTCGGGCATCTGACAAGGATGCCCCCTGGGCGCCTCCTGGGTGAGGTGTTCCAGGCATGTCCCACCGGGAGGAGGCCCCGGGGCAGACCCAGGACACGCTGGAGAGATTATATCTCTCGGCTGGCCTGGGAACGCCTTGGTATTCCCCCGGATAAGCTGGAGGAGGTGGCTGGGGAGAGGGAGGTCTGGGCCTCCCTGCTTAGGCTGCTGCCCCCGCGACCCGGCCTCGGATAAAGCGGATGAAGATGGATGGATGGATGGATGGATGGATGGAAGTTTTATCTCCAAAAGTTGATTCTGTTCATCTGGACGTAGCGTTTTCAGTGGGAGAAACGTTTCCCCTCACTGAAAACGCTACGTCCAGATGAACAGAAATAACTTTTGGAGATTTACTTACCTGGATGATTGAGCATACATCAAGACTTTTTAAGTTTTACTTTTCAAAACTAAAGTTGTCAGATATTTCACTATTAAAGACAATAAGCTTTATTTAATAATTACACTTGAAAGGATATACAATTGCAAGCATTATTTTAGCCACAGCAGGTGGTCTGGGGGAGGCTTCAGTTTGCAGCTAAACAAGGAATTAATGGAAACCAACGATACTCACAGTAAATTCTAATGGTGGTATAAAAAAACTAGAATTATCCCACTTTAATTTTAAATTTTGATTTTCACTATGGCCAGCACTGTGGCACACTCTGGAACTGTTGCCTCACAGCAAGAAGGTCCTGAGTTTGATTCCTGGCTGGGGTCTTTCTCCCCGTGTTTGCGTGGGTTCTCTCTCAGTACTCCACCTTCCTCCCACAGTCCAAAGGCATGCAGTTAGTCGGGATACGTTAATCGGTAACTCTAAGTTGCCTATAGGTGTGAGTGCAGATGGTTGCCTGTCTCTACATGTTAGCCCTGCGACACACTGGGGATCTGTCCAGGGTGTACCCTGCCCTTTGCCCTGCTCTTTGACAGGGAAGACAGGAATATAGATGCATGAATTCAATCTGGTTCTTCTTTAAAATATCTGGATTTAGATTAGCACTGTTAAGCACTGTTTATATGGTTGATAGACATTAACTCATTAAAAATTATGTCACATCTGAACAAGGATCCAATTTTTCTTTTTGTTTCACTTTAGAGTCATGGAAAAAATTCTTTGTGTGGGAAGCAGGAAAAACAAATGGGGCCCATTTTCCAGTTGTTCAAATACTCAAAAGTATTGGACAAACAGACGTGACCTCTGCAACGGAATGTGACTATCTTCTAGTCTTCTGTCCTGTCGTTTCCCGAGTTGGAACAGACATCGGCGAGGCCCTGCACAACATAACTCGTAAGAAATGTTAAATAACTAAATGCTAAATAATACATGCATGCATGACACATTGAGTTTTGATTGAAGTTATTGCTGTAGGGTGAAGATGAAAGTGGAATTTGTATACACTCATTGTAGATGTGAATATCATGGTAATTTACAGGATGCAAGTTTAATAACTTAAAAAACAACAATAGCAATTTGCCATGTGTTGTTTGTTTAGCACATTAATTTGTGCTAATTTTTGAACTACTAATTTGTCCTACTTTTGATATGTTGTTTTGGATATCATTACTCCTTTTAGTGATTTTAGTGATTATGGCCTCATGCTACGTTCACTTAGAATATTTGGCCTGTAAAGTGGGAAATAAATATAAAATACAAAATTGGAAGTAAACAGAAAGGCTACATTTAACATGCAGGCAAAAAGCCCAAACTCTTGTTTCTGAATCATTTGATCCTGTTGTCTCTTCACTTACAGCTGGCAAACCAGTAATACTGGTGGTGATGCATCACACCTTTGATCCTCACCATGTTGTAGCTGAAAGCCGGAGGCAGGTGAACAACCCAAATGTCCACCTAACTGTGGACTGTCTGTTTTTTGAAGGCCACCTCCTCAGTTGTAACCTCAATGATACCATGTCGGGTGACATCAAAAAATTTTTTGGTTCTGAATTCCCAGTTCCAGTCTTAATTCACAACCTGATCTCTTTGTGGCAACACATCCCACGTTTCTGTAAGTATGATATAATACCTTCATCTATCTGATTTATCTGAATATTCATCTTTGTGTTTTATTGATGACCACCAAATTTAAAGTTCCTTATTTCTCATGGTATGGTCACATTTATTTAAAAAAAAACAACCCTCCAATATTTTCTGGCACACAGTGTTGGGAAGGTTACTTTTAAAATGTATTCCACTACAGATTACCGAGTACATGCCCCAAAACGTATTTTGTAACATATTCTGTTACTTTGCTCAATGAGAGTAATGTATTCTGATTACTATTTATTGCTATTACTGAAGGTTACTCGCCATGCCAATACCAACTAGACTGTTAAATCTTAATGTAAAATGAGTAACAGTAGGGTGGACATTAGGTAAGGCTGCACTTTTTGCAGCGATCTCGTATAGAAAACAGATTAACAGGAAAACAGGTCCGCGGCTCCAAACTGTAGTAAAGGTATCTCTGGCTAATACGTTGGGTTCCGTGTCGGGTTCGTAACCGAAAACTAGCTTTACTTTGTTGTCTGGATCAACTTTGCTAGCGAGAGACAGAGAGATGCATTGAAAGGCTGCTCCAACGGAACTTATTGTTTCGGAGGAAAACCAACACAGTCGAGTCTTAATAGCTTACTTACAACTAACTTAGTCCTTGCTCTTCCACGTCAGTACTGAGACCTTGAAAACAACCATAGTGATGGAAGAGACACACCCGTGGGAGAGATTCATACATTTTTATTTTGAGATTGACCTAAACTATGAACACATTAAATCAGTGCTTTGCAGTAAACACAGTTTTTATATAAGTGAGAGACATCTGAAGAGGTGACACACTCACCGCAAGGCATACTCTGACGTGGAGAAAAACGTTTTGTCGCCATCTCCCAATAGTATATCTTTTTTTCCATTTTTTTTCAATGTCTCTTGCAGTGCTCTGTGCAAAATAAACACCAAACTGAAAAACATTCACCAAGCTGAATCCAAGTCAGAAAAGAAAAACATGTAGGGTATTTAGTGGCCTGAAATGTATTAATCCATAAAGCCTAACTAGTCAAAACTCCTTTGTGTGTCTTCGTATTGAAAGATGATTCTGGTCATTTCCAATGGTTTGTATCATAAATGAGCTACGTTAATGAAAATCTAAGTAATGTCTAGCCATGGCGTAATTAAAAGTACCTATGCATAAGGCATATCAGTTGTGTTTGAGTAGTAAAAGATACTGTACAAATTAATGCTCTCTTTTTCCCCTATTTGAGGTTTAGGTAGCTTCATCTGAAAAATATTTGGACTTTGCAAGTATGACTGTACTAGTTTTTGCTTATTTTTTAGTTGTTTCCTAAAACATCATTTGTTGGTGTTTTAGGTTAATATATTGTAAAGGTACAGCTTTTAGATATATCCCAATGTGTTCTAACTCACAACCTAACCAGAAAGCCCTTTTAAGCCCATGCTTCCATCCCATTCAAGTTGTTGCCGACTGCATCGAGCTGACGTGCAGTAACATTTCTTGGAATATGCACATCAGGTTATGTGGAAGGTGACGGCACAGGGTTAAAAGGCCATTCTGGTAACATCGCTAGTTACAATGTAAATTTCCTGCAGAAGTCTAGATCATACATAAGTTAGCATGGTAGTATAAGGTCTAGATGTTGTTCTGCTTTTCCACGAGTTTTTGGTTGTGATCACTTTGGTTTCTCCCTCTAAATAACGTGTTTATTCAATGATGAAAAAAAAGTAAAAGAAAAGCGTATATGACTATGATCAAAGATTTATTTAATGAGCACAATTTTGTTTAATTCAGTTTTAGGTTTCTTCATCTGGAAAATATTTGGACTTTGTAAGTATGACTGTATTTTTTTTATCTTATTTTCATTTTTAGCATATTTCATACTAAAACATTAAAAATATAAATAAGTAATTTTATGTTCTAATATACAGTGTTAAGAGCAAATATCTCTTGTTGTGTTCTATAAGATTGTAATATAGATAATGCTCAATATTTCTGTTGCATCCACTGGGTTGAAATAAAATAAAAACAAAACAAATGAGCAAAAAGAAAAAAAAAACCCAAAAATGACAATGGTATAATTATCTTACAAGATGTGTTTCAGTAGCAAAATATACCAGACAACTTATTGCTCTGTTTTTATTTGTTTAGGTAGCCCTGCCTGAAACATATTTGAACTTTGTAAGTATTAACTGTGTTAGCATTACCTTAACATCATTTTATTGTGTTTTAGGTTGCTCCAGTATCTGGAATATATTCGTGTGTAAGTATAATTATTGATAATTTTTATCCTTATTCATGTCTTCATCTTTTATCTCCATAAAGCTACAGTTTTTAGAACAAATATCCCAATGTGTCCTAAGTCACAGCATAACCGGAAAGCCTGTATGCTGCAACTTTCCACACCATTTAAGTCACTGCCAACTGCATCAACCTGAAGTGTAGTAACATTTTTGCGGATGTGCACATCAGGTTGTGTGGAAGGTGACGGCACTGAATTAAAATGACTTTCCAGTTGCAATGTAAATTCCTGTACAAGTCTAATTCACACATAAGCTAGCATGGTAGAATAGAATTTCTTGATGTATGCTCAACCATCCTGGTAAGTAAATCCCAAAAGGTTGATTCCCCAACCTTATAAACAGCACATTTGCAGTCATTGTTTGAATGTACTGTTTATAAAGTTGGGGAAACCAGCAGTGAGCTGAGACTGAAGAAGTCACTTGGATGGGTGATGAAATGTTTTTCCCACTGAAAATGATATGTCTAGATGAACAGAATCAACCTTCTGGGGTAGAATAACATCTAGATCTTGGTATTTCACCAAAATAAAAAGAATTTTTTTTGATTACTTTGGTTTCTCCCTCTAAATAATGAGGTTATTTAATATTGTACTAGTGTTTATATCTATTTTGTTCATGAATTGATAAAAAAGAGATAAAGGAAAGCATACATGACTATGCCTAAAGCTTTATTTACCTCCTACATTCTGTCACTTGTGTGTGAGTGGTAAAAATAACAGACGAGTTACTCTTCTGTTTTCATTTTACTTTTAGGTTTAGGTAGCCCCATCTGGAAAAAAATCAGACCTTGTAAGTATCACTGTATAAGTTTTAGCTTTGTTGGTGGTGTATCCTAAAACATATAATAACATGTTCTGTAGAAATCACTCAGCCTGTTTACAATGTAATCAGAATGTAGTGATGAGCAAGCACAAATGTCACTCTACTCAGAACTAGTCTTACAGGTCACTTGAGTCAGTTACACACTTGTAAAAGTACTTAGTACTTTCAGTTTTCAGAAACCAGCTACTGCAGACATATGGCTGATTTATGTGTCTCAGAAACTCTCTCTACCATAACTATGGTCCGCTGTGGCTTATTGCTCTTTTTGTCTTTATTTTTCTTAATTTTAGGCTTGAATCCTCTGGTACAGATTGCTGGATTGATTGTTCCTTTGCTGATGGCAGTTGTGACATCATTCAGCTCCAAAATATGGAAGAGAAATAAAAGTGGGAAATGAGGACTGCAAAACAAAATCCAAAAGCAATAATTTAACAATATCACAGTACGTTTTCTTGATACTGTATATAAAACAAAATATATGTAATATATCATGCCTTTGTAATCATTAAAGACGTGTTAGTTATGTATTATAGTTATGAAAGCTGGTATAGATGTTTTAGGGATGAATCTTTTGATCATTGGTACTGTAGCATGCTAAAGATGAAATGTTGCTTTACTCACATGTCCAGATGTCAAGTCAAGACTGAAAAGTGAGCTTTAAGAAAACAAAACCATTTCTTTCCCAGTTATTGCAGACATGCTTATGTATTTTAAAATAACGAATTTATTGAGTGGATATCTTGGTGTCATTTGTGGCTTTTGTTCATACTGAATTAAAAGACATTCTTTATTAAGTGACATTAAAAACTGTTTCTGATTTAACAAATTTCAACAAGTAGATATAGTTCAAGTTTACAGGTTTTTGTGCTTCTTTTCAGTTCATTAGTTCTTTCTCTAGAATTCTATTTTTGCTTAAACTCTTGAATTAATATTTACACACTCATTGTGTGGAACACAATAAAACCAGAGACTGTCATTTAAGGAGTTGCCCCGCCCCCGACCGTTTTTTTTTAAAATAAATATTGAGACGTGAACTTAAAGGAGCATATTAGTGTGTGGTTCAACTTTATGCAATTTAACTTTCTGAAAAGAAAGAAAACAAGAGCCATATTAAGAGCTCTTTTAATGTCCACGTCGGTTCTCAGTCATACAGGCCATGGTAATCTAAGGAGCTTGGAAAGAAAAGAGACTTCTTTAAGTTTCTTGATGATGTTTCACCTCTCATTCGAGAAGCTTCTTCAGGTCTAAAACCAAAGACGTTCCTCGAAATCCCTGCTGATAATGACCCACATGATAATTTGGAGTAAAGGTTAACACCTCATTCTTTATCATTGTTCAGTGACATTGAGGAGTCAAAAGGTAAGAAAAGCGGTTACAATAATAATTTGTAATCACTATTCATACCTGACAGATTCATACAGTAGACAGACAGAGGTAGCAACTAGCATTTGATTAAGTTAATATTTCACAGTTATATGACGAGTCTGTGGAGACTCAGGATAAATCTAAAAGACATGTGAATAATAATGTCAGCTTAAAGTAGACAGGAAAGGTAATAGATAATTCACTAATAGACAGAGAACATAATAACTGCCGACCGTACCTGCTACATTCATTTCAGCGTGTTAAATGTTCAAAAATAGCCTCATAGTCATTCATAGCTGCCTTATATAAAAATGGTTTATATAGTTGTTTCACAGGTTAAAGAGTAAATAATTAATCAAAACTAACGATAACTGGTAATTCTAATGGTTGTAGTTATTTTTATAATAATAATAAATTATACCTATACAGTAAGGCAAAAAGGCACACCTTGATTTGACTCAACAACAAATTTCCAGTCATGGACCAGTGCACAGACTAGTGGGGCCCCTCCAGCTGCCAAATGTTATCTATAGCACAATCACTGGTTCACAGTTTTCACAGGCTGTAGTAAACTTTTAACAAACAATCCAAAAGTCCTCCAACATTTATAGCATAATGTTCATATTCATTTACACAGAGATGATCTTTCAAATACCAGATATTACTCATTACTTTTTTGACAAGATTTTATTTTATTTATTTAATCCATTTATATTAACAATGGCTTGGGAAGAGTTAGGGAAATCGTTTCACACAAGTGGTTCTGAAATGTTTCACAATGAGCACCACCTCAGAAAATATTTGGCCCTTGAAATTCCACCATTGTGACCATTAAACTAATGTAGCATAGGCCTACATAGGAAGGCAAATGAAATAAAGCTTTAACCAGTCTGTTCTCTCTCTAACTTCTTCTGTCAGCTTCTCGCCATCATGTGTAGAAATGACCTGATTAGCTGAGTAGTGTCACATGGGATAAGTTAAACTGAACGTGTTTGGTCTGTGAGACTGTTCTACTTCATTTTGGGGTTCATTGTTCAGTTCTTCAACAGCTTAAAGGGATTGGCCACATTGAGGCCGTCTCATCACCACCTGTAGCTGCATATCCTTTTAGTCCATTGAGTCACACTGACGTTAACATTCTTTTACCTGCCTGTCCAGTTTTGTTTTCGACTGGTGAACAAGTTAATTCTCAAAGAACAACCGGCAGCACTTCATTGCATGGGGAGACACTAGAGTTCTTTTTTTTCCATTGGGAAGGAATTTCTGTTTCAAAACAAGTCAAGAAATTGTAATCTCTATGTAAGTAACTTTAGTCTGCAAAATGTAAATGTCTTGCATCAGAGTAATACAAGTTACACCCGTAATCTATTTTTAAAGTTTGTCTTCTAAGCCAGTAAAAGCACAGCTTTTAGTAAAGAAAATGTATAATGCATTCAGTTAATGGATCTGCACCTCCTGTTATTTGACTATATTTGATTTAGTTAATTTCAACTAAAGTTTGCTTTCTAATTCTTTATCCTTCCTCAGAGACATGGACCAGGGAAATGGTGAGAGAATAATTTTGCTTTATTTTTTAATATTTCCATTAAATATGTCAATATTAAGGTGAATAAGCTGCATTTACTTATTGAATGAGTAATAATTTCAAGTCACCCATATCAGTCATCCTAAAATATATCTTGTCAGATAAGTATCACTGACTTCTTTCTTACTTGTTAAAGCAAGACTAGTATAAGATCAATACAAAATTTGCCGGGGATAGCTGGTTTACAATCAGCTTATAGAGTAAAAGACTAATTATAATCAAATAAAACTTCCATTAGTGATGAAGAAAATGTTGCAATAGGTCAGATATTTATTTAATACATAGGGTGAGACAAGAAAGAAAACCCAGACTTTTAAACTTTGTTTTGCTTTCTGTTGTAATGCTAACTTTCCTATTGATAGTTCAGATTCTTGTGCACTTACCCAACAGGTTAGAAATGAAACATCTAGGTCAAATGTTCAGTCTTTTCTCTTCAGAGATAGTAAGTTGTGATTATTTCCTTGGCTTCCATTGGCTGTAGTCATTTCTACACAGAAAGCTACTTGATAATTTTGAATGGCTCACAAGGCGTCCGTAATTTCTATCTATTAGTTTAGCCTCAAATGAAAATAACACTGATTCACTCAGTGTCATGATCAAGCTGCATTTGCTGTATATATGAAATCAGTTGCATATTAATTAAGTATGGTGACAAAAAAGAAAAGCTTTGGTGTTTTGTCTTCAGTTTCAGAAAACTGTTATATATTGTTAAATCTATCTTTAGGGTCGTGGAAAGTTTTCCGTGTCATTTTGGCCGGAAGAACAAATGGCGCTCATCGTCCAATTGTTCAGAAGCTTAAAGACATTGGCCAAACTGAGGAAACATCTACACAAGAAAGTGACTACTGTGTGATTTTCTGTCCTGTGGTTTCACGAGTTGGGACAGACATTGCTGAGGCCCTCAACAAAATACCATGTAAGGAAAAATAAAAGTGACTTTTTATAAATAATTTAAGTGATTTATATACAGGGACACATGTAGGATACAGGCCAAGAACCACATGGGGTGTTTATGTCCTACAGCATGAATTCAAGATCTAGTAACCCAGCCCATTTATTTAATCTCTTTTCTGAATCATCTGATCATGTTGTGTCTTTGTTTATAGTGGGTAAACGTGCAATTCTGGTGGTGATGCATCACACCTACAATCCACAACATGTTGTAGCTAAAAGCCGGAGTCAGGTGAACAACTCAAATGTGCATTTGACTGTGGATTGTCTGTTTTATGAGGACCAACTGCTTGACTGTGACCTCAATAATACCATGTGGAATGACATCCGGAGAACTCTTAGATCTCCAAATCACCAGGTAAGGATTTCACTTACTGATTTATTAATGGGCATACATGCAATAACTGATGTAAGTGGTTTGGTATTTTCAATAAAGGTATTGCTCCTTATTTGTTTTTTTTTCTTTCTTTCTTCCAGACCTCATCATTGCAAGGCTTCCAAAATTGTACGTGAGACTCTTACATTCATTCAGCTTCCCTAATAAGTCCGTATTTTCAAAAGAAAAGTTTGATTAGTTTGTTTTAGAGCTAAAGTGCATCTTTTTGCTATCTGAAAACAAAAATCACATAATTTTTCATGTAATTTAGTACTGTGGAACCCCGACTTACGAAATTAATTTGTTCCCGAGGGTCTTTCATAAGTCGAAAATTTTCGTAAGTCGAAGCACCCTTTTTGAGTGAGGCGATGCTGAACAATAGGCTATAGGCTAAATGCTAACTAGAACAACAATACGTCGTTCAAGTGGAACAGCGAAGCGCAAGTACGGAAGCCAAGGGGTTGTCACATGATTCGGAAGGCATTGTGGACATTGTAGGCTCAGCCAATCAGAGCCAGCAGATTTCGTTACTTGGGCATTTTGCCGTAACACGGGCAAAAATATTGCCGTTCAGTGCCTTCGTAACTTGAATTTTTCGTGAAATGGGGTATTCGTAAGTCGGGGTTCCACTGTATTGTGAAAATTATTTATTCCTGTGAAAAAAAAATTACTTTGATGCCACTTTACTAAACGGCAACACAGTGGCCCAGTGGTTAGCATTGTTGCCTCACAGCAACAGGCTCCTGGATTTGAATCCACTGGTCACTGGGGCATTTCTGTGTGGCGTTTGATGCTCTCCCCATGTGTGCATTCATAGCCTCCAGCCCCCCAGCTGGAAACATATGCACTAATATGTGACAACACGCTTTGAATTGCAAATGATCAAAGATAACTTCTTACCCTCGTTTTTCTTTTTTGTTTTTTAGATTGGAGGAAACCTACCATAATATGGCTCATTATTGGTTTTTCTATAGCAGTGGTGATCATTGTGGTTATCGTGGCAGTCAGTGTGGAAATGCAAAAGAAGAAAGGACCTTGAGGTGTGCCATTAATGTGCCCCAACAAAACCAAAAAAACCCAACAAAAAAAATCTAATATCAGTATCAATTTACCAATATATTTTTTTTCTTGGAAGGATAAGAGATATGAGCTATGTAATCAGCAAAGGGTGTTGTTTTTTAAAGAATTGTTTGGAAAGACCAACTGTCTTTGATATTTTCCAATTGTAAATAACTTTCTTACCATAGGAACGATTTGTTTCTGTTTTGAATTTTGGCTTACTTTGTTAAATAAATAATGACACTATGTAATACAGGGGTGCTCACACTTTTTCCGCATGTGAGCTACTTATAAAATGACCAAGTCAAAATGATCTACCCACTACAAAAATCCAAAACATATACTTATTTATAAATATATTGAGGATTCTTTATATCTACAATGTATATACATGCATAACCGCAATATCCAATATTTCACAACACAATTAACTATGTAAATTTTTTGTCATTACCTGAGTTTACTCTGATGACTTGCACTGAATTGAATCAGCCAGGGATGCATAGTCCGGACAGTAGCTGCTGACGGCCAGGTTTAAGAGAAAAAACCGAGAGCTAAAAATTGGAGTTAACTCGCTGACTAGCTTGTCAGTTTTACTACACTTCGCGCCGCTGTTTGCGCATGCGCAGCGACCTAAGCGTCAGAAAAAATCTGATGTCATCTGACTGGCTTCCCTGTATCAATCAAGTGACGGGATGGATGATAGGCTGGCATCTATTTTTTTAATGCCATGCGATCTACCAATACTACCTTTGCGATCGACTGGTCGATCGCGATCGACGTATTGAGCACCCCTGATGTAATATATTGTATAGTGTCATCTAAGGTTGGATTTATCTTATTTTAAAATCTTCTAATAGCCAGATTACCTTTTAAAATGATGTCAACATTCTGTGTATTGCATATTGTGTCTAGGTTTTAAGAAGATGTCTTTGTGGAAAATATTGAAAGAAAATAATTTTCACATTTTTCTGTAGTCTCAAGAGCAGATTCACATTATTTGGAACAAGGTAAACCAAAGTTCACAACAAAAGTTCTAACTATTAACTTACTATTACCATGTGTATTTTAACATGCATTTTCATTGTTTTTTTTAGTAAGTACTAATAAACTTTCTTCTCATTACTATTAATTTTATTTAATTCTAGCTTTTAAACGTTTCTGAGTAGCTATACAATCCAACAATAAAAACCATCGAGGTTTTTCAAAGGTAGCACAATTATTCATGTAGACACAAGGAAAAGGCATACAATTCTTGGAGAGAGTGAGTAGTGTGACTTTGATCACCAACTTCTACTACTTTATTGAGGAATCTTAAGCTGACTTGTACTCGAGTCCTCTGACAACTGGCAACTTGCATGTAACCTGGTGTAAAATATTGCCAGCAATTCAGCTCTTCTGATCTTTGTTTTCTTTCTTTCCACTTCATGACAGCTCTGCTCCGAGCAGTGGAGGTCTGAATGAGCAGGATTTGGTATCATGAGGGCGGGGGCTGGAAGGAAGGAAAGGGGATGGGGTGTTAAGGTCACGCCTCTGGCCTAAAAAGGCAAAGCAGAATACCAGTTGACGTGAGCCGATCTAAGAATAACTCAGGGCCTTGGGCTTAGAAATTGAAAACACACTATGAACGTAATAGGAAAAATTTGAATTCAGACTTTGAAAGTTTGCAACTGAATACTTTGAAAATACAAATACGCAGATTTGAGAGTTTATGATACAATTACATATTGTTTTAACACATGTGAAAGCACTATCCATACTGTGACCATGTGACTCCAACGGCAACATAGGCTGGTGGGATAAAGTTACATTGAAGCTCTCGCTCCTAGTCTCTTTTCTCTCTTTCCCTTCCATCATCCGTCAGTCCCTGTGCTCGGTCTAATTCTGTCTGAGCCAGTGGAGGTGTGGGTGGGGGGACAAGCTGCTCTATCTACAATCCCAGCCCTAAGCAGGCAAAGGGCAAAGACACGGGCCACGTTAACTTGGTCTCTGTCTGTCTCCCCAGCCTGATCCACTGGGACAGAAGTCAGCTTTCAAGACTTTCTAAACCAAGACTCATTAAAACTTTCTGATGCCTGGAAATATAGTGCAGGATTAAATCCTGAGAATGGACAAAGGGGTGTAGGGTTTCTGGTTTAATTTTTTCATATTCCCATTTATCACAAACCTTTTGGATGACGTTGCTGGATTGGAATTAAACACTGGGATTAAATTGTGCAGACGATCCAAGGATTTACCACAAGTATTTGTTTTCATGGCAACAAAATCTCCATAAAGGATTTAAGTTTTGTAACAGAATATTTATTTTGAAACCATGACCGAAGCAGCTGAAGGTAAAGTATCACCTTGGTTACTCTTTGACTTTGACCATTTCAACAACTTCTTGCCTAAAATATGCCTCTTATCATTTTATATGAAATTCTGCGGAGCACTGTACGTCTGTTTTGCACACAGACCTTCTGATGTTGTGCTAAGTGGTGTGTAGGAGAATTTCATGATTAGAAGTATCTAAAAATATTCTGCTATCATGTATCTGCTATTTGTAATGCAGCTTCAGATCCCCATGACACCGACTGTGCAGTATAGGATCAGTCAGCATCAACACTGTTCCTGCTGTTGCATATCAGCTGATGTTGTGACACCATTTTACATGTTTTTGCCTGGCATAAAGAAAATGAGACAAGAGGATCTTTGAACAGACATTTGGCATTTGTGCACCGTCAAGTTCATAAGATGCCCACCAGTTTTAATTACTTCAAAACCATTCCTTGTCACTGTAGCATGACAGCTGGGTCTAAATACTACAGTACCAATGAGCCTCAGCAACACTGTGATAGAAAAGAAGACAGTCATGGGCTCTAATCTGGTGCAGTTTGTTTGGGCAATTTAAAATGCTTCATTGTTTTAGTTGACAAAAGATGGTACCACAGCTACTCAATTCAACACAGACACAGAATTGAAAATGAAGTAAAACCATATTATTTAGCTCTAGTCCATCATTAGCAGCTAAATAGCAGCTATTAGCAGCAGTTCATTTCCCCACTGAAGATTTTAAGTAAATAAAGTCATTTGAGTCATCAAAGATAAATTGATGTTAAATGTTTCAACTTAATAGTAAATCAGGACAACAGTAAATGAAATGACTATCCAAATCCATACTTTGAAGTCCATTCAGTATTCTATGTTGACTGAACTCACATTGTGAAATTCTTGGGGAAAAAATAACACACTGTCCCAGTGAAAACTGTGGGCACAGTAAGCCAATCACTGCTACAGACATTTGTCTGTATGCAAGAAAGTGATTTGTATGAGTAAGTGGACTCCCAGTCTTGATAGGATGTTATCTTTGAGTTGACATGTGGATGTGTAAAATAAAAAAAATATGATTTTCTGACATATCCTATGTAAGGAAGCACATTTACAAATATAGCATCCGATGTTGCTGAGTGCTCTGGGATCGTGATGTTGTGGGAAAAAAACAAAAACAAAAAAAATGTCATTGTATGGTAGATGATTCCTCTGATTGTTCAGCAATTACAAAAGACCACCCACAGATAGGAAGACAAAAAACGTCAAATGTTAGACAAATAATATGCAATTTTTGGCAGGGCTAACCTTTGCAGCTCTATGAAAGGCCTTTTTCAAAGAGGAGATTTTGACAGACTACAGTAGGACAAGCATACATATGTATGTTTGCTCTCAGCCTTTTTTTTTTTTTGCTCTCAGCCTTAAACCACAAAGAAAAGCAGCTAATCAGCTAAAAGCTGCTGTGTGGGTGTACACACACATACTTATGCTAATGAGATGATTATTGTTATTGAAATGACAGCTGAAATGACAGTATAAAGAGCTGATTATCTTCACGTTAAGAATTATGTTGGAAAAAACAAAACTATAATTTTATGGTCCACTTATGCTTTTCTCAAATAGTCAGTCACATTTTATGATGTTAATTAGTGGATGTAGATGAACATGACAAGTGCCAATGAAAGCCTTTTACATATGCTAAAAGCTTCAGGAAACTTTAGTATTTATTTGTCAAACTAATACTTCCAATACTCATGAACGAACATTCATGCTTTAAAATTCAGTTTCTTAGTGTCCACACTTTTTTTTTAATGTTCTCATTCCTAATTATAAGAATTTACATGTTGCCCCTGCGGGTTCCCTCTGTGTACTCTGGCTTTCTCTCACCGTCCAAAGACAGAGTACACAGAGGGAACCCACTTTAAGTTAATAGGTGATTCTTAACTGGCCATGTGAGCATGAATGGGTCTGTGTCGATGTGTTATCCAAGTGAAAGAGTGTCACGCTGTCAAGGGTGTACCTTGCCTCTTTAATGCCTAGATTATTCCTAATATCTAAGCTATTAGGGTGTAATTATTACCAATGATATTAGGAATAATAAGATTATTTCCTAATTTAAATGCTTCTGTCAAGACAGCCAGTTATCTTATAATTCTTTTTCTTTTTCAGAAGAAAATAAATTATGGAAAAAGGCTTAGTTACATTCCCCTTTGGAATCCTTTGGAATGGTGCTTCTTACAAGACTAAGAAGACCTGTATGTGTGAAAGACTGGAACAGCTAAGCATTTAGAAATGAAAAAAGAAAAGATTTGTATTGAAATATAACATACTCAGGTGCAACAATGCTTCTTTCAATTTCAGTCAGAAGAGTTTACGAAGAACTTGCTGTGGAGATGCTTCATAGTTGGGGAATTAATGTCATGGCTGTGAGGCAAAGCGGAGAAGTAGTCTCTCTGTCACTTTCAGTAAAATTAGAAACCACTGGGTGGAAAGAATTCCAGTTGTTTAGTATACTTGTATACTAGTATACTGTTATTTTCCACATAAATATTACAAATAATAGAGTCTGTAAACCAAGCAAACAACCTGTTTGCTTTCTCTGTTGTAATATTGAGAATATGACACCTGAATGTTGTTGTAGGTTATGTTGGAATCAAATTTCTAACCTGATTTATAACACTTATCAGGCTCAACCATCCGGATGTTAAAAGGTCTCTGCTGTGTTTAGTTCAGTTCTGTGCACTCATTACTGAAATGTTATGACAACACTTCCCTGCATTCTGGCTCCACTAGCTCCTAATGACTGCTCTGAGCTCAGCTGTCATGGATACCCTGTGAGAGCAATGGCAGAAATGTCATCCACAGCATGGAGGCAGGTCAGCCATAAAAGGAGGAATCATACATGGATGGATGGTCACACCATTTAGAGTTGAGTTTTGAAAACAGTGGTCAAGGAAAATATCAAGTCCAAAGGGGAAGGACATATTCACATGCTATTAATGTTTTTATTTCCAGTACTAAATTCCAAAAATGGTCTTTATTGTCTTGCACGTGTTACAATGTCTGCATTGAGGGTTTTGTTAAAATAGGAGCTCACAGACTGGTAAAATGAATACATGAAACTGTTTAAAAAGATAGATAGAAAATAAAAGATAGACAAAATAGAAGTACAAGTACACAGGGATCTCTTGTCAAATTCATGATTAATTGTTTATAAGTTGGATTTGGACCACAGTGCTGAACTACACATCATCAGTGAACTGCAGTGCATGGTCAAATCTATCCATAAAAGCCTGGAAAAAAGAAGGAAGGCTCTCAAAGAATTACTATTGTCAATACACCTACAGAAGCCTGTGTATCAGTTGAAGACTTTGGGCAGCTACAACTGCAGATTTACACCAAAAATTCTAACTTTGTAAAGATTTCTGAAATTATCAAGGCCTAATGTAGGCCATATTCAGTTAGTTGTTTCCATTGCTACAGAGAAAAGTATAAAGCAGGTTAAAGTTCTGTAACAGAGTAATTTGTATTATTAGTCTGTGAACTTTGGAATATTGCTACAAGACACTACATCAACCTCTAAACTACATAATTTGTGATCAAATATATCTAGCACTATTAAGATATCTATCCCATTTCTGAGTGCCCAGTTTGATTGTAGTGTGGTCACTAATTGTCCATATACTTTCAACTAGGCGTGTGGATGGAATGACAAACCCAGGACAAATATTATTTGAAAACAAAGATGTAGACATTCATAGCACAGGCAGTATTGCTGAACGTTCTGTATCAGTGGTTATTAATATTACAGGTGGCAGGGGTTTTCCTGGCTTTGAACAGGCACTTGTGTGTGTGTGTGTTCCTGTCTAGCTATCTTGTGAGAACCAACAGTCACTTGTGAGGACACACAACCTGGTCCTCACAAATTTGAAGGCATTTAAAGGCATTTTTAGGCTCAAAATGTGATTTTAGTGTCAGGGTTAAAATTAGATTATGGTTAGGTATAGGGTAAGGGTTAGGGTTAGGCATTCATTTTTAGGGTTAGGGTAAGGGGCTAGGGAAAGCATTATGTCAATGAAGGTCCTCACTAAGATAGCTGAACGGGGTTGTGTGAGTGTGTGTGTGTGTGTGCGTGCGTGCGTGTAAGCTATTTTGCGATTTATTGATAAAGAAAAATGTTGGTTAAACCATATAAATGGCCAATTATGGAATAGGTTAAAAATAGAACTCTATTATAATGTTTATGGCTGCTCTTTAGTGCTGACTGAAAACTTTGTGAGCAGAGAGAGAGTTGAAAAATCCTGGGTAGAGAAATGACTGCTATAAAATACGTCCATTGACATTTTAGAGAACATTTACTCGCAGTTTAAACTACAACAACTCAATGGTGTCATTACAGTCATCTCACAACAGGCTCCACAACTTGTTATTCATGTTTTGAAAAGACCAGTAAAAATCAAACACACACACACACACACCTCCCTCTAACCTAATTGCTCTATGTGTGTTTAGAGTCCTGCTAAGCTGTTTGAGTCAGCAGTAAGAGAGTATCCCACAGTAGCTGCCAACACTGAGCTGAAGAGAGTCAACAGGTGGTCTAAGCTTAATACACCCACAGACATATGAACAACTGGATGGTGACTGGTGTTATGAGACAAAGCAAACTCTTTATGCTGCACTGTTGTATGAAGCAGAGCCCAAGCAAAGCAATACATTAGAAAAAACATAAATGAAAACACACAAAAATCCAGATTAAGAAATCTACACTAACAATACTTGGTTAGTGAGTCTAAATAAACCATATGGGCATGGATGGTAACTGCTCACTTACAGGATAAACTAAAAGTATCCATCAATCATTCATCCACTTTCTTTCCACTTTCCACTTGAGGATGACATGGGAGCTGGAGCCTATCTCAGCTGTCATAGGATGAAAGACCAATCTGAATTTAAACATTAACACTAACTGTGGCTGAATAATGAAAAACTAAGGCTAGTTAGTTTATTTTATACAGTGCTCAAAACATTTAAATGAACACTCTCAGAGTATAGAACCAAGTCAGTCCAATTTCTTGGCATATTGAGGTGGTCAGTTGGTCAGTTTAAGCTGATTAGGTGTCAATAAAAATGCCTACAGGTGTGCATAAGTGGCAACAATGACACAACCCCAAAACAGGAATAATTTTTTACTAGTTTTGCTAAGGTCAGTGTCACCACTGGTCACATGAGCTGATACCTAGACCCTACAGAGGTTGCATAGCTCCTCCAGGATGACATGTCAATACATGCCATTGCCAGAAAGTTTGGTTTGTCTTCCAGCTCTGTCTCAAGTACATGGAGGAGATTCCAAGAGACAGACAGTTACTCTAGGAGAGCTAAACAGGGTCGTAGAAGGTCCTTAACCCAGCAGCAGGACTGGTATCTGCTCTTTTGTACAAAGAGAAATAGGATGAGCACTGCCAGAGCTACAAAATGACACCCAGCAGATCACTGGTGTGAAACAGACTTTATGAGGGTGGCCTGAAGGCCCAATGTCCTCTAGTGAGTTATCGTCGGGATATCAAGGGACAAACAGACCTTCACAGGCAACAGCACCCTGATTGCCATTAGGTATCACCAATGTTAGATTCAATGCTCATGCAATGGGTTCTCCTGATGCACAGTAACGCCCGGCCTAATGTGGCAAGACTGCAGAAAGTGCCTAGCATAGGCACTGGCCCCCATGCTTGCCTGACCTAAATCCAAGAGAACACCTGTGGGACATTATGTTTTAGTCCATCTGATGCCACCATGTTGCACTTCAGCCTGTCTAGGAGCTCAGTAATACCCTGGTTCAGATCTGAGAGATCCCCCAGGACAACATACATCATCTCATTAGGTGCATGCTCTGACATTGTCAGAAACATATAGAAGCATGTGTTAGGCATAAGTCTACTCAGTACTGATTTGTGTTGCTTCACCGAAATTTCGTCAAAATGGACTAGCCTGCCATATCAAAAACTCTTCACTAGCAGCTAGGGCGACCGTGGCTCAAGAGTTGGGAGTTCGCCTTGTAATCGGAAGGTTGCCGGGTTCGAGCCCTGGCTCGGACAGTCTCGGTCCTTGTGTCCTTAGGCAAGACACTTCACCTACTGGTGTTGGGCCGATGGCGCGATATGGCAGCCTCGCTTCTGTCAGTCTACCCCAGGGCAGCTGTGGCTACGACTGTAGCTTGCCTCCACCAGTGTGTGAATGGGTGAATGGGTGGATGACTGGGTGTGTAAAGCGCTTTGGGGTCCCTAGGCGGGACTAGTAAAAGCGCTATACAAATACAGGCCATTTATATCATTTTTTAAAATTTTGGTTTTTCAGGATGTTTTTTAAAGTCAGCATTCTGTAGTTTGACAATTTAGATCAAACAAGATGGCATTCTTTTATTTCTAACACATTACCCACTCCACATCAGTATCAACATCCAGGATGACTTTTGTCCCACTCATATCTGAATCGTACAGGACCGGAGCAAATCAAACCTTCCTAGGGGACAGCCAAGGTAAACCATGAACACTTTGCTCTATGCTGGCCAACACACAGAGGCAACCATTCAATCTCACATTCAGACC
Source organism: Copadichromis virginalis (assembly GCF_057382275.1). NCBI lineage: Eukaryota > Metazoa > Chordata > Actinopteri > Cichliformes > Cichlidae > Copadichromis > Copadichromis virginalis. Next base: position 21,951,415 of record NC_140632.1, read on the forward strand.
TTTGGCCAAATTAGAATTGCTTGTTATACTTGCAAACAAAAAGCTTGGGACTGTGGGAGGAAGCTGGAGAAACCAGGCTCCCAGCCATTACTCTCTTTGTGCTGAAGTTTCACGACCAAAACTTTAAGACATCTGCACCAAAAATGCCATTTCAGCCAGTCAGACTGTTTTGTGCATCATTGTTTCCTTTATATAGGCTTACATTGCTTTGATCTTTGAAGATGTACATGCTAAGAAAAATAAATTTCCCTCAAATAGTTTAAACCTGAAGTACAGTAACAAAGTATTTGTACTTTTTTACTTCTCACCTCTGCTATAAGTGGCAAACCAGGCTGTAACTGCACCAACAGTAGCTCCTAGTGAAGAGTTTTTGTAATGTGTATTTAAATAAAGCAATGGGTTTTGTTTTCATAGCTTCTGATTTTACTAATTTTCTTAGAATATTAGGGATAAAAAAAATTAAAAAGGTGCTGTGCATATTTTACTAACCAAAGTTTCTGATATTTTGTTCATTAGCACGAACATCGACCACTACAACCATGGTCCTCGATCACAAGAACGGAGACGCTGGGGCACCACCTCTGCGGGTGTTGAAGAAATCTTTTACAGATGACTTTTACTCTACTTTCAGCTCCCCGCTGGCCTGGATCTTGGTTCTGGCTCTTATCATTACTTGGTCTTGTGTGTTCGTCATTATGTTTGATCTAATGGACTACAAGACCATTTCAGGTACAGTATCAGCAGCCTTTCAGTTTCCTGTGGAGTTGAAAATGATATTTTGAGGGTAAACTTGCTAATGCAGGAAGTCAATCAATGAACAACCAAATGGGACTGGTTTGACCAAAGCAGCTGCAATAACTGTATTCACTTTGGAGTGATAAAGAGGGAAATTTCTAAGCAGTATATGAGCAAATTAGAGAAATTATGTCTCATTACATAGGTTCACCTATAGTATGCTGTGCCAAATAACTAATAACAAATAATTAAGCATGACCCTGAGAACCAGTATACTGTGAAGAATTTACTTTTTAACTTTAATGCAAATATACCTCATTATTTTGTATTCCACAATTACCTCATTTTTTTCATACATTTATGTTTCATCTGTTATTATACATTATGTTTTGCTGCCAATATAGAGTTGAGTGTTGAAAGATGATGGCACACCCACACAACACAAGCTTGGTCTAGAAAAGTACTGGAGGTCATAAATTCTGGTGTCTGTTTGTGCAGGTAGGGCAGCGTTGTAGTTCTTCTCATTACAGGGAGCTCTCCAATCCAGGAGATGTAAGATGAGCCAAGAGCCAGACCAAGTCCCAAATAAGGGAAAAGCCAAGTCTAAACTACAGCTACTCCCTAACTTTTTAACCAATCGTGTTAATGTTCTGTTCATGTGTCTCATAATAAAAGTGTTTACTGTTTTGGTGTGATGCCCTTTGTCTGGTTGGCACGTGGTTTTAACCTCAACCTTCAACTGCTCTGTAAATTTTGAAAACTTATACTTTGAGTTTATTCGTCTTGCCTCATTAAAAAAAAAAAAGGGAACCCAACAGTACCTGGGTGCCTTATCTGCACTAGGTCAAAGTTTTTATTGCAATCTATATTTGCATTTATTGTTTATTGTTCAACTTTTTTGTTCAACAGGCCATAAGGTTTATCGTGAGATGAAGCTCATTTCATATTTACACAAACGATCTTTGGCATCTTAAACCAAAGATAAGGCTAGTTTAATAATAGCAACAACATGTACCTCAAGGTGTGTGAATATGTTGTTAATCTGGTTGGACGTGCCTTCAGTGTTTATCATTTGTAAAATCTCATGAACCTTCATACCGCTATGAGTGAATGAGCTTCCATGGGAAGGACAAAAGATTATGCTGATAAAGTCGTTTCACAGTTTTCCGATACTTCTGTTGTTTGAAGCATTTTTTTTAAACTCTGATTTTATTTGAATGCATTTACTTACCACACACTGTTAGATGTCTGCAATTATGAACAACTGGTATAAAGCTTGCTAGTTTAATTTCTTCATATGTTCATATGTAACAGTAACACCACCAAATAACAAGCATTGGGTCATTTTGTCATCACTATATTAAAAAGCAATGCTTGTAAATCTATTAATTTAAGCTGTGTTCTAACCCAACGCTCATACGCAAAAGAATCTGGGATAGTAGCAGCAGTAGTACCCAACCAATTTCCCCAATTCACAGTATTGTTAATCAATTATGTTTTTAACCCTCAATTCAACTTAAAATTGTGGCACTGACAATTTTACAGTGAAAAAAAAAATTATGTCTAGTTTTTTTAAATTAATTTTTATTTCTACTCCAATGCCTTTACTTTAATTTTAGTTAATTTGTTCCGTTTTCAGTTTTTTGTTTTAGTTTAGTTTAAAATAACCTTAATGTCAACACAAATACTTCACCTTACACGACCCTTCCTTTCCTTTCACTTTCTTTGTTTTCCTTTGCTTCATCACTATACTTAAATTCTTTACTTATTGCCACTGTGTTTTTCATCCAACCAGGTCACCCACCCAGGAGGGTTTTTAAGGATTCAGGGCGTAGAGGCAAGGCACCATATCTGCTACCAAATCTTCAGAACAGACACTTCTTCTAAGGGCACTAATAAAAACAGCTACTAACTCCCTAACATTGACTGGTAATGTTGGCTGTCAATGTTAGAAAGTCCTTTACAGCCTTGTTGGACCTGTAGAGGGATGATAAATTAGGCTAAAGACTGCTTTTTGTCTATTACTGCATTCATGCTTGATTCTGTCTGTTTTCTAGGTGTTCAGTCATGTTAAGAGTAGTTTGTAGTCAGAAGAGGTTCTATAAGTGAAGTGGACTAATTCCTGCTCGGTTTCTTAGGTGGTATTTGTTTTGTTATTATTCAAAAAAATTAGAATATTTGTAAAAGTAACACATTTTCTGTTTCCAAAAATTATTTTGAATATTTGAAATTCAGGTATGCTTGATTTATTTACTGCAAGTATCAGTGTTCTCTATCTACAGAGTAAGAAACTCAAGCTCTCCTGAAATCTTCGGATTTTAAACCAAACTGTGTTCCACTGCATTTCTGTTTTTCCTTTTTCCCAGTGCGTATTTTAGCTTTACTTGGTATAAATTCTGTTTTATTTCAAGTTAAACAAAATCTGATAAGGCTCATCTAGGTAATTCCAAAATGAACAATGTTTTGGTGGTATTTCCACTTGGAATGCAGGTCCCTCTTTCATCAAATTGGCTTGCAAACAAGTCAGAAAATTCAAGTCTTTTGAGTTTAATTGAATTTAGTTTGAAGGAATTTATTGCACAAGTTCTAATGTGCAGATTCAATGTCAGATTCACATACAGATGTTCAAACAAAGATAAACAAAAATATTTAAATATGAACAAAAGAAAAATAACCTGTTAGCCTGACTTTTAAAACTATGAACACCAACTTGATGAAAGACAGTCAATATGATTTTTAAATGCTCTTTGCACAGCAATATGCTCTATATTTGCAGCCCTTTGTGATGGTTCAACTGGAATGTCGGTTACTGTTCTTTGTAATTGAAGATTGAAAAACTCCTGAAATGCAGATTTCTGCCTTTCAAGTTAAGCTCCTGTTGCCCCATCCCAGTTTGAACATCATGCTTTCTCATTTCCTCACTCTAGAGGAATGAGAAAGCATGATGTTCAACTCTGTATATTTTATATATTTTATTATTATTATTATTATTTTATTTTATTTTTTTACTATTTAATTTGTAAAAATGTGTATACACACACACACACACACACACACACACACACACACACACGTAGGAAAATATTTAGTATACACATCCAGAAATGCATACACTATTATATATTGTACATATATTTATTAGTTTCAGGTTGGCCATTCTTGTATTTTGCTCGTTTGTGTTGTTGTGTTTGCACATCTCTGTTGCTTGTGGGGCTCGCACACAAGAATTTCACTCGCATGTGCTGTGCCAGTGTGCCTGCACATGTGATGTGACAATAAAAAGTGATTTGATTTGATTTGATTTGATAGCTTTGTCTGTATTGAGGAAATGTGACAATAAGAGTTGAGGAACTCTTAATTGTTGGGCTTGGTACAAAAACAAGCAGGTGAACAACTCCAGTCAAACTTCACGAGTAACTAAAACATCTTTTTGTTTGTGTGCCTGTATTCATGTTCATGCTCCATCAGGAGGCCTCAGCAAGATCAGCTCAGACCCCATGAAGGCGGTAAACGATGCCGTGGATGAATCATCAAACATAATCACAGGAATAGTGAAATTTGCTGCCAACTTAATTGCTCCAGACGACGATGAAGGTTCATGACTTTATGAACATATTCAAATTCTGTGACTGCAATTTATCTGATGATATGCTAGTTTTCACTTTTCTCTCTTCTTTTCCAGGAACTCTATATGCAGTCAGAAAAAAAGGTTTGTACTAATTCTGCTTTTGAGTGCATATCCCATTTAAATCATCCAGCTGTAGAATTTGAACTGAAAAGCCTTGCTTGCTGCTTTTTGCACTTCTTTTTCACTGTGCTGCTTTACATGTGTTGTTCTCTGCATTATATATTCTCTGGGGGGTTTAAGTGGACTTCTACCAACATAAACCCCCTCCAGGAAAAGTAATTTCAGCTGTCATTACGTATGAAAAATCAAAACTCTGAAATGGCAGTTTCTGGGGGCATGCTACTGCTTTGACTAATGTGTTTCTTTACAATGAACAACACATGTACTGCAAGTTTTTTTTAATGTGTCTCTGAAAAAAAAAATTATTTTTTTTTCTAGAAGTTTTGATTTGTTGTATTAATAGAAGATACAACAGACGTCATTGCATAAGCTTCATATTTTACAGACATAGTTTACTGAAATATTTAAGTTTAAAGAAAGTTTGTTGGAAGGTATTCGTAGACATGCCTGAATAAAGATGCCAGCAGGGACAGAATCATGTTTGCTGAAATGGTGTTATATCCAAGTTGACTATATCTATGAACCATCTCAAAGATTCAAGTTGGTTGGATGATGTGGATGATGAAGTGGAGGTGAAAAGTAAGAAAACAGAAGGTATTCAATATTAATACATTTCTGAGAATGTTCTTATGAAACTTAATGAAATAATGATAAGTTCAGTTCTCACACCTAATAACAGACTAATGATGGAAACAAAAGAAAATCATAATAGTCAACTAAAAGCAGAATCTTACTTCTCTCCTTTTTTTAGTTGCACTGATTCAAGCAGCTCTTCTGATTGTAGGATTGTTTGCATCTAACTTGCAACCAACTGATGCTAATTGCCACAACTGAGCTTCTTAATTTCCACTAAATGTGTCCGTGAATTGGTATACTAATTGTACTAAGAGTGAAACATTTGGTTTTTTAATTCTTTAATTACATATATCATTTTTTTTTCTGTGCTGCAGGAGAATTTCTACCATCACGAACTAAAGGTCTGTAACTCTCATTTTTACTTTGTTGCCAATTTTACTGCTAAATACTTCATTTAGATTAATGGAATACTTATCACGCCCATCACCGATATTGGGTTCTCCTTAATCCCCGTTTTCAGGGTAATTTTACTCCATGCCTTTACCTTTTTTAAAAAAAAAAAGAACTGTGCCAAACCATGCATATGAGGCAGTGAACCATCTATCTGCACTACATTTACGGTTACGGACGTTTTCTTACAGACTTATTCTTCTCTTTCAGCAACAACTGCAGCCTTAGTTTACTTAAACTCTATGACTGAGTAAGGTCACTGCCTGTTAGGAATTCACTTTTCTGTTGCTGAAATAAATTCTCTCACACGTGGATTAAGTTACTAACCACAACAAACTGGCTAAATTAGTCTGATTCATTCATGTAGCAGCAGTTTGGCCGGTGTTACCTTGTTAAGTGAGGCAGTGGAGATGGGTACACAGCTGGGGGCTTACTGATTTGTAGCCTGCCTTTAGTGCTGCTCTTCCAGCTTTTTTTGGCCTTTGAGCATTTGAGCTAACACAATGTAGCCACTTCGTTGAGGTGCGCTCATGGGTGCACTAATTTACCCTACCCTGTGCCTTGACTTACAGGCTGGCCTGATTGAGTCACTGACGTTTATGCTTAACTAAATCCAGACTGAAAACTAAAACTAAGTGTGAAAATATAGTTAAATATACTGAATTTTTTAAAATGCCTTTGAAAAAAAAACCCACAAGTCAAATGTACTGTGAAAGAAATAGAGAGAAAGTGTTGTAATAGCTATTCTGAATTTCAATTTTGCACCTGACCAAGAACTACCATTTTGTAATGATCATAAACAAGCAGATTGTAAATAAACGAATAAAAACTCAGCTAAACCTAAACAATTTCAAATAATAACACTGAAACAAGCAAACTCTAACAAAAAGAAATGAAAAAATAAAAACTAATGAAAATATACAAAAAAATAACAATAGTTCCTTAAGCTTTAAGATAGTTTGTGTACAAAATTAATATATCACTGACTTTTACAAAATTATTATTATTATTATTGACTCATTTTAATTATTTCTACTTTTATTATTGCTATTTTAATAGACTAATTTTAACCATCATCACTTTTTGTCAGTATAGCAACGTCATAGTTATCATGAATCCATAGTAATGTGTAGTGAAAATCTAGCATCCCAATGGGTCACACTGATAAGTGTGACACTTGAATTTTACCATTTTTGTGTTAATACAATATTATTCAAAGAGAAATTGCGGGATTTTTACTTTTTACTGCTCTCTTAATTTGATTAACCCATTTAATTTTTTATAGTCATAGGAATGCAAGCACAAAAGCAACCACCAATGACTGAAGTTCTGGAGGATGAAAAGGGGGAGGGAGAGGCAGAGGGAGAAGAAGGAGATGAAGGAGAGGAGGCTGGGGAGGACGAAGAGGAGGAGGAAGAAGGGGAATATGAGGAAGAGGAGGAGGAGTATGGAGATGAATATGAGGAAGAGGAGGAGTATGATGAGGAGTATGGAGATGAATATGATGAAGAGGAGGAATATGAGGAGGAAGAAGAAGTAGATGAGGAGGAGGAGGAATTGGAAGAGGAGGAGGAGGGGGAGGAGGAAGAGGCCAAAGGAGATGAAGAGCAGGAAGGCGAAGAACTGGAGGATGAGGAAGAGGAGGAAGGCGAAGAACTGGAGGATGAGGAAGAAGAGGAGGGGGAGGAGGAAGAGGCCAAAGGAGATGAAGAGCAGGAAGGCGAAGAACTGGAGGATGAGGAAGAGGAGGAAGGCGAAGAACTGGAGGATGAGGAAGAGGAGGAGGATGATGAAGTTTCTCCTGAACCCATTTCCACTTCTGAGGATGAAGAGTCGGCTGTATCTCCTGATTCTGAGTCCGATGTTCCTGTTGGGGTGACAGACAGTGACGAAGAGGTAACTTTACCCGAAGAAGATGATGAAAAAGACAAAGAAGAACAGGATGAAGATGAAACCAGTGACGATCAACTTCTTTCCAGTGAAGAGGAAGAGGGAGAGGACGAGCTGGAGGATGATGAAGAAGATGATGAAGATGATAGACTAGCTGAGGGTGTTACTGATAGTGATGATGTCATTGCAGAAGACACTAGCGATGACCTGGATCTTCCTCCTATTGTAGCTGGTAGTGAGGATGAGGAAGATATTGATCACAAACTGGCAGAGGAAGAAGATGAAGATGAAGAAGATCTTTCTCCACTTCCTGCTGAAGATGAAGACTTGGAAGAAGACATAAAAACTGTAGAAGACACAGTCGAGGAGGAAGATGATGAGGAGCTGGACCAATCAGACGAGGACATCTCTGTTGCATCCTCCGAACACTTTGCAGATGATGAAGATGATGAAGATGATGAAGAAGACCTTAAAGATGATGACCTTGACCTGGACTTTGACAAAGACATCCTTGAAGACCTTAAACACAAAGATGCTCAAGACAAACCTGATGTCACTGAAGAGGGCATCCCTGATGATGACAAAGAGGAAGAGGAGGAGGAAGCTGGCATTCCTCCCTTTACGAGCACAGACAGCGGCGTCTTAGGTGATGAAGATGATGAGGATGACATTTCCTTTGAAACGGATGAGGACTCCACTGGAGAAACAATTCTGAGTGACTCTTATGACACAACTGATGATAAGGATGTTGATACAAGCTCTTTAGATGAGGAGGATGAAGAAGATGAGGATGAAGATGAAGAAGATGATGGTGTTAGTGAAATCTTGATGGCAGGTATTGTACAACTTTATTTTTTACATTTAGTTCTTATAAACACAAGAAGGATGGACAAAAATGAGCTAGAAGCAGCACAGGAAAGGTGATTTTTCATATTTCATGCTTTAAATACACAGTTGTCATAGTATATTGTGTTCTGTGTTTTTATAGCTGCTGCTGCAGGAACATTAACTGTCCAGGAGGAGGCAGCAAAGACTGATGAAGACCATGAAGAAGGGGATGAGCTCGAAGAGGCTGAAGATGAAGGAAAGACTGAAGACGCAGAAACAAAAGAAACAGGTTTGTATCAAACAGCTGTTGTGGTGCAAAGGATTCATAAATGTGTTCAATATTGTTTCTAAAACCTGTTAATGTGCAATGAAACCGGAATATATGTATTCCTGATAGTAGGAATAGAAGGCAACACTAATAATAATAATTTAAAAAGGTAGCATCTTATTAAAGGAGATGCAAATAAGACAAATAATAAGCAACAACAACATATTTATTAAAGAGTGGGCAGTATGTCAGGTGTGACTGTGAAATCTGTGACTTCGCACTGCCACCTACAGGTCAGTCAAACTTAGAGAAACAGATAAATTGGATTCAAAAGCATCAAAGCTATGTGTGTCAAATTAAGGTTACATGGCCAGTAAATTTATAAGAAGTTTTGTTCATTAATTTTTCAAATTCTTTTGCAATTACCTCTACAAATATTGTTAATAGTATACCTTTTGTAGGCAGTAAAAAGCATCTATTTTATTTAAATGTTTTACCATTATACATTTATTTCTGCCCTAAGCAGGCAACACTATCAGTGCTTGTCCACCTTAAAAAATATGCAAGAGTGGAAAGATTGAGAGGCCAATTTACAGCTTATAAAAAACACTGAAATGTCATTGGAATCTCTGTAGAAGGTGGTAAGTTTAAATTGACTGTAGCTTATTTTATTTCATCACACATATTGTTCCTGAAAGTCAAGAGTCTATCCTGCTCAAATTTCTTTAATTGCTTTGTTGCCCTTAACAGAGTAGAAAACCTCAAATCCTTTCGTTTTTTCCTTGTTGTGTGACATGATTCTATGATAGAGCCACTTTCTGCTTTTACAGGCACCACCCGGCCTGCAGCTCCAGAGGAGAAGGATGAGGGCAAAGATGAAGAGCCAATTTCTAAACCTGAGAAATCTGTAGATGAACAAGAAGACAAGAAAGAGGAGTATGATGAAGACGAAGATGAGGATGAGAAGGCATCGGTGGATGTGATCAAACCTGTTCCTGGACCAGAGGAGACAGCGCCAAAGACAGAGCCCACAGGTCAGAACCTGAGGAGAATTATAAATGCTTTGTCATATTTGTTTGTCAGGGTAACATTAATTTTATGCTTTGTGATTCCAGTGTGTCCCTGTATGCACTCTGCAAAGACCAAAGAGTCTCCCACTAAGACTGCTAAGGCAAAAGGTCTGTGATGGTTTCATAATGTCTGCTGTACATTTTTCTTATAACACAGTGTCAGTGAAAGACTGTGTGGTTGAATTTAAAGTACTGTTTTTTTAAAGTACCTAAGGTTTTCAAATGAAATAAATGATGAAGTGTATTTCATATAAAATAAGTTATTTTAATGAGGTGGAAACTGTATTATCTAATAACAGTATATGGCAATAGATTAAAAAAAACCCTTGTGAGAAAACATTTAGCACATGTTTTATCTTATGCGATTACATTGTATCTAGACTTCTTTTATTTTCCTACAGCAGCAATTGTATTGATCATTTGTGCAAGTTTTAATTCATTCAGTAATTTGACAAAAAAACAAATTGAGTTTTCTAACTTTCTAACTGTTTCAGATGCATACAGAATCAAAACTATTATTTTTTTTTTAGTATTTTTTAGTCTTAAAAGCAGAAAAAATCCCATATATCATTTCAATGTTCATATTCAACACACGTGAAACGCTTGTTTTTTTTCTGTTGAGGATTTATAGATCATATTGCATCATAATGCACCATCACTGTTCTCCACAAGATAAAAACTAAATATGTTCTTTGTGCAAGCTGTAGTTAAATTTTAATGTAAAGATGGTGCAACAGAGAGAATGTAGAATATGTGATGGTGCTCATAAGAAACTGGGTGTAACTTGGAACCCAAACATGTTTAACATTTAGATCATGTATTTAAGTCTCTGTGTATCAACCAAGTGGATTGTTTGTTTGTTTTTAAAGCCTTGTGTGACACAGAAAATAAAAATGCAACTCAATGTAAAACTTAAAAGTGATCCCATATGAGATTTGAGCTGGAGTCTCTTTGTTTTTCTTACCTCACAGTCAGGTGCATAAAAACAACTCTACTGTATAAATAATACATTATTTAGAAGGAGGGTGTGATGATAATATCACATCTTATTGCATTGTGTCATATAAACAATACAAAAAAAGCATTTTAATAAAGGGTAGACATTATACTCATTTTTGTTTGATTCTTCCACTTTAATCAACATTTTTAAACTGTAGTTTATAAATGTTGATTATGCTGGAACATAAACCTGTATTCTGCAGATATGCATCATGTTGTGTGCTGCATGCAGTGTCATAAGTACGTAACTCTTCACAAGCCTCTGTGTTCCTCCTCCAGTTTGTAGCTTTAGCTTTGTTTATATTTTCAGATGCTCCCAAGAGAGTTTCTGCTGTGAGAAGGAGAAAAGGTAATGGTAAAAAAAAACAAATAAAAAGTTCCTATTTAAGATATACTCACTGACGTTACCTGCAAAACTTCCAAGAGACAAAGTTTAAGTCATTATTATGTTTCACAGTAACCTCCCATAAGCTCTACAGGGGAATAATTCAGGGAACAATATTATCTCACCCTGTAAAATTATAATAATTTGCATCACTTGGATATGAAGTTGCAACTTTAATTAAGCTTTTTGATTCAGAGATAATTTATCAATTTTCTTTTTTTTATCCCTTATGTTCATTTTCAGATCGGGAAACTGTGAGGACTGTAAAGACTCTAAAGACAGCTGAAAAGCCCAAAAAGACAGGTAGCACTGATTCTTATGTTTATATGAATTTAATCTTTAAAATGATGCGCTTATTATTGTTTGCCTTTATTGTGATATTGTAATAAACACAGTCATGTCGTAATCAGCTCTTCCTAGAATCAGCCTGCCTCCGAAAATCACAAAGATCCGAAGATTTCCTCCTTTTCTGAAAGGTACTAAGATTTAATACACACATAAACTGGTCTCAATGTTAATCAGGAGAGAATTACTTTTTCACATATACGTTATGAATTTAAATATTTGTACCTTGTTCAATTCTAAAAAGCCAAGAAAGTAGATAAACCCAAGGCTTCCAAAACAAGTAAGCAATTACTTCCCCACAAATATGTCACATTCATGATCACTGTATTACAAAAGCAGAGCAAATTATGTTAGTGTATTTATAAAACTGCTGTTTTTTTTAATGTGACCTTGTTTATTCACAGAGACAAAGACCAAAAAGCAAGAACAGGTCACAGACTCTGGACAAGAAGGTATAAAACATTCATATTTTTCTCCTGATTTAAAAGAACATTTATACCAAAATATAAAAATAAGAATATGACTTTGTTTGTGTATTATTCCAGTAAACTGTTGCTTTGGATTATATGAATAATGCAAATGTGCACTGATGTTTTGCAGTTGGGCCTTGTAGACCTGCACCAGTTTATTGCCCGTCCCCACCTGGATGGTATGGTAAGCACAAGGATCTCCACAGTGCACTGAAATGTTGTCATATAGGCTGAATTAAAGACTTTACTGTGCACCAGCTTAAAGTTGGCTTTTTATCTTGCAGTTCATCACATAGTCACAGACAATCCTTACCCTCCTCCTACCATGTCAGGTATTCACTTTTTGGTACTGTTTGCAGTCACAGTTAAATCTCCGTTGCTCAATGACTTCTGCTGTAAGGTTAAAGGCGTATTTGTTTTTGTTTTCAGCTCCCTCTGCTCCTGTACTGACCGCCCACCCTGTCCATCCCGGAGCCCCACAGGGCATTTATCAGCAACAGCCTCCGCCAGCACCAATGCATCCACTGTACGCACAGTATCAACCATATCAGCCACCACTTCAGCCTGTGATGCCGCCTCCACCAGATCCAGTTCAGCCACTCCAGCCTGTACAGCCAGAAGCTGCAGAAGAAGAAGAAAAAGCTCCTGCCCAACCTGAGGTCCCGTCTCCAGCTGTTGAAGCTGAGCCTGCTGATGCTCCGGTTCAAGGTGAGAAGGATATGTCTATTTATTTTCTTTCTTCTTTTGAAATGGTTGTTTCTTGTTCTTGTTTTCTTGTTCTTTCTTGTTTTCAAGGTATTCATTTAAAAATATTTAAATATACAGATTTTTTTCTACTCACCTTCCACAGGTTTTGGGAGGAAAATCACAAAAATCTGATCAAATAAATCAATGAGGCTTAAAAATATAGTGCAACTAATTAAACAGAGTTGTTGATAAGTAAATATTTGAATAAGGTGTGATAAATAAATGAATACATAAAAGCATAAATACATTTCACTTGAAAAAAAACCCCCACACTATCCTGAAAATCTTAAATTTTTCTGTGAAACTTTAATATAATTCAAATTATGCTACAAAGTAAATAAACCTACAACTGTTTCCCCTTTAAGAACCAGAGGCTGCTGAGGAGGACGTGATTGCTGTCTCCACAAAGAAAGGTACAAACTAAGAAGTTAAACTCTTGTGGAAAGTTGTGTTTATCACAATTACATCAGTGATAGTAATTAATGTCTTGTCATTTTCAGCAAAAAAAACAACAACAAAGGCTGCTGATTCTGACAAAGGTACTGTAGCGCTCTCCACATCCACTAAATACTTAATTTGCCAGCTAACTAGAATATCCACTATAACAAACGACAGCTGCAGCACATAACAGTGATGTACAATAGCACTGTGTGCTATATGAATGCATTAATTAAAGAAAATTAACTTGGCATGGGCATTTCACTGCAATTATCCCCTCAGAGCCAGGAGCAGCCAAAGGGAAAACAAAGAAAGGTAATTCATGTATACAGCTGGATAATTTGGTGTTTCCTCTGGTACACACTTCACATTGTTAGAAGTGATACACACAGTAATTATAGCTGTGCTTTGTTATAAATATTCATATATATTTAAACCTTTTTCCAAGATACAGATACCATAAATTCATGTATTTTTTCAATACTAGATGCTGCCGTTTTGAAAGACAAAACCAAAGCAGACACTGCAAAGAAAGGTGATCTGGTATCTATGGATCTATACTTTCTAATGCATTTTGATTGCCTTTAAAAGTGTAATGTTCTTCTTATGTGTTTGTTACTTCAGTGGCAGCTGCTAAAAAAGAGAAAATCAGAATTCATGCAGGGGCAAAAACAGGTAAAATATCCTTTATTGTTGTTATTGGGACATATAAATGATGAAAATTAAACATTATATATTTAATTCTGTTGTATTTTGTTCCAATTTGTTTGCATAGATCCATCTGCAAAACATAAAACTAAAAGTGCTGCAGCTCCTAAGAAAGGTAAACATGATTAGACGTTAGGATCTCGTCAAATTTGTAATATTTAAAAAAAATCAAATGCAGTCCAACACATTTCTCTTTCATGTGAAGTAGAAGTTAATAGTTGACTGAGAAAACAAATTATTCAAGTTGCTAATCACGAGTTTTTCCTCATTACGTTAGAGCCTGCGGCTGAAAGACAGAAGAGGAAATCAGCCTCTGAAAAGACAGGTGACGGCACTCACTGACATTCATTAATTTGCATAAAGCCAATCATAATTCATGAAAGATGATTGGGAACTAATTGTTTCTGCTCCCCTCAAAAGCGGCACCTATCATGAGCAAAGTGAAGGCATCGACAGCAAAGACAGGTAAAACTCAGACCGTGCATGAGTTCACGAAAATTAGATTTTCTTCTCGGTTGAAGATCTTTTTTTTAATCATCAACTTTAGCCCAGTTACCCCTGCATTATAATTTCTGTTTATTAAGATGATTTGGTTCGGTTCAAATTCATATCAAACAGATCCAGAACCACGTCCACAGCCACTCAGACTGAGACCGAGACTTGACATTGGCAGGAGGGCAAATGTAACCTCTGAAGCGCACGAGGAGAAACCTGCCAGATCTGAACCAGGTCTGTGTTTCTTTCATGAGGGCCCCAAAATATCTAGCTTTCCTAAAACTTGTAGTTCTTTACTTTTGTTTTTGTTTTTGTAGCCAAGCCAAGATCAAAATTATTGGCAGCAAAGAAAAGTAAGTTTATATTTTAATGTGGCAATAATTTTCCCTAAAGCTTAGCTTATTTACAGCATGCTAGCAGCACTTTGAGACTGCACAATAGTCCTTTTAACCCATTAGTATGCTAACATGCCAGTAGTGACCAAGTGTCCCACTTGTGGGACCGCGCAACATTTCTATCCCTTCTCCCTCTCTCCCAAATTTAAATTAATTTTCAATACTCAACATTACAGGTCAGATTTACTACACCGCCAACTCTGATCTCCAGATGTAAACTTCACAACTGTCTAAAATATAATTGTTATTTCTTGGAGTACGATATTAGCACTGCACTGTGCCAGTGTCCTAATGCTAGTGCATAATCTGCCAGAATGACAGAACACATTGTGTATATTCAGCTAAGACTAGATTATTTATCATTATTAGAGTTACAGTCATTAAGCCACAGAATAAATAACTGGGCAAACTTGTTTTTCTGATTAAAAAAACCCAAACAAAACAAAACATTTTTTAGTTTATGTTTATGAATAAATAAATAAATACTGTAATTGTCTTGAGATGATTGTTGCTTGTATTTGGACAGCTCTCAGAAACAAATATGTCTACCTTGTGCTTTCCCTGAAGGATTTCCAAAATTAGTGGGAAAGTTAGGGCTTTGACCTTTTGGTTTCACAAAACTGTTGGTTTCACATAAACAGGGGATTTGAAAAGCCAGCAGCATTCATCTTTTAGTCTCTGGAGACCACTGAGATACATACAAATGTATGTATCAGGCTTGAAACAGCCCTCAGCTGTTTCAAGCCATCTTTGTTACCTTGTTAAAAACAGGAAAATCTAACAAGCTGTCTTTCTTGCCTTTACTTTCAGCTCTGTAAAAGTTGTATTCTTTAAATTTGAACCACAAAGTCTTATAACCAGTCTGAATGTACACCCTTTTGATAAATTGGAAGGCAAATTAACTATGGTGGAATTCATGCCGAGAGTAAAACACCTCTGAAAAATGTCTTTTAATTAGAGGATGGAAATGAAGAATTTCTAAACTGCAGTCATGCCTCATTCTGAAAGAGTCTAATGTTCACAGTCACTGTTAGTATTCATGTCCATCCATGTTTCTCAGAAGCTAAACTGATCAAGTGAAACACAGGAAGAGAAGGTGCAAGCGTATATGTTTGTACCCTTGTAAAAACCATCTACAGCAAATTAGATGTGTTTGAAACATACTCATGTTCTCTGCTGGCATTTTTCAGGGAAAATCGCCCCTTTCTGAGATGCAGATTATGTGAATAAAATGGGCTGTTTTATGCATGATAAAGTTCTAATTAGAGACATGCCAAGCTGTATTACTCCGAGAAGGGAATAATATTGCAAGAATATTGAATTTACACCACAATTACAGAGAGTTATTTGGCAGGCTGTAATAGGGCTGTCTCTCCTCTCACAGGCCAAGCAGAGGAGGCTGAAAAGAAATCTGTCAAAGAGACTCAAGGTATGGCTTTAGAGTAGAATTAGAAGTGAATCTAATGAGTGCTATGTATATTTCAGAAGGCTCAGCTGCTCCTTTCTCCCCTTGCAAATTTTAGAAAAAGAGAAACAAGCATCAAAAACTGGTAAGTACTCGAGCATGAAAGTTTTCTATATGCACAGTAAATAATCTCCAGTCACCATAGAGAGTATTGACACTTATTAGAATTATTTGTGTTTCCAGAAGTTTAATTTCAGTGGAGTGTGCTTCATTCAAGAGGCTTTATCAGTGCTGCTGATTAGAGACTTAAACATTCTTGGTTCTCTTTTGGTTACTGATATGACCTCTGAGCTAGTAAGGTATCTGTCATCAGTAACAGTTCTTGGTAGTCAGTATTGGGATACATTTAAAGTTAACTTGTTAGAATCCAGTTTTATTTCAAGTAAAAAAAGTCATCTGTTATGTTACAACATTAGTGGGAATTAAGACTTTTGAGTTCTTTAGAGTTCGTTTTTGGTTTTAGTTTATCATATTGTTCCGAGGGGCCGAGCCTACCTACTGAGTTGATATGGACAACTCAATAGTCCATATCAACAATGTATTAAGCAACACGCTTGTTAATTTCCCTCACACTGACAGTTTTTGGTAAAATCTAGACATTGTGGTTTTGGAGCTGTAGCATCGACACCATTGTCCTCCTCATCAGCCGTACTTACCTTGCTGTGCTTGTTCTGAATGTGAAGCTGCGCTCTTTCAAAGCTGGCAGATAGTTATCATCATCTAGGCACAAAATAATATGAATACTTCTGCAATGTAAACACCCTCCTCTCTGTCATCTTGCTTGTCAATCTGACTGAATGCATCAGAGATTTTGCTTTGTCTCTTCTCGCAAGGAAGAGGCAGACATGGCTACATGTCAGGGGTTGGTGACAATAAAATAATGCAGACAAACATAAAAGACTAGAAAAATGCTTTCTACTATCAACGCATTTTGTTCTTCAGTATACTTTTGAAATTCTGGGTAAAAGGAGCAGGAGTGTATTTCAATCTCAATTCCTTGTTTTACTATATGCATATTTTTTCCCTCATACAATGATACCTAAAACATTTTGCCATATCTGGCAGAATGAGTTAAGATTGCTAATTTTATTGTTGGCAGCAAAGATTGTTGGGAGCTATGCAGCCATGATAATGTTCAGGAGGGTGATAGAAATTAGAATAAGCTGTCCTTTCACAAAAAGAGTCTGTACATCAGCACATGCACTCACACAATCCTGATCAACAGCTAAATCGACAAATGTATAAATTAACTCTCAGAATTGTTTTCCTCATAATGCCTTTAAATGTAAGTTCCCAGCATCAGTGTAAGCTACAGTATACAAGTTAGCTGAACTGATAAAGCTTCTTGAATTACTGGATAAACATTTTGAAGTATTACAAAGAAACACAGTGGTGCTATGAATCGTTTTGTTTTCTGTCATTCATGTTGTGTATCATATGCTTGTTGTCAATAGAAAATGAGAAAACAGCTTCCTGTAAGGCCTGAGGTATTCTGTAAATTTTCACCATCTTTCCAATGGATAATTCAGTATGAAAGAACGATGGCTTTAATGACATTAGGATCACAAGTGATTAGAATTTAATGAGATGAGCTGATTGGTACAAGATTACAAGCCTTTTGAGCCGCCTTGAATTATTGAAAGAGATTATAGCCTTTGATGAATATGGCAACAATTTTATACTTAGCTGGATTGATTAAATCCATGAACCAAAACCCATTAAATTGGGTTATTAGTGTTCTGTTCCTATTGAATCATCCAGTGGATTACAAACACTCCCCCACTGCCCTGTTTAACTTCACACTTTGCTACCATCTGACACAGCAGTGCCTGTTTCTTCAGGTGTGATGAAAAGTAGTTTGGTTTCTTTGGTTCAGACTGAAGTTCAGAGGTTTACTTTGATTTTGGTTTCTTTACTTCACTTAAAAGAAGCAAACCAGAATCGTTTTATATAGACAATACTAGCCAGTATTTGTGTTGTATGGTTTGTTTTATGCATGACTGAATTCCAAAAGAAATCAACCTCTTTTGGAGGATTTCATTTCATTTGATTTAAGTTACTTATATTTTATTTAGCAGGGAAATGCACGCACACATTGTTACGTTTAAGTTAAATATAACTATACAACTTAACAAAGTCATGATACTCTAATGCAAACATCAACTAACAGTAAAGCAAGAAGAAAAACAACCTTATAAATAGCAATTAGAGCAACAACATGAGTAAACAAATTAATGTGAGTTAAATATCCTTCCTGGTGTTCATAGACTTGCCTTTGCCAAATGTTTTTATTTCTGTGCACTGTGTCTCTGAGTGGTGACATTTCACCAACAAGGATTTCTAAGAGATTTCAGTCTGCAAGTTCTGTGGTTCACTATGAACTAGATACAATGTTGATAGACGTGTGTACTGTGTAGCTTGCTGCAATTCATTCTTATTATAGGGTGTTAAATGCTGTTAATGGTCCCCTTTTAGAGAGCTGCAACTCTGATGTGCGTCAGCCAATAAACTTTGGTTTCCATCACATTTGTTTTTTAGTTGATGATTTACTTACTCTTCAGTCACTTTTTTATTTTGCTTTGTTTGAGTCACTAAACTCCTTTTGGTTAGGTTTATGAAAAGCCTCATCACAAAATTAAACCTGCACATGCTGCATATCTAGTTACATGTAACATCAAAGGGTGCTTTACAATTGCCCATCGATGGCTATTCAGGTGACAGACTAGTCTCTCCATAGATTATGGAGAGGTCAGTGGTTTGTTGTGGACAGCAGTGTTTGGTATCCTGAGAATGAGAAGGTGCTTTCCCTTTACAACACTCAGCAGCAACAAGGCTACTCTTTGTTGAGCACCACTCTTGAGGCGTGTTATTTCAACACCTGCTGAGTGGCTTTTATTAGGTTTGAACAATTATGCAGGGTGATGTGGTTGTTGCAGAAAAATTACATTTAAATGTATTTTTATTTGCAAATGACAAGTGGCAACAAGTGGTCGCTTTTCCAAATAAAGTTTAATTTTAGTTTGACTTTAACAAGAGACTGAAGCAGCAAAAACAAGCAAAAGAACATCACTGTGTTTAAAGAGTGAAACCCAGCCTGTCTTTTATCCTTTCTCTTTTTTCATGCATGTAGAAACTTATCCTCTGTTTTCTTTCTCTCTCAGTGTGAAGCACAATCTCATATTCTCATTAAGTTTTATTTTTATTGCATGCAGAAGATCCCAAGAAAGAAGAAAATATTACAGACAAGAAGAAACCTGGTAAGACTTGGTGAAATTTATTCAGGTTCTTATTTCATTGACTGTGGCCGATATTAATATTTGTATATGGAGAAGGATATAGGTGGGTGTGGGTGTTTCTAATCAAGGCGGCTAAGGCTGTGTTCAAACCCACTGTGAAGTGAACTTGTGCATCACATCAGTGGGTTTTTTGGACCATTTTGTAACCCAGAAATGTTAACGCCTTAGCGCTAACGCCAGAACTGCTTCCTCTTAAACAAAAACAGATTTTGGGAGTTTACCAGTTAGTCTTTTTTTGGTTCTGTCCCTATATAAGAGTGAACTTAAATCATATAGTGCCCACGAACAGTGATGCCAGCTTGGCCTCTATTTCTGGTCTAGAAACTTTGCTTTATGTGTGGTTTGAACACACCATGTAATCGTATAATTGCACAGTACAAATCTATCCACAGATCTTATTGTAAGCAACCTCTTTCCATCTCATCTTGTCTTCACAGGGCAGAGATTCTTTCAGTGCGTTTATGTCCCTGGCAAAAATGCCCAGTACCCTTTACGACCTTTCACTCCAGCCATGTCCCCCACCATGATGTCTCCTGCACTCAGAGCCATGTTGGAGCAGCAGAGAGCAGCCAAGGCGTCTGGGCAGTAGGACCACCTGAAGCCTTTCTTTATATCTGACAGCACTGCATCTTTCCATCCAGCAGGGGGAGGTGTTTGAATCTGTGCTAGCTTTACATTAAGAGGATGATCACAGAGAGAGAAAAAAAGTGGACTGACTTACTTTGTCTTTAATTTATTGAAATATTCTTTTAGTGGTTGAGCTCCTGGGGTTGCTGTTAATATTGCCCATTTTACCCTCTGCGTATGCTGCTCTACTATGTCTATGTTCAGTTAGAAAAATGCCATCTTGTGAATATTCTTTTAATTATAAATAGTATTTATAATGTACATAATGCATGTTTTTAATTTAGAATGGGATAAATGGGTCACAACTTAGGATGTAATATAAAAAGCTGACTTTTGTGTTGCTTTCTCTATGATGCCCGTTATCAGATTTAACAGTAATTTAAATTTAAGGCAGTTTAGTTTATATCCAAGCAAACACTTATACTCTATTAAGACAAGCTTTTATTGTCTTAAACAGCTTTGAATGGTTTATTTTCAAAGTCTAAGATTATTTGCAACAGGAAAATATATTACATTGAATTATATACATAATATATGTTAATGGTATCAAACCCATGCAAATACATTTCACAAAATATGATTTATTTGAATAGTATTTTTTCCAGTTTTCTATATAAATAACTGCATTTTCAGTTCCTGTAACCATGCCCCGTGTTTGTTTCTGCTGCTTTGCTGCATCTGCAATAGAACAGAATCCAAATGTTGGAGGGTCAAATCCCAGGAGCTCCCACACTGATCTGAGCAGCATCCCTGTCACTGAACATCCATCAGCCTCATCAATCGTAGGCGCATGCTGTGATTGATGCGCACATATTTCTTGACATATTAAGAACACATCTAGCATGAAACTGTTGGCCATTTACCTTTCACTGCTAATGTTTTATTTTGTTTGTTTGTTTTTGTAGAGGTTCATTTCAATATGTTACATGCCACATTTTAATTTTAACTGACTCCAATCAAAGTGGTGTATTGGAGATACTAGGGTAACCAGAAATGGCATAGTAGATGAATAAAATATAGAACAATCTGAAAAAATAAATATTTTCTAACATTCAAGAGGCACTGAAAAGATTTGTATATCTCTATGAATACAAACTCAATAATGCAATGCAGTCTCATTGCACATATCGAAGCTCCAAAATTAAATTTGGATCCAATTAAGAAACATATTTAAATGAAACATATAGCTAAGTAAGAAAAAGGGGATATAATTAAAAAAAACAAAACATTTTCTTGTGTATATACAATAATTATTAAATAGTCTAGGTTCTCTGTGTAACTTGAAGCAGCTTATATGTGGGACTATGGGCTTTTCGGTGGTGGTTTATCGGCCATAAAGGATATGAGTATGCAGCAAAATGTTTTTGTTGCGCCTCATTAGGTTTAATAAATTCAGAAAACCTCTTTTTGATTTGTTTTTCTTTTAAAGCCAAAGATTGCAATGCTGTGCTTTTATCTTAAAAATGAAGTGCAATTCCTGGATAGTAAATGTCTTGTAATTATGTGTTTTATCACAGATGACCTCTAATTACTTACAAGTATCAGCTCCTTTAACTCATCGTGTTCAGAGGCAGGGACAACTTTGATGTGACCAACTCATGAGACACTGTGATGTCTGCTACACTGAATGAATGTCATTTGTGTTAACCATCAGCTTATTTATTAAGTCTGATCTTGTCATATTTCTTTTTACCTCAGTCATTCATAGCTCTGGTTTTGTGCCTTATAGCAACATGGCTGCCTTGTTGACGCTGCCAAACTGTTGCCGAGCATCACCAGTGATTGCTGTTGCCGTCTTACTGAATGAAAACTTGATGCAAAGAACCAAAAAAGGTGTTTTTACGCTGGGCTTAATCCTGGGATATGACCCACCCTTGCCCATATTGTGCTGTCACATTCACCTTTTAACAGAGTGAGTTCCTAAAGACAGACGAAACTACTAGTTTTTAATAGCTAGTCCATGTTTTAAAAATGCTTTTGACATATTGTTGCATTTTTACCATATTATGACCCTGTGGATTGAGCTACATCAATTATTAAAAAGTTTTTTTTTTTTGAGGTATGGCAGTGAAGGGGGGCTCAACCAGAGTTTCTTGAACTTATGAGGGCCAGGGACCTCTTAGAGGGGTGAAAGTTTTCCAACGTTCCCCTCATAATCCACATTTAAAGCAGTTAAGATGCTTTGATCTTCGTGTTACTTGTTGTCGTGGACTGATTCAGATATTTCCCTGTGCTAGCTTGCTAGCTAGTCATCTAGCTAATATGCCAAACTATGCAGCAGAACATTTCTGCTGTCCTTGAGAGTAGTTACAGAGTTTCTACCAAAATGACTCAATGCACCATATTGATATCAGACTCTCTATTAACCCAAAGAAAACCTTGGGGATAGAAAAGGACTCAATATATATTCATACTTTTTTAAACTGTGAAATTGTTACCTTTCATTAAAATGCACTTTTAATGATGCAGCACAGATTATACAATTTAATGCAAATTATTTACAGACCTCTTGGCTATGAGATATCAACTGCAGCGCCGACTCACCATTGTACCTACTATTCCCAACTGTATTGTAACTTTTTCTTTTTTTTAAAAGCCTTAAACTGTATTTGGTGACATTGAATTTAGAGGTGAGTTTAGAGAAAGTTACTTGAAAACTTCTGTTTAAATTTTGCAAACTAAAAAGAGTCATACTTCAGTTTTATAACATAATTAGAATATTTTTTGTTACTTTTTAAGAGTTAGTTCTAAACAAAGTGATGTTTACTGATATGGACTGAAAACTTTCATCACTTGTTTTGCCAATAATTTGTTGCCAAAGATTGCACAGTGGCCATTTTGACTAAAACTAGTGTGTTGCAACATTAAAGAAGGACCTGCCCCTTTTAGGTGAAAGTCCATAATTTTGGTTTCTGGACTTCTTTTTTGTTTTTATTTAGTTTATTTCATTTCATTTTTCTTTATTCCTGAGTTTAACAGAACATTGAATGTAAAGTTTTTTGTAAACTCTAATTTTATAAACAAGTCTGAAGTGAAGTGTATCCCTGAGGTTTCAGTATTACCCTCCAGGGGTGAGGTCAGCAGTCCTGAAGTGGTAAGGAAGCCTAATGAGATCTGACATCATGTACTGCTGCAACTGACTGTAGGTGTTGTAAGTGTTAGTTGGAGTAAGTTATTACCTTAAAATGTGGTTTTTACTGGTGTTTTGATTAATCATATTCCAGAAGGGCATTTCAGCAGTAGTCTGCTTGTGCCTCAGTGTTCTGAAGGTCGTCAAAACATATAATATGAACAGTAATTACAGCATAAACTGTGGCTATGTGCTGTAATTATGTTTTAAAGTGTTATTAACTGTAATTTAACGTGAGCTAAATCGTGATCTCATACAAGAAAACAAACCAGAAGGAACATCAGAGCTCTATCTAATGTAACTCCAGGTTCTTCATACATATTCATGTGAGCCTACAGGTGTAAGGCTGAGTTCAACTTGACTACTCTACATCCCTGATTATGTTTTAAGTACATGCGTTTGGATGGTGTTGTTAAAAGCAAGTGATCTGCTTGATCTTATGCATGTTTTTTTTTCTGAAAAGCTGTAGTGCAACACTTACACTTTTGCTTCACTGTATTTCACTATGATGTGTTGCTGTCATATTTGTCTTTCATTCTTTTATTGGTTTGTAGTTATCTGAAACCACAGACAATCTAATTGATCTGCGATCTCCAAGCAGAATAAAAAATAGTTGGCTTTCTTGTAGATGCTTCATCTGGGATTGGAGTGCAGTTTAACACTCTTTAAAAAAGTTTAATTCCACAACATACAGTTTGAGGTTGTTTTGTTTTGGAAGGATATATTTTGTTAACAAATTGTAATATTTTCTGCATGATAATGTCATTTATTTAAATTCAAGGCTGCTTTTTTGTAACACACAAGTAAGACTGCAGTGTCACAAAAAGCAGTCACTCTGGTGCTGTACAAATACTGTAGATAATAGTTAATTTCTTATTATCATGCGACTTGTCACTCCATTAGTTCTCAAAGATAATAATAAATTAGTTAACACGTTTGGTCAAAAAACAGTTTTAAATGAAAGATGTTTTTTTGTGCTTTATCAAAGATGTATGAAAATGATGTTTCATTAAGAGAAAGTATGAACTACCTGCTGCATGTACTATAAAGCAGATGTGTTTAATTCACTCGGTCACTTTCCAGAAGCCAGTTAAGTGTCATAACTGACATTTCAAGCTATAATATCATTGGAGGGACAACACTGAGTCTGCTGTGCTTATGTAGGAAACTTTTACCACTATGCAGTTTTTGTGTCAAAACGTGAATAAACTTTTGAAGATATCCATGAGGGGGCATTTCTCTCTCTGTCTTTGCTATATATGGAATAATTCGTATAGAAAGAAACACTGTTATACTGATGGGCTGTGATGTATTTAGTTGTTGTAGGGTGTATCCCACCCTACAAGAACTCATACTCTCCATCCTATCAATAAATAAATAACAAGCACTAAACCACCTCTGCTTACATATTAATTAATCCAGCTAAGAAGCACAGTGTTAATGTGTTCTGTGAGTTCTAAGTACATGCTGAATCTTTTATTTTCTGACTTTAAAGTTAGTTTAAAGTCTGGAAAAGAAAGGGTTATTTATACACACTGACTGGGAATTAGAAATGAAAGTGGAACAAGGCTCAGTGAAAAGTGATCTAAAAAATTAGTAGACAGGAAAATCTAAAACAAGACACTACAAAAAAAGAAAAGGAAAGAAATCTAACAAAGTAAAATGTGACAAAACTAAAAACAACAACAAACAAACAACCAAAAAAACTGGACACACAAAAATGGTCACACCAAATGTGAAGAGAGAGACACACTGGTGGATAAAAGCATACAAGCAGAAATACGAGACTGTAAACGTTAACACTGAGGAGCTGAACACACAAGAAATAAACTGATAAATAGAAGCAGAGGAAAACCCAATTCAAACCCAGGACTGGATGAGTCAAAAACTCCATAATTATTAAACCGTAACCAGAATTAAAATACAAGAAATAGTAATTAAAATACTGGAATGATACCAAAATGGCAGCGCGGTGGCATAGTGGTTAGCACTGTTGCTGCACAGCAAGAAGGTCCTGAGTTCAATTTCATTATCAGGCCGGGGTCTTTCTGTGTGGAGTTTGCATGTTCTCCCCGTGTTTGCATGGGTTCTCTCCGGGTACTCCGGCTTCCTCCCACCATCCAAAGACATGCAGCTTGTGGGGATAGGTTAATTGGATAATCCAAATTGTCACTAGGTGTGAATGTGCGAATGAATGTGAGTGTGAATGGTTGTCTGTCTCTGTGTGTTGGCCCTGCGACAGACTGGCGACCTGTCCAGGGTGTACCCCGCCTCTCGCCCTATGACAGCTGGGATAGGCTCCAGCGCCCCCCGCGACCCTGAAAAGGATAAGCAGAAGCGAATTGATGGATGATACCAAAATCAAAACAGGAATTAAAAAAAAAAAATACATTGTAAGAATTAAAAAAACAACAGTTGAGTCAAACTGTTTGTGTTTCCAACAGTGGAATCAAACTACTAAGTGTCCTATGAACTAAGCAGGAAGGCACAAAGTCAAACATGACTTCCAATACCACTAATGGACCTTTGATTGGCCTTTGAGGGGAAAAAACTGCATTTCCCATGAAAAATGACTTCACTCCCTATTTCTACAGGTAATGGCAGATAGTTCCTGCTGACAGCATGATGAACTTTATTCCAACGTGAGAAGTCCTATGAACAGATCAGATCAGATTGGCAAAGTGTATTTCTGGATCATGTTTTTGTTGTTGGATGTGCTTTTTACATAATTTTTGTAAAAGCCATTAGTGGAAGGACACTGCTACCTGAGACAAGTTGAATGCACGATATGCAAGTAATGCAAAAAATGATTGCTCTAGCTTATTCTGTTCTATCAGGATTTAAAGTTACACAAATGGAAACCTGCGGGCTTACAAGAGTTAAATTTAGGCTATATATAAAATAAATGTGACAATCAACATAAGAAAGAACATCTTTTCATTTACAAATAAATTATCTAACACACATTAGTGGGTCACATAATAAACATAGAGAACAGAAAAAAGTATACACCCCATCACGCTAGAATTGATCCAATACCAATACCAGGATAGGTATCGATACTATCGATATCTGGATTGATCTACCTACTTCTTATTTTAGGATGTCAGTGTCGTTTGAGCTCTTGTTGGCAGAATTGGGACAACACCTGGGGAGGCAGTTAATTTCAGAGTCTATAAAATAGTATTATTTCCATATCATTGTAATTCAGTACTGGTGCACATTTTGAGCTAGTCACAATCTGACTGGTCAGATCTGTTTATTCACATGCGAAAAATCAGCTGTCGCAATACATGTCGCAAATTTGTCTTCAAAAACGTATATGGTCTGTGTGAACAGCTGCAATAATAATAGGTTACTTGTCCAGTGTGAAAAGTCCTTTAGCCT
The DNA here is from genome assembly GCF_057382275.1 of Copadichromis virginalis. Classification (NCBI taxonomy): domain Eukaryota; kingdom Metazoa; phylum Chordata; class Actinopteri; order Cichliformes; family Cichlidae; genus Copadichromis; species Copadichromis virginalis. Next base: position 21,977,867 of record NC_140632.1, read on the forward strand.
TTACATTTACTACAAAGATCATGAGAACGAATGTTTTGAAAAATACAGCATAAAATTTCATGGGCAAACTGAAATAGATACAGTAAGTCATGGCTGTAAATACACGATTTTCCAATTATCACTGCTTTCCTTGGTGTGGATAAACAAACCATTACAACTGGTTTTGGGGCCTTATGGCATTAAAAGGGGATCTCATAACAGCCAAAGAGCGGGCGGGGATGCAGTATGAATCTGCCACGGATATGTTTGAGGCCAGTAAAGTAACAGACCAGCTGGCAATACATGGTACCAGAGCAGAAGAATGGGTAAGCTGTAATGTACTGTGCTCATATCGACTTGAAGGAGCACAGGAGTCAAACGAAAGTCTTTTGAAGTACTGTTTTACTTTAGTGAGGACACTTCTTTTGAAAGTGTGGCCTCTTTGTCCTCAGACTCACTCAGAGGAAATTGATCTTGATTACTGAATTTCTGTAGCTTCAACAAGCATGGCGACATCTGCTCAAATGCTGTGATATTCTTAGAGATCAAACTTAAACAGACAGAAACAACAGAAAAGTAACCAGGGAAAAGAGCTGCGTGTGTCCATGTTTATTTTGATCATTTTACATTTCAGCAAATTGTCTTTGAGGACATTAATACATTTAACACCTGCTAACTGAACAGCGTTTTGCTCCTATAATATACTGGCTTTCCATAATAACTTCACAATTCATTTGTAGTTTGGTCTCCCTACACCTCCTACTGTAACTATACAATCAAATAACATTGGTAGGAAAATCAAATAAATTGAAAGGTATGCATTCATTTTCAATTATCAGTCATTTAAAAAAATGACATTTAATGTTGAATTCTTCAATGCACAAATACTTAAATATAAGAAACAATACATTGGATTTCTAATGGAAGAAGTGGCTTTGGCAGAGAGAACTCAAACATTAGTCAAAGTCAGTGGGGAATAAACATTGCTGGTCCATAAATCATTACAAAGTCCACAGCACACTGACGAAGCTTGTGATGGAGAGTTTCATTTCAAAAGAACAGGAATATCATCTTGAAACTTGATTATTACATCTGTTAAAGATTTGTTTAACTTTTTCCACACTAGACGTTATGATGCTATATGCAGAGATAATGTGATTTTTATCTCTTCACTTTGGAACAAAACTCTTCATGTGGATATTTAATTAACCCAATCTATACAGTACACGTGCTGCGACTTCTGCCAGTTTTACACATCCGTTATCTTGGAAAACAAAGTTATGCTAATCAACGTGGCTTACGATGCCTGTCAAACAGAGAGGCACACAAAGCAGAGAACATTTAATGTACATTACTGAAACTAGACACATTTTTCAAGCCATTTAGACTCAATTGTCTGAACCAAATGAAGGCCAACAGTACCCCAAAACCATTTCTATGAGTGATGGCAATGTCCTGTCTTCTACTACCTGCCAAACAGGCATGATTTGCATTTTCATTGTTTTACATACTTTGTCCTAAATTTGAAAAATGCCACTCAAAGTATGGAAGCTTTGTATTTTCATATCAAATATGCTTCTAATCACACAGGGAGCCATCGTGGAAGTCAACATTGGATGATTACTGTATTCATAGGAAAGTGATAGCTGCATGCAGTACGGTCACAACGTGTGGTCCTGCTTTCAAAAGGAACATTTTCAAATTTGTATTTTCATCTGTTAAAGAATGTTAAAGAGCACGCACATCAACATGTGAAATGTTGATCTGTTGGCTTTCTGGCTGCTTTTCCCCAATGCAAATCTGGTTTTTATTTGAGGAAGATCAGAAAGTGCATTTCTATTCTATTGCTTTGTTAAAATAAAATTACACTGCAATATAAACAACCCTGTTAAATAAATGATAAAGTACATGAAGCAGGTGGAAAATTACCAAAGACAAAAACCTGTCAGATCTGCGTGCAGGGGTAGATAATCACAAATGTCCCATTTCAAGCTTATTGTCCCCTTTTGCTTTTGTTGTTGTGCATGAATGGAGAATTTCTCAACAGCCAACTAAACTAAATCTGCCCCTAATATCCGCATTGTGTCAGAATTATATATGCTAACTGTGGATGAAAACTATAGAAACTAAATCATTTACAGAAGTCAACACTAGTTTTGCAGGTGCCTGTTTTCTGTGTGGCTTTTTGGCTGAAAAAAGCTGTTAACTTTACACCGAGCAAAATCGTATTGCTGGGATTTATCAGCACATTAACCCTTAAGATGCATTTCCCTTTAATGGTCCCTGGATGGTGATTTCAGTCACTCTGACTGAAGTGAAAATTTTAGCTTTTTTATTTACTTTGGTGAAAGGACAAATATAAATGTGACACTTTGGAGCTACTATAAACAAAAGCAGCTTTTTGTTTGGTGTGAATTTTTTTCAAACTGATGCTGGCTATAGATTATCATTGTGTTTGTTCAGTAAAGAAAGCAATCATATTTTTTTTTTAAAAAAAAAGAAAAGTTCAGGTGTCAAAGAGCTGATAAAGTGCTGCAATCTGAGCTGTGATTCACCCTGCTTCAAACTGCAAAGTCACTTGAAAACTGCAGATACATCTGCAACTCCTGCAGAGCTCGTTCCATGCTCAGTGGTGCGCAAATACGGCATTAATTATGATTAGTTAAGCTACTCAAAATTAAATGAAGAACAAATGAACTCATGTTGCAGATTTGGGCTTCTCTGTAGTTAAAAAAAGACTGGAAATGAATTCACAGATGTCCCATTCATGTCTCTCTTTTTTGCGTGTCATGAAATGATATGTTGCATGGGAGAAAAGCAGCATTTGGCTCTTGCTTTGTTTTGTTTTTTACGATTGCTGACTTCAGATTTATTAAAATGACAGATAAAATTACAAACATTTGAGGACCTCCATGAATGCTTCCGGGATGATTATTTTTTTAAAAGCCCAAAGCCTGATATACTGTTACATCTCTTATAGCTGGTGTCTGAATGTGCCCAGCAATACTTTGATCCAAGAATCAGAAGGAATGACATAACAATAACACAGAAATAACATTCGAAATGCTGAATTTCTTAAATAAGAACAGATCTTAAACTCATATTTCTGTATACACTTCATACAACAATCTGTGTAATAAACAAGATAGATAGCAATTTTAATAAAATACTGACAAGAGAAAAGAAAAAGTCTTGCATGTGTGGTAAAGCACAAAGCATCACCCGATAAAGTATATCTGTAATAAAACACTGTGTCTCATTTCATTCTATTTAGATTTACAACTGAACAAAACAACCTCTGATACCAACATTAACCTTAAAAATAATCAGTGAACCTGCAGGACGCTCTGAGTGAGATACAGTTTAGCTATATTCAAGCAGTATACAGATGTTTAGTTCATGTAAACTTTTTATCCTAACAACTGGAAGCATCTACAGTGGCTGTGTGAGTGACCATGTGTGTGTGTGTGTGTGTGTGTCCGTTTATGGTAGTAATCTTTACATTTTCTCCTGAATCTCTTATTCAGACTGTATTGGCTCTGTTCTACTGCATGAGTTTTGTGAAAAATATATCCACAACATCTAGCGAACAAAACCAGCAACCAAAACACATGATGACAACAGCTTTCTATTGTAGTGTGAACAAAAGGTGATTAGACTTTGTTGTTTGGAGTGTGACTGATAATTTTAAACTTGCAAAGTGCTCTTGGAAAAATCCTCATGACTGCCAGAAGTTGGTCTACTCAAGTAACTACTGTGACCATTTATACTCTAAGTTCGAATGGTCTGAAAATACTGTTCAGGTTTGTTTTTTGACATCTGCACTGATACTGATAACAAATCTAGACTTTTACCTCATTAGTAGTGAACTAATTCCAGCACTGACAACAAACATCAGAAAAGGACACATTTGTGAAATGCTGCTGTGATGAAATGTGCTGAAACTGAAGAATGAACCCAGGCAGGGAAGTAAACCAGGTTAAAGCTGTAAATTTGTGAGAAAGACTAAAATAAACCAGTAAATGAATTAATAATGGCGCACCATCCATAGTTTTGTGATTTGTTTCTTGCAGGATAACCATTTTAGTCTCGGAGACTTGGCATTATTTAGTTGAATATTAACCCCATCGTCTGACTTACTGTTTAGTTTGTTTAGCTACACTGGCACTTACAAACCATTACATTCCTGTTAAAGATGAAAAACAGCAGGAGTTGATGTAATTACATTGCGAGTAATTAACTGTGTGAAAGTGGGTGTTTGAACAAATCAACATGCAACAGCAAAGTACAGTGAGGCCTTCCGCTGTCAGAATTATTATCATCTGCATACATGGTACATGAACCATGCCTTATGTATTAATCCTAATTATTAACCAACGTCTGAACGACTCATCAGATGTCACTGATGAATGAAGTTGCTGTCTTAAAATGTGAATTAAAAGGATGATTAAACAGCCAAGCAGGTATGTGGTAACCCTCCCCTGTGACTTGTGGTCTGTAACACAAAGCATGATATTTAAGTGGATCACATTTTGCTCCAATCTTTGATGCTTTGATGTTTTCAAAGATTGCTGCAAAACATTTAGGCTTAACCTGGGTTGACTGCAAATAAATCTCACATGAATGAAATGTACTTTTAAATTTGTATTTGCAATTATTCTGCAGGTGAATTTGGATAAAGTAATCACAGAAGCATGGCTGTCAGTCAGAAGTTGTGGTATGCAGCGCTTACCTAATCCTTTTCATCTCACATGTCTGATTCTGCGCTGCCTCTTTACTGCTTCAGCGCCATTTTGTGATTAAGGCTGATAGCATATCTGGAGTTTTCTGTAGGAAATACGACGGTGTGCAGGTTCAGATAATGATGCCAGTGCAATCTTCTATAATTTTCTTCCCTATTACCCTTTTTGTCACAGTCATAAGCGCCGAGAAGTCACAGAGACCTTTGGCACTAAAATCCTGTAAAGAAAGAGTGCTGCCTTCACAAAAGGAGTTCAAATAACACATATTATGTTTCTTCCCTTAAAATGACTTTTAATGATGCAATCATTGCAGTGTATCAAAAGCAGTTTCCTTTTAATAGAGTTCAATGTTGAAGAGATGATTATGATCATTTTAAAAAACGTTTTTTAGCTGTTGTTAATAAAAATGTCTAGATTGAACTTGACTCTCAGAAACAAAAACCCAGCAAGCAGCAGTTGCAGAAAAACTTAGTTGTAGCTGACTAAACTGGGTTTTACAGAGAACTGATCTTCTCATTAATCCATCCCCTGAACAGTGATTGGTCAGTTATAGCTTAAAAAGACAAATTAGCAGGTATGTCAACCTTCAAATTTTGCAGTACATGAGAAATAAATGATGATGACCTTTGTCTTTTGCTGTATTTATTCCATAATCATATTTAAAATGGGAGAAATATATTGACAACAATGTTTGTTTCTCAGGAAAGAGAACACAGGGGCATTTGAACTAAGAACTGTGGCTGCAAAAGCACTACTGCTGTCAGCGACATCAGAATCAATCTGGGAATCTATCGATTTTGGGGACACTGGTCAATATCTGACTGTTCCCTGTGCTTCTTTTAAAACACAGTTAAATATGAATTTTTAAAAAGCAAGTAACAACCTGAATTAATCTCAAATAATTGCCTATGGTTTAGAGCTTGTAGTTAAAAGTATGTGTTTGTTCTCCACTGTCCAGCACAAGCCTTTAACATGCTTCAACATGATTGGTCAGTAGAACTACAAGCGGATTATTAAAGGAAATCAAAGATCTTGTTTTCTGTCTACAAATATCAGCATTATAATTAAACCAAATACTGATGCTAAAACAATTACATCGGCCAGTTTTCTAGAAGCCTTGTACTGTTTGTGGTTTTCTAAGTAGTTTTACTTGGTGACAAACTAAGACAATTACATCACACAACAAAATATACTCATTTAAGTTGTCTCCATCTACAAAAGAGGAAATACTGATGTTGGTTTTATGGGATGTCAGGAGAGATACTCCTTTCTACTTCCTTGGGCATCAAATATTGCCATTTTGAGAAAGCAGCTGAAGTCTCACAGTTATGCACACGGTGTTCGTTGCCACCTGTGCCATAATACAACAGCTACTGAGACAGGTCTGTCACACCCAAGTGGTTATGTATGGGTGCTTCTAAAATGCGTCTTTTCATCAGATTTATATGGATTACCTACATGTCCAGGCTTACTGTTGCAAATGGCATATTTAAAAACAAATCAAGATATCGTCTTAGCCAACTGGACTAAAAAAGGAGTTTGAGATGCCTAAACCTAACCAGCCTATTAACGTAAAAAGTGAGTGCAAACGAAGCAAAATAAAACGTGGACACTCCACCACTGTCTGTCTGCTGCTCTGCAAAAACAGGACCACTGTCTGTTCATGTCTCATTCTGCCACAGCCGATGTGTCAAGCTACCAACGTCAGAGGGCAGCTTTTAGGTATTTGTGCAACAGCACAGACAAAAAGACAACGTTTGACGTACTAGGATGACTATGTATTGGCAGCAGTATGAGTGGATTATTATTTACAGATCCAAGGTCAGTTATATAATGAAATAATGAACGCATTTAGCATATGATGACTAATCGGGTTGGTTCCAAATAAGCTCCACAGCATTTTAGTTGCATGAAAAAAATATTGAACCAATTGTATATTTTATGGATTTTGTCATAATGAGTAATTGTACAAATGGCAAAATTCTTGCACAGATATATCATACACCTGTACACCTTGTGGAAATCTAGGTTTGGTCTGAACTCTATATTATGTGCCTCTTTCTGAAAATAAATAATTTACTCCTTGAACACAAAGTTCGAGCAGTAGATGCAGCAAAGGTTGAATTTATAATAAAAATTGAATCAGACCCTACAATGGACTTAATCATACAATAATATGTGTCATGACAGCCTATTCAAACTGTTTCTGTAGCTACTGTCTGCTCTTAGAGGATCAGGCTGATCACATATTCAGTAAAAACACAGTATCGTCATCACACTGCCAGATTATTATCTCTCTGTGTTTGATGTTAAACCTCAGCGGAAGCACACGGATCACACTGAGCCGAAGGAGAAACCATTAAGAACAAGTCTGACTCGACTTTGCACAGGATACAGCCTGTAGAGCCTCTGAGCTGCGGTAAGCGGGGCTGACATGTCGTGTGCGCTGGTGTGATAGTTTAACATTTCAGCTGTCTGCTCTCGTTGCAGCGGGCCACCTCACGCTCCCCTGCCTGCCGGCCTTTATTCTGTGATCTGCTCGGCTGTCTGTTTGCCAGCCTCACTCTGCTGCTCTGCCCATCAGAGGCGCGTATTTCCTTCCCGCTGTGCTCTTCACCTTCTTAACATTTGGTTGTCACACCTTTGCACTTCGTGTGCCCAAGGTGAATAGTTGATGTGGAAGAACCTAAACTAAAGTATGTCAAACTGCTTCAGGGCTACATGCATGGAGAAATTCCACATAACTTAACAAACTGTGTCAGTTTAAATACTATTTTCTAAAGGACAGTTTGGACTGCTAAAGTTTCTGACTGCTAAAGTAATTAATCTTATAATTTAGTATAAAATGTTGCACTTGAAAGTTACACTTTTCTCTGAACTCGAGTAAACGCTGACTGTGCCATACATATAATAATGACATCATCAGCGTTTAAACTGATTCTTTTTAGGAGGATCACTTCAAAAATCATAATTTTGAGTGCACTATGTTATCGTTATTTCCTCGTATCTATAGTTAGCCTTCTCCATCTAAAAAACACAAAGGGTGGAATAAACAAAGTGAAAGAGGCAAAAGTAAAACAAGCGGAACATCACATGGGGGAATTTGGGTTTTTTTTGCTGGACAGAGCTTCAGGATGTTAAAGGGTTCAAATGCAGCAGACAGCTGGTATTACTTTGACTACACTTGGTGAACCTATGAGCTGGACTGCTGAACTGAATCTTTGAAATAAGACATCTAATAATAGAGACATTATCATCAGACTACAGTTGATTGCTTGACTGACTTTTTACCTGGCTGCATACAAACTCAAATGTGATTATCCGTTGGAAACAAGGGATGGTTTCATGCATATTATTATACAGATATCTGTTTATAGGGATGGTTTTGACTTTAGTCATTAACAATTTGTTTGCCTTAATATCCTTTTAAAATGTCAAGTGCAGTCTCTGTTACCACTTCAGTGACAGATAGCCTGAAATAGGACTTAATACAAGCCTTTTAACTGCCCTGTACGGAAAATAACTGCAGCCATTCTAACAATACAATTAACTCTAATCCAGGATTTAATAAATTATTAATCACTGTGTGTCATTATCAGCTGAATTGTTAAATTATTGAAGTTAACCAATTACCTCATTGAAAATGTCTCGGTGCATTCAGGTGCTGTCAGGATGTTCTAACAGCACTCTCATGCTTCAGAGGGTATCCTTAAAGATGCTGCAAACCAAACACTTAACACAAAAAGGATAAAATTTGCACTTCCTGACAGTGGTAATGGAATAATTTTCTCATCAAACAGTGATGTGGGCATTTTAATTCTTCAGATTAATCTGGTAATTATAGGGTGTCAAACGACAAATAGCTGGTTTTTAAATGCCTTATAAAATACTAATAATAAGTTCAAATGGATTTAAAAACTGTGAATGGCAGCCTGGGATCATTTAAAAAAGGAAAAAGTCTGCTTTTGTTGTATACAGGAGGAAATAATCGGTCAACAACATACCAATGTGATGCTTTAATCTCTAAATATCTAATACGCATACCGTGTTAAAATGATGGGAATATGTTTTCAGAAGCTCGTTAATGTCATTACATTACCAACAAATGTGTCACAACGTCACAGGAGAAGATAATACACTTGGCCTTTCCCTGCTTCTACAAAGTTTTGCCTCATTTATTTGTCCATCGAAATTCAGAAAATACATCTTTGGTCTCCCAAACAAATATGTAATTATGTGCATCTATGTTAAAAATAAGAGACAGCAGCTTTGTGTTATCCCTAATGGCAGAAGACAGCACTGTGCTCTGTGACATATGGGTCAGAAACAAGCGAGAGAATGACTAAAAAGAAAAACAACAAAAAAAACCAAATGATACATAGAGCCAACTCTTACCGTAAAGGGGGGTTTGCTTTTCCAAGAGATAACTGGAGTGAGAACCAAGAGTTCGGCCATTGTTTTCAAAGGAAAGATGCCAAACCCCCAGTAAACACCCAATAAGCTCCCAGTAAACCCACTGCCTGTATGCCAGTTTGGGTCCAGGAGGTTAAACAAGTTGATCGCCATCACTGCTGCAGATCCTGAGCCGTGCTTCTTGCCCATATGGGGCATTTTTCCTCAAATTACTGTACAAAAAAAGGAAAAACTGTAGCTCAAGAGCTCTGGCCCCAAGCCCTCTTTGAAGTTTCATGATCAGTTTTCCACATTCTTTATCATCTGTATCCTGTACAAGTGCAGTAAACACTCTATACTTTCACAACTCACTCTCTTGAGTGTCTCTTCCCTGCTCCATACTGGATTGTTTAAAGACGTTAATTTACAGTTTCTGGAATTGGCACTTGACAAATAACTAAATAAATAAATATATAGAACACCATCAGTAGCTCTTAGGATGCCCTTAAGTCTGAGGAAACGTCCTTCTCATCTCTTGCTGCTTGCTTTTCCATGATTTGGAGAAAAAGGTGAATCCAACAGTAGCAGCAGCAGCATTTCCTGGAGGAAGGTGTTTTTCAGGGCGCGTGTTGCTTGTGCACAGTAAGTCAGTGTATTTGTGTGTGTAAATATTGATTTGAGTATGCTTTTGAGCTGTGACTGCACGGTTTAGTCCAGCGAAAGCAGCGGCTGCATGTTGTCTTCTTCGCTCTTGACTTTGTCTGGTCGCTTCAGGACTCCCGGTTCCACCACCGACTGAGACCTACAAGAACAAAGGACAGGAGGTGATTAGCATAACTGTGTCGCCAACTGTGCTGAAAGCTTTAGAGTGTCAACCGTGAAGTGCAGTGAAATATTAACTGTAACGGTTTATGTTGATGTTAAAATATTCCGACCTACTTGTGTAAAGTCTGATGCAACAGTCTATCCGTTATTTTGTCTCATGCTATGAGGCAAATTGTGAGTATGAATAAAATCTGCAAAAAAAACTTCAGGTCAATCATCACCTCAGGTTTGATTTCCAGGAATCCTCTAATTTCTATGTTTATTATTTTGTTCACACAAAGTTAAAAATACTTTATAAGACATTGGATACATGCAGAAAACACCTGTTTCTGTGTCTGTAACATATCCAGTGTGTTTTTGTAAACAACTCAAAATGCTAAAATGAAAAAATAAAATGTTACTTGCAAGTTTCATTATGTTTCATTATGTTCTATATGCAATCACTTATCAGTATTATTTTTTTACTAGTTAACCTGTGTTATAATTTTTGTTTTAATACTTCATAAAAAGAAAACAGCATCCGCACATTAAATAAAAATGCATTCGTGCATACAGATTTTATAGTATAACACGCATAACACTAACAGTGCTTTATAGGCTAAAAAAGTGTCATAAAAAGTTTTTATTTCCTGCTATATGGGAATTAACCAAAGAGTGAGTTCATTTTTAAATGCACCCTGTTACTGTCAGACCATTTATAACTCACTAATAATTAATTTATGATTGGCAGGGTTGAGCCTTCCTGCAGTGACAGCCTGCTGCCTTAACTCGCTGCTGTTTGTCTTCCATAGTATAAATGTCTTTGAGTGAGTTGACGTTCCACAGTGGTGAGATGATTTACTGTCACAGTGAATTACACCGCACAGTGGCCTATAGGGGGGAAACTCTACAGCAGGAAATGTCAAACATGCTCTCAGCAGAATTCTCTTTGTCAAGAATAAGCACATAAATTTTAGCATATGAATGAACATAAATATATATGTAACCCCCAAAGTCAGCTAGTCTGGATAATACTAGATTGTGTATTGATTGCTTATTTACTTGTCTTTTTTGTAAGGGTTCAACTTCATAAACTATTTATTGACCCCATCATATCATTATGCATCTTTATTGCTTCTTTTTTCAAACCACAGCTTGTATATAAAAGGTCGACTAAGCTATTTTGGAGACCTAAATTCAGCTTTTTGAGGCATATCATTTTGTTTTTGGGGCTTGTTGAGCACAAGACAACCGCACCATAAAACACACCGTGACTATCTAATGTCTGTTTTACTTTAAATAGAACCAGAACAAACAAAACTTTAAAACTAGTAATCGGGAATCTACACTCACCAGAAAAACGTCACATAAATCAAATGTAAACCACAGGATTCCACATCTGCTGGACATTAATGCAGGATTGAGCCACTGGACTATGTCCATCTTTTATAAATAAATCTGATCCACAAGAATCACAAAGAGGTCCAGCCAAATAACACTAGTTGCTTAAATAAAAATCTAATGAATATAAAATCAGATGGAACCATTTAGAGCATATTCATCCCCGCCAGCTGAGACAATGATTACAAGAAGACCACAGTGAGATAAAATCTGTATAGTTCTGTTATTATGCCTTTTGTTTACTATAATTATGCAAAGATAACCAAATTAGTTCCACAGTATATCCTATTGTGAAACAAGCATTTTATTCATTTTTTGTGCATTGTTTAAATTTTAAACCTGCATTATTCTCTGAGAAAATGTATTAGCTGGTAGTTCCTAAGCCTGAAGCAGCTGTGAAATACTTGGGTGGGACTCCTTAGCCTCAGGAAAAAACAGTAGCTCTGGTTGTCATTAAGAGGGTCCTAAAGCATTTAATAATATATTCTTAAACCTAATAATAATCAAAAACAGTACTACATTAAATAAAAACCACTGTGGAGGTTTTAAGATGGTACGCTAACCTCTTCATGGTCTTTGGGGAAAGGTTTTTCTCCAGGTCTCTCTCCAGGTCTTGTACTGATAGGGTGTAGGACTCTGGACAGTAGTCAGTCTCCTCGTCATATGCGTGGTCCAGCAGTGTTCGAGCCCATGTCCCCATATCGTAGGGTGGCATCATCCCACCAAGCTCCGATGGCAAGATCTCTGGGTGGATGAGCTGATGGAGGCTGTTTAGGTTGTTACCATGCATGAAAATCTGCAAAGGGAAAAGATGCACAGGGAAACAATTTAGACCAGAGGTCTCCAACTCCAGTCCTCCAGAGCTACTGTCCTGCAGCTTTGCATCCCTACTGTAACGCAGCTGAATCAAATGGTTGAATTACCTCTTCAGCATGACATCAAGTTTGGCAAAGGTCTAGTAACAAGCCATTCATTTGATTTATCTGTGTTGGAATGAGGATGTTGAAACTCTTGGAATTTTTCTCTCCACATTCAATTTCTTTTCTCTTCTTGAAACCATGAAAAAGATCACAAACACCAAAAAAGCTTGACTATTAGGCCAGTAACCAGACCCAAAATGTCATCGTTCCTATTAAATTTGAGTAGCACAACTTGTTATAACCTAATTCTATATTCTGTTTTAGCATGTATGTTTTTTTTAAGTTTATAGGTTGCTGAATAGGTCATTACCATTTCAAATTTAGAAAGAAAAAGACAAAACAATCAGAACCAAATTACTTTATTAAAAGGAGACCATATGAATTCCAGCTTGCTAATAGTTTTCACCTATCATCCACATTAAAGTGGCTCTCTGTGTGGTTATTTTTACTGTTAGACTGTCTGTGGTCCCAATTTGGAGGGTGCTTTTTTACCTGATTTTGCACCAGCTGAAAGACAGATTATAGACAAATCTCTTGGCTTACCCTCTTCCTTGTCTTGTCTTTAAGAAAGGGTCGGATGACGGTGTAGAGAGCGTGAATGTACCAGGGCTGGTTCACAAAGTGGATCCCTCCAAATCTGGCAGGAAAACTGTCCTGTAGGAAACACAAGAAAAAACAACACAGATGAATATGACATCTGGAGGTCAGCAAAATATGGTGTAAATATATATATGTGTGTGTGTGTGTGTGTGTGTGTGTGTGTGTGTGTGTTACAAAGTTGTATGTCAGTACTGAGCTATGCCCTTATATAATATTCCTGCCAGTTTCCAAGTTCTAATAACCTCTTAATGTTCACCTAAGATTATGTTACTTTTTTGTCTTTGTGATATTATTTGTTTTGACGAACAAGAACAGACAACTCTATATGTCAAGCAGAAAGACTGAAAATAGCAGAAAAATATCACCAGTGAAAGATGTTTAACCAGAAACGTAAAACTGTAAACTACATATTGCCATGGAAACTTCTGCTGCAAATTCATTAATCACCATTATATTGTGCAACATACCTGAGTGTGTTTCCTGTCTCTTTTCATTAGATTAGTTTTGTAAATGGCCTCTAACCTCATAGTCAATAGGAAATGGTCTGCAGTGGCTGCAGGACAAGCCCAGAGGGAAATGAGGCCTTGTTCATACAGGTTAGTGTGTGTACTCTGAGCCTAACTCAGTGATTCCTAGAATGTGGACACCATTATAATAATTATGCTCCAGTCCATGTGTATGAATCATCGTTTGGCCGTAATCCAGCAGTATGGTGAAGACTGTACAGCAATCTGACATAACAGAGCTGGCTGATAAAAATGGCTTGGGGAAAATGTTTATATAAAACATGTTGGCAATGTGTGGGAGAGACAGTGACAGTGTCTGAGGTCAGTGCAGCTTTGTAAATCAGGATTTGACTGATATGAATCATCATGGCCCAAAGTCACTTCAAGTGATTTTGCTCTGATAGCAGTAATGTCAGCTCATACACTGTACAAAGCTTTGATCTAGAGCCATATAAAATTTAAAGACATATAAGACTATATTTACAACAAACCTAACAGAACTGGAAGGTTAGTTCAGGATCAGAGAATGATTTATATTAATTGAGGCAACCTTCAGAATTTTCCTTTAGAGTAACAATCACGCCAAAATTAACCTCTAAACAGCAAAGTAATGGGCCAATTACTGTCATTTACTGTAAATCTTCATTCAAAGAGCAGCACCACCAACACACCCAATATTCCAAGACAAGAAATGTTTCAATGACTACATAAGATGTGCCATTTGCCAAAAATAAATTCCATATATTTATTACATTGTATATTTATATATGTCCAACCGCCCTGTGACAAACTAGCAGCCAGTCCATGGTATAGTCTGCATCTCAATCAGTGACAGCTGGGATAGCCCATAATTAGATACGAAGAAGAAGATGGATGGAAGGTAAGTTTCATAATAAGATGCAGTATTCGGCATTTTGACAAACATACTCCCCTAGTGATTTTTTCATAATATAAACATAAAATGGTTGAAAATCTTTTCAAACACATTTTTTCTACCATTCATCCTTTCTCTAGAACAACTTGACCTACTTCCAAGGTGGATGGAAGAGACAAAAATGTCCAAGAAAGTCAAAACCTAATGCAGCACTTCTGTCATGTTTGTTTGTTAGCATCACAGTGGCTCAGTAACTAGCACTATGGCCTCACAGCAAGAGGGTCACGAGCTCGCTTCTGTGTGGAGTTTGCATGTTCTCGATGTGTTTGCATGACTTTCCTCTAGTAGCTCTGGTTTCCCCTGCCTTTGAAAAACAAGCATTTTCAATCTTGCTGATATCAGTACAGGATACTCTTCCAGAAAATATCCTCAATCTTAAGAGTTGCTAAATAAATAAATAAATAAATAAATACTTTATTTACATATCATGAAGTTGATCAAAGTTACTCTTCTTCCATCATTTCCTGCAATTTAAATTTTCTTTTAACTTCGTTGTTGTTGAAAAATGTGGACAACACTAAAAATGGTAGTCCTCTGTGTTTAATCCACTCATTCATACATTTTTAAAAAGCTGTCATGGTCTGTAGATTTTGCTGTTTCCAGTCTTCAGTACAGACTTTTGATTAGGTCTTTGTGTTGCTGGAGCGTACTGTAATGCTTGGTTTTATGACTGTTTTCAGTTTCAAGAGGTTTGGTTGAGTTTGATTTCTTACTTTACTATAATGAGCTTTTTAATATTTTAGAATTCCAATTATATTACCACTCCAGCCTATCTATATTTGATCCTGTGTGTACCGGTTTATTATCCTAGCCTCTTCAGTATCCTCCTGTATCTTGTTAAATCCTCATCTCCGTGTTTAGTGATCCCCAGTTGAGTTTCTTCCTGTTTTATTTTGATAGTTCCCCATCACTTGTGTTTTGCTGTTAGTTTTACTTTTTTATTTTTCCAGTCTGATTGTTCTTGTTACCCAGCTAACATCCTCCTGTGTTTTGCATTCACCTCTGGAAAATATGACAAAAGCTGCACATTTAAGATGATTTCATTTGTCTGTTTCTGTGTAGCCTACACATATTCAAACATGTAAACAAGGATTAACTTAACATTGCACAAGAAATGCTGGTTAATGTTTCAGATGTTGTGTATTTGTTGCAAAAATATTCAACCTCATGTTCAGATGATAAGAAATAACAAAGAAATGTATTTTGGTCCGATGGAGGTCGGACAGCTCGTCTCTCAGCTGTCCGACCCCTCAGTGCTTCTTTTTGATTCTAAATCTCTGCCCTGCCCTCTGCTCTGACAGACATTTTTTCACTTTGATAAAGGGACCTACTGCATTATACATGAAATAGTAAAAATGGAATATGAGATGTAGGCCCTCTGCTGCGCTGGAGGGACAGAAGGAGGAGAAAAAGAAACAGGCGCTAAAGGATTGATCTACCTTCGCACAAGTGATGTCTAAAGGAAAAGAAAGAGGGAGGAGGTATTCAAATACAGGTTGGGGACACTACAGTGAGAATAAAAGGAGATCCAAAAGGGAAAGATGTAAGAAGATCTCGAGGACTGAGGATGGAGAACGAATTAAAGGCTTAAATTAATGGGAAAGTGGTTATTTTTGGGGTGTTCAGCTTTTGTTTTCCTTTGATGAAATATAGGTGAAAAGAATCACCAAGGAGATAACAGGAGGTAATATGAATGGATGAAGAATAGCTGAAAAAATTGATTTTCAACACTTTTAGACAGATTTTATATAATATTATTCATTGGACAAGTCTAACACAAGAGCTTGCAGATGATTTGAGTCAGTATTCGTCCAATCTAACTTCAATCCAGATGCTGAGGTTGATTTTTACATTTTTTTTCCACTCAGCTGAGCAGACAAATCTCTTTACAAGCCATAAAGGGAAGGCTGGTGTATGTCATTATGCAGATTCTGACTATGACTTGTCTTTCCTGAAGCATCACCTGGTTGTGTCCCCTTTTATAAATCTCAAAATAGAACAAAATCTGTATTTACCAGGGAATAGAAATCCACTGGAAAGTTCACAACTATTAAAAATCTTGCATGTGACTTATGAAATGGTATGGTAAAAACATTTTTCAACGAATATTACAGATTCCCACAAGGCCAAACATCATAATATAATAAAAAATAATACAAAAACAATTCATGTCAAGTTGCTACATAGATTTGTTTGCCTACACGTATTCATATGTGGGCATGTGGGTTTAGGTCGGTCATCATCTCAAAATAAGAGAAAACAGAAGCATGATTTTCTGTCTTAGTTAAATGTGACTGTGGGTTTGCAGGGAGACAACTGTTATTTTCTTTTTGACCCGGTGTATGTGTTTGTCAGTAAAATACTGCTGTGTGTGGGAAGGGAACGTTGAAGAGTGGAGGATTAACATTTAAAAACAGAATAAATTAGTTCAACTATAAGCCTAAAGAAAAAAAGAGAAATGCAGTTGACTTATGACTTATCATACCTGGCCACTTATGTTCACTAATTATAGTAGGATAAATCCTCTCCTAAAGTGGAAAATAAACTCCCTGGTGCGCGCGTGTGTGTGTGTAACCTACAGTTATAATGCTGTTTTAATTTTTGTGTTTGGGCCACACAGCATGCATTTTAAAAGTGGATAGTGCTCTCCTAATGAGAGAATGTTAATACCCTTCTGCTCCACAGCAACTGTATCTGTTCTTGGGGAGATGGCAGGATGATCAGGCACTGGGAAATTGCAGTCTTTGCCTGGAGACTTTTAAAAAATAGCAAAATTTGGTCTGTAAATTCAAAAGTGATCCACTGTCTTTTGAACTACTGCTAAAATTATTAGGTTAAGCTATTTTTTCTATTCGTCATTTTCATTTGTATGATTCTGGCAGTACATCGAAGATCTTGTTACGTTAATGAAGTGTTTCACCAAAGGCAGGTGAGTCACCGTGGGCTCTGCCTTTTTAATATGTGTTTATATAAACTTTGCAGATGATTGGCTAATACTTCAGAAACAACCACCAAACGAGAAAAACAGTAGTAATAGAACTCAGAAACTCATGCCAGGAGGTAGATTTGGTAAAGTCTGAAAACAGTTTGATTCCCTCTCAGAGCACTTGAATTGCAGTTTACTAAATGGTTATTTTCTTGAATTGTTTGGCCTATCCCGCGTTTAAGTGGAACCTTTTTTCCACCTTGAGTTTTTGCCATGACCTGGTCTTACTTAAAAAAAAAAAAACATATTCAAACTAAGTGCCAAAAACACAGGCTGTGCAGCCAGTAAATCCAAGCTGCCAAATTCCAGAAACCAGACAGTCAAAACCACTTCTGCATTTACTTTGATGTTTGGCTCCTGAGAGGCAAAATTCGATTCTAAGCAAATGAGCGAGTGAGGGGATTTATTTTTGGACTCCTGCTCCAGGTCACTGTGTTCAGTTACTGCAAAAGGTTGACACGAATTAGAGGTGACAGCAGATGGAGACAGGTCCAAGCGAACATGTGGAAATTAGGAGAATTTTTATTTATTTATTTCAATTTATTAAGGCTGAATTTGTACATTTAGACGTTGCTTCATCTCTCCCCCCCTCTCCCGAGAGCCTGTGGCTTCACCGACGAGGATAAACACATTAGAAATGATTTTCTCTTCAAAGCTTGGTTCGCCATAGAAAGCAGCACCAACCTCCTGCTTAGTGACATGAGGCAATCCAACAGATTTCCGTCTAAATCTAACCTGGGGCCACAACCTGCAAAATGCAGCACAAAAGCTGCCAATCTTGTTGGTGATGGTCGCTTTTTTTGTCTACAGTAATTACAGTAATGACTGTGAATTAGTCTTCATTTTTCTTAAAATGAGACTATACTAAAAGGAAAAAACACTTAATTTTTCCCTCCCGCTGTGACTTTGAGCTGAAAGAGCCGGGCATGTTTGGTATGTGTTAAAACCCAGCACATTTTGCCACGGTGATGCTTACCTGCTCCACTCAGGGAAATAAAACACTGTGTATCAATCGCAAGATTTTATTTGGAGCTCATATTTAGCGAATACTCGGAATACTTATGCAGACAATTAGTAGTGGATTTGCCTTGGCAAATAGCTGAGCATTTTATTACATTTTCATAACAGAGATATTATGAGTTATAACTTTTAAATATTCCTTTTAAATCAGCATTTAAGCAATAGTTTTAAATGGCAGTATTAGATTTTCCTGAAAGCTGTGATGACACTAAATAAGCACTGACCTTTTATAAGGTCAAAATTAATGCTAGACTGTTTGGATGATTTAACAATAACAAAATATTAAAGGAAATTAGTTTAACAAGCCAAGAAATGTGTTAGATAGTTATTAAGAATATTATTTATGACAAACCTTAACTTCCTGTAAACTGATGGGAATGAGTGAGGAAAACAAACCAACGTTTGGATGCACAGAAAAAAAAAATCTGTCAAGTGGGACGAAAAGTAATCAGGCTTTTCACGTTGTAACCATGACAGCCTCTTTTGTCCCACATGACTTAAATGCAACATCAGCATAGGTTCTCCAGTGTTTCTGGGCTTCTGGTATCATAAATCATGAACTGATAGGCTGACACGAACACTGTGGGTCACACACCGTGTCTGTTCAGAGGCACACAGACACACAGCAGTAATGACATGTGATTTACCCGTAATGGTTGGAGCAAAGAACAGATGAAGTCAGCCAATCATCAGCAGCCACAGCTGCTTCTCCTGTGAAACGTCTGTTCAGATAGATTATAAGCTGCACTGTGGCGACTGAAGTAGTGAGTCTTCCTTAAGGACACCAAATGTGTCTTTTAATTGACAGAAAACCAGAAAATATTCAGGGTTTTCAATTTATAGCATTTGGATGTCATTACTGGAGTAAATAAGGACAAATATTTAAAAATCAATATGGGCTGCAAAGCTAATCTTTCAGTACACATTCTATTACATTCATTTAATCTTCAGTCTCACTTTCCTCAAGTTTCTTAACCCATTATTATTCTATGAGCGTCAACACATGTTAATTAACATGCTGTAAGGATGCTGCTAATGTGAGAGATTCAGCCAAAAGGCTAATTTACATCTGTTGTACCTGCACATAAATGTTATAAATTAAAAGATGCTAACAGGACACACAAAAGCAGACACAGCAACATATGGTGTCCTCGTTAACCTTATGAGATAAATTTCCTTTGACATCGTGTAAATATTCTGTTGCCTGCTGACATTTAATTTCAGGCATAGCCCATACATTTTGTAAAGAAAGATAAAAAAAAATATCCATATCACATCATGTAATATAAAGAAAACACATTTAGTTTTATTTGATCTATATACACATTTTCCAAGTCTTTTAAAGATGAGATGGATATCCTTAAATGCCCCCAAACACTTGCTAAACAAATCTTTTGTCTGACAGAGGCAGTAGACACCTAAAGGGGAGGAGCTAAAACGTCAGTATATCAGATCATGGATGACCTGAGGGGCTGGATGAAAGACCAGGAGATAATATTTTTATCCATGAAGTATGCAAAGCTACTCAAGTACAGGTCAAAAATGAAAATATATAGATGAAATTTGGATCATAGATCCCCTTTACTTCCCATTTTGGCATTTGTCACAATCGCTGCTCTTTTCTCATTTTTTGGTAACTTTAATTTTTTTTTGCTATAGGTGTTCTTGTTTGTTTTTCCATGTTTTTTATTTATTATTTAGGTGGGATTTCCATTTATTCAATAGCATTACGTGACTTCAGTTCTTGTAATATTTGAATTTCAGTTACTGTTTGATTTTATATCCATCTATCCACTTTCTCCCACTTATCCAATTCAGAGGTCTGAGCCTATCCCAAGCATATTTCTAGAGTTATTAATTCCCTCAGGGTTTCCCTCTGTCTCATCCTCCTGTTATCCCGCTTGTAAAGTTAACTTATATCTCTCTATTTTCCTGTTTCACTTATTGTCACTCACTTCCTGTTTTATTTGTCTCTTGTCTCCTGCATTTACATTTACTTTGTCTCTTTGTCTAGATTAAGTTCAGCTGTGTCTTGTTTCCCTCCTGTTTCCACTTTCTTGCTAACCCTCATGTGCATAAACAGTTCAGTGCTTCTCCTTACTCTGTCTGTTACTCACCCCTGTCTTCTCATTGTTTGTTCCTCAAGGTTTTCGTGTTTCTGTTTGTTTTTGAACTATTGAAATCCTGACCTTTAGCCTCAATAAACTTCTTGTTGTGTGTTAATTTAGTCTGCTTCAATTATCAGCATTTGGGTCTCTCCGTCACTCTTGAATACATGACCGTAGCATGTCATGAAATGACACCCAAATAGTAGAAATCAGAGCATTGGTTAGGGCTAAATGCTTCAGTGAATGAATGTACATTTACTATTAATATGACAGCAGATTGAGTTAAAATAAACTGCAGTGTGTTTAATGTGATTACGGGACATGCCAGTGTGCCACAGAGTGTAACATTGTAGCTCACTGATCTGCTTAATGGTTTCTGGATATAACTGAGGTTCTGTGACACTACTATGTAAGATATATTGCATAATAAATGTTACAAGGATCAGTGGATTAGATAATATGATTGCTCTTGGTCTTTTCAATGAATTTGTAGACACTATAATCAAGAATGTTAATATATAACAACCTATAACAACAAAAAGCCAAAAAAACCTTGCAAAACTACTCCTAAACCACATTCTGAATGTGAGTGTTCGTCACATGCTCTAACTAGTATTTCACTCATCGGCCACTGAATTTGAAATTTAATGACAGCAAAGGCAATTTACTAAACCAAACAAAACACGCAGGAAAAACAAAAGCAGCAGGGCTCTGATATTCAAAGGAGACCAAAGAAAGATGAAACAGTAAGAGTTAGTACACAGTATTTTCCACATATTTTCTACCCTTGCTGCTTTAAATTCTTTTCAAGTTATTGTCATTTGGTGTGTTTGACTTTAAGTCTTTCTCAAAGCAAAAGGAAAACACTACCTGCTGTTTAAAACAGCGTTTACAGAGAAACGCTTCAGAGTGCTACCCAGCATGACTGAAAGGAGTTTGTCGGTAAAGGTATTATGTAACTGTCAGGGCAGGTGAATATTTAATGACTATAGTACTGATGTACCTTTCAAAAATAGTTGGATCAAGAGACAAACTGGAGTGTGAAAAGCAGCAGTGCTCTGAGATTTATTCAAATTTACTTTATTAGGTGATCTAAAGAAAACACTGCATGTTTAGACAAAATGCCCTTTTCCCTTAGATATATTAGTCCACTTATTAATCATACAGCTTTTTCTTCTGAACCTTTCACCAGATATATTAATCGAGATATAAAAAGTAAAAGAGTAAAATGTTCTTGACACAGATACTCTGAAAGTTACCGGTGATACAGGCTGCAAAGAGAACCTTTTAAAATGTTAACCACTGGTTCATTGTCATAAAGTACTATAATTGTTTCAGGATTGCTTAGAGCTCCACAGCGGACAGGCAGCTCTGATTGGATATAATTATAGTTGGACTGTAGCCCAGCAGGTTGGCAAAGTGTTGAATGTGGAAAAGCTAAAACATAAAGTGGTGAGAAAGTCTTTTGAGTGGAAATGTTGTGGGTATAAAACACAATGTGGACCAAATGTCCAAGAAAAGGGAGTCATAGCTAAGGAGTGGCTTTTTTTAGTTTCATGTTGGCAGAACAATCCTAACAATATCTTTGTTTTGTTTTTTTTATTAACAAAACTGAATAAAACTGATCAAGCTCTATTTTCTGATAACATAAGTAACAATTTGATTCAGTTTCAGGTAAGACTACAGCAGCAGGCAAGAAGAAGTAGAAGAAGAGTTTCTCTCAGAACAGCTTTCACACAGCAACAGAAAACAAGACAGACAGATCTTTGGTGGGTGAACCATGTATTTTATGTCTGAACCTGCTGAACCTGTAAGATCAGGTCACACAGAGCTACTGTAAGTCACAGCCTGCTCATTTATTATTTAGTTTATCAAACGGGAGCTGTGACAGCAGCTCGAGACATGATGGAGCCAGACAATGGGAAGCAGATCCACAACATCCCCGAGTTTGCTTTTATCATTAACCCATGCTGACCTGAATCTTCTCTGGACAAGCAAGTGAAAGTAGTAAACTTATTGCAGAAATTCAGCTTGTAAAAAATCATGAAAAGCATCTCTGACACATTGAGTTGAAGCAGACTGGATTTAATTTTCCTTTTGTAGGTGCTCTTCAGTCACTTGAATTCAGGGGACAAGCAATCCTTACTAAGTTGTTAAAAGTTCTTACCTCAGAATGTATATTTACTCCCCTTACCTCAGTCTCAAAGTGTATATATATTTATTCTTCTTATTCTTAGTCTTCCTATATTTATTGTTGTTCTTTTGCACTGGATGGAACTGGAGCCATGTCGTTTCGTCTCTCTATATACTGAACTGTATAAAGCAGAGATGACAATGAAGTTTACTTTGACCTGATAAAATTGGACTCCAAGGCTGGATACGGTAATATTAGTCCATTATTCATAGGCAGAGGTGATAGTTTTGACTTATGAGGGATGAATATAGTCCACCTCAGGCCTTCCAGTTAATCCTGAAGGAGAAGTGCCAAAAGACGGAGAAGCAAAGGATTAAACAATTGTGAAGCCTGAGGTCTTTGTCATTTGTGTTTTGCTTGTTGCCTGTGGTTTTTCTATGTTTTTCTGTTTTATTTTCCCTCTTAAACCCTAACTGTTCATTGAAGATCTCTGTAAAAAATCACCAAGTGCTGCTTGTACGTGATCAATGGATTTGTGAGGTTCAGTTTCTAATTTTGTAGTTTTAATCTTATAATCCATATCACCTTGAGGTGAAAAAACTAAACTGGTGCTATACAAATACCGTAAATATGTCTCATGTATGTACTGTTCACAACACTATTTTATCTTCTTGTTTTGGCTGCTCCCTTTAAGTATTGCTACAGCAGATCATCTGTCTCAATCCCACCCTCATCCAAGCATCTGCTTTTGTCACACCGGCCCTCTGCACGCCCTACTTCACTACATCCATGAATCTTTTCTTGCTGCCGGGCAGCTCCATCGTGAACACCCCTTGTCCAGTATATCCACTATTCATTCAGCTCTGTCTCTCTCTGTGTCTCTGCTGCTCAATGTGAGCTGTCCCTCTGATATACTCATTCCTAATCCTGTGCCTTCTGGTTGTCATGCCTCTTTGTCAGTGCAACTGTCTCCAAACAATACATCATGGCAGGTCGCACTACCATCTTGTAAGCCCATACTTTCACACTTGCTGCTATCCTTCAGTCACAAATCACTGCTGACACACTCTCCTCCCTGCCTCCACTCTCTACTTACCTGTCTTGTGTTTTGTAGGGTTGACCCTAGGTATTTAAACTCACCCACCTTCATTATTCTACTCCTTGCACATTCACTTTTACACGTCTCTCTCACATTCACACACACGTATTCTGTCTTGTTTCTACTGACTTGTCATTCACATTATCTACAGAGGATACCTCCACCTCTCCAGGCTCTCTTCCACCTCTAACAGCAGATCACAATGTCATCTGTGAACATCACAGTCCACAGAGACTCCTGCCTGGCCTCATCTGTCAGCCTGTCCATCACAACTGTAAAGAAGAAGGGGCTCAGAGGTGATCCCTGAAGTAATCCCACCCAAACTTTGAACGCATCTGTTACTCCTACAGCACAACTCACCACTGTCATGCTATCCCCTGCACCAGTTGATAACATGTCCTTTAGCAGCCTCACAAACTTCTCTATAACCCATAACGTCCTCATAAAATACCATGGTTTATCTCTTGACATTTATCTTTTCATTTATAATAAAAACACCGAAAACTCATGCCGCTATAAAT
Organism: Copadichromis virginalis; assembly: GCF_057382275.1. Lineage (NCBI taxonomy): Eukaryota > Metazoa > Chordata > Actinopteri > Cichliformes > Cichlidae > Copadichromis > Copadichromis virginalis. The sequence goes on from NC_140632.1 coordinate 22,002,013, forward strand.
ACATTTTGTTTCCTAATCTTTGTAGTCATTAAGGGTGTTGTTGTTGACTTCTACATAATGTCATTGCAAACAATCCTTTCTTAGAATATATTCCTCTCGGCGTACTTGTGTCCCAGTATTTCCAGCAACACATCTGTAACATCCAAGAGTTTTGCCGGTGAGTTCGAGTCTATCAGCACTCCACGAGCAAGCAGCAGACGTAACCAAATCTGACGTGTGTCGTCCAGCACTCTGTGATTCTGAGTTGTGGTCATAGTTTCGCTCTGTCTCGCTCCGTCATGCTTTTTCAGTCTTTCTACAACAGATCAGGTTGATGAGCACTCTCTATTCTCTGCTCTGCTTCTGTCACTTCCCATCTGAACTGGGATGAGTAAACGTGTCCTCCAGTAAAAGTGAGTTTCTGAGAGAAAAAAGACAACATCCATTTGAGTGGTTTTTTTCTTGTCTTTCTCAGGGTTTAAAGTGTAGCCTGGAGTTACAACATTGTTTGCTTTTGGTCTGTTCTTTATCAAAGTCGTCTGAGTGAAGTTAATGCTGAACCTAAAAAAAGGAGGGGGAAACGAAGGGTGGATCTTCCTGTAAGTGACAGAAAATGCTCTGTTTCCTGTCACCGTTCTGGGACAGGAGTGTACAGCAGTGCCACTTCGCTGATCCCTGAAGGCTGAATTTTTTTACCCATGCTGAAAAACAAACCAGCTCCTCCAATAAAATAACCTTTGTACTCCACTTTTCTAAAGAATAAACGCAGCATTGGTTCAACCTTGGGCTCCACTTCCATCTTTTATTTTCCCTGGAGCCTTTTATCCAATCAAGGACTCCAGAGTCATCCTCCTCCTGCTGTTGCTCTATATCCACTCAGTACATTTTCAACTGTCTTTTTTCCAAAACCTTTTAAACAATGAGACCCATTTGCTCTGTAATGATGCTCAAATTGTTTATTCTATTTGTTCCTTTCTGGGATCATATTGTTTATATTAAACCCCTCTCTAGTTTTGATATCTACCTTAAAAACAGATATTGCCCATAATGTTAGATATATGAGTTTTTTTTCACCAGTTTGTAGTGCTATCCATCTACATTTCTTTGGTATAAGTTTTCAAAGAGGACAGATATTGCCAGATTTGAGAAACTCACCAGAACAGTCCTGATGGATAAACAGCACTTAAAACAGCCAGCATTTAGTTCAAGCATCCCCTATGATTGTTTTTGTCATGCATGATGTGCTCCTTTTTTTAAGCCTTCTTAGCTACTTTGATTTTTAGCACATTCATGCTATCGTGGTTAAAACGTATGATAGAAAATACTCTCTGGCATAACACAGTATGATTGCAATAAAAAAGTTAGTTTTTTCATTGCAATTTTCATTTTCATTTCATTTTCATGCAACAGTTCAATGGTCCAGGTGTTATTTGCTTACCAATTGTCCTGGAAAATCTAACATTGACACACTGAAAAAAAGCACTAGCAGAAATACAAACGCTGTTGTCTATTGTATATTAAATAACTTTGCAGAGAAATTGCATTGTGCTGTGTTGCTGAAGTCTTGTGAAGCTTTAAGGTGCAGTAGGCTGAGCGCTTTTAAGAGATTGCTGAGAAAAATGCAATTCCTGCTGAGAACAGATTCTCAATAACCAATCTTATTAATTTCCTTACATTTCTGGGTAGGCTTCTATCACAGACTTTATGTCATAATTGTTGGGTCAGATTTTCAGTTACTTAGTAAAAATGTCACGGAGATTAGAAGCATGATCCAATAGATAACATGCAAACAACATGTAATACTACCACCAGATGTATGCACTGCACCTTATACTAAAATACTATTTTTTTCTTTTCTGCAAATAAAACATAGCTTACAGTTCAAATCAAGTGATTTACACAAATACATAGAACTATAAATAGCCATATGTATATGTCAGATGACTTTTTCATTATAAGCACTCCATCACAAGCAAAGTATCCTTAACATTCCACTTATAAAATAATTACAAATCTTTTATCTAAGTTGATTATACCTACTTAGCTTTTATAATCGGATTACATAATACTAACTACATGTAGTCCATTACTTGCAAATCCTGGATTTCACCTACAGCATTATAAATGTAAAGCATGTGAGGAAGTGGGATGAGATTCATGGTAAAATTTCCACCTGCAGCTAAACTGGCTCACATGTAGAGTAAGAAATCATCGTTTGAAGTTCATATCTTTTTCCTCTCAGCCTGCGCAGGTGCAACACGCACCCGTGTTTTATTTGAAGCCTCCCTCAGCATGACGATTCAGTGTTCATCAGTATAACCTTGGTGTGCACTTAAATACAATGAATCAAATCAATGCACACAGAGCAAATTGCAAGTAAAAGGCTGTTAATGCACATCTTCGAGAAGAGCAGCAATTTATGCCAAAATATAGCATTTACATATATATAAATCATTCCTAATTATAAAGATTCTTCAGTTTATGTAAAAAGACCAGAGGCTTGAAAAATATAATGAGGCAATGAACACTGACAAAGTGTCCCAGGTATCTAAAGTAACCTTATAGCTTATTTCCTGCACAAAATTGAGACTGAGAGGAAAGGTTACACCAATTAAACTCTCAGCAGGATATACTGCCAACTCCACTCAGGAGCTCTGAGAGCGAAATTAAATTTTTCCCCAACAGAGAGATCAGAAATGTATTTAAATCTCTCTATATATTTTAATTCCGCCTCCTGTGAATTTTCTCTGTCATATCAGGTCTTTGCTAAATTGACAGGTTAATGACCCTGAACATTCAAATCCATCCTTCACAGTGGTGCTTTAGTCTATGTTATGTGATAATAAAGGAGGTTTGTTTCTGAATTGGCTGGAGTTCACAAAGGAACAAGCAAATGGTAAGCTCTTTTTTAAAAATCTGCTAGAGGACTTCTTAGCACTGCCAGGTTTCTGCCCCTGGTCTCTCTCTCTCACTCGCTGTTTGTGTGTGTGTTCGGTGGAGTTGACCTGAGTGTCCAAATTGTGGGCTGAAGCTCAACAGATCTCGCCTTCCTGCCAAACAGACGAAGGGCAGAGGAGAGTGAGACGTAGCAGCAGAGGGCTGATTTTGCCTATCCTTCCTGGTTCACCACTGCATCATGCAAACTGCTAATCTTCATTGAGTCCCTGGATATTAGGGGTGCAACCCAAAGCTGCTGTCTGCATTTGCATTTATATAAAAACATTAAAAAATCAATAAAACACAGTTCAAATCCATAGTCAGAAGCTTACCAGAAGTGAAACTGGAAGAAAAACTGCATTCTTGTTGTTGTATTTGTTTTTGTGAATGCCGATACTGTACATGTTTTCTTTGAGTTTCAGTTGACATTAAACAGTATCTTGAATCATATGTATAGAAATAAAAAAAAAAAGGGTAATGGTTGCCCAATATCAAATTCCCTGAGCAAAGTGACTGATTTCTGTGTCTGAAGGCAATAGGCCGTGCTTGTTTCCAGGATGTGCCAATTTTCCATTCTGCCATTCTTCAGTTCTCTGAACACAGCAGGCATGGAGCTACAAAGTCAGCATGACCCACACACCCACAATAGCCACAATGGCTCCAGTTTTCAATGTGAGTCATTTCAGATAACAAACTGTAATCCAGATCTCCAGATTTGATCTGACCCTCGGTTCCTCGTCTGTCCAAAACTAGCTGCCTTGGCTGTACCAAAGCCTGGTATTAGATTAGATTATTTTAACTGTGAATCATGCAAAACTGCCTGAGAACAGGTCAGGAATACAAATACGAATGTAAATTAGCAGTTAAAGAAAATCAAACTTCTAAGAAATTTAGCCTTGGTATTAGTGCTATCATTAGTTTAAGTTAGTTATTTTAGAAACATGTGGTCTTAATGTTAATATTCTGTGACTTGCATGAAAACAAACACAAAAGTATAAATGGCAAATTCGACCTGTCATCATCCTGATCCAAATAATATATCACGAATATGTGGCTAAAAGAAACCACATTGCCTTTCTTGCCTGGAGCCTGTAAAACAAATATTATGCTTCTGTACTGAAAATCAAATTAACATTTCTTCATGTGCGAAGATGAAACAAGTTCTGGTTTTCTATGTTTCGCCCCAGAAGCTCTTAATGTTGTTTTCGACTCCTTAACTGCCATTTTGGTGTGACATGAGATTAAGTCGGTTTTGCTAAAAGACGAAGAGGCGTTGTGACTTTTCTATCATTTCAATGTCTGTCTTTCATACATAAAAATTAAATATACTGTATAGAGGTTCCATAGAAAAAATAATCTAATTCTAAAGTGTATGTGTGACTTCAAAAGATTTGAAATTTACCAGTTAACACAGGGCAGCTAAATACTATAACATCTTGGCTGTGCAGACTAACATGCTTCTGAAATGTATCCAACTATTACTTTAACTAGTCACATGTTCGACGCTGACATGCGAAGCATTCAGTGCTTTGGAGATTTCACAGTCAAATAGGCACTTAAATCATTCTTTTCAAGTGTATGAACAAAGGGACCAATGCTGCTGCACATTCAATTTCAAAGACTGAATGTGATCTAGAATATTGGCAGAGAATACCAGCTATTGGCAGATTTTCTTCAAATTATCAAAAGCTTATAGCAGCCAAACTCAGTGTAGCTTATTTTATTGAAGTGGGAGAGCATTTGGTCAGATAGCTGCTGTCTTCATCCATCTGCATTTCAGAGATAACGGGCAGAAAGGACAATCTCAATCAATACAGCGTTACTTACAAAGAAAAACCTGGTCAGAAGCTTCTTTGTTCGCTAAAAACTGTCTCAATTTCCTTCTTGCAGACTGAAACGACAGGATAGTGACATTTACAAGGCATGGTGATTGTTGGCAAACTGCCTATCAAGTATCTGATTCCTAATATAATGCAAGACAAAAAATTCTTTGATTCCATTTAAAGTTAACCAGTTTTTCCACCTTATAAATGGAAAATGAATTTAAACTGGATGTCCTGATTACACTGCTTTAGATAAAAAAAGATAAATTACAGGCTGTCTCGTAACCTTTTTATTACACTTCATGGCGATGGAGAAAAGCAGGAGGATTATAAATCAGTAGAGTGGAATTAATGTCCTGAGATAGACTTCTTCCCAATCATAATAAAGTGATATTTTACAGACGATTACTTCTAATGAAGAAACAAAGTGTTTTCATACATTTTAAGCCGCTTCACAAAATATACAGTAGGTCAACATTAATCTCGGGAATTTTCTGCAGCCAGTGTTGGCACAATTTTCAGGAGACCCAGTTATTCTGCAGAGCTCTATATGTTACATAACAATGCTAATGCGCTATATCCACAGAGACCTTGCTTACTGGAACGATACTCTACTGTATATGTTAATGTGGTCTAAATATCTGCAGATATGCAGGCTTGGGGGATAAAAGTGTGTCACTATTGCATATTTTGTCAAAAAATAAACATGGTTAAAGATATACACATACTTTTACAAGCTGAAATAATTTACTGAAAACGTTTTTGTTTGCTCATATTTTACTAAGTCTGTTCTCCATTTACCAGAACCAGTCAAGCCAGATTTACTGATTCTGGTTCGGTCAAAGGGAGTGTTTGCTGCCTAGTGTCACCGTGTGTTTAGCCCACAGAGGTGACTGATGTGTTTGTCTCTGATGCAACAGTCAAACTAGGAAAGTTAGTGTTTGGACACAGAGTCATATGTGTATATGTGACTGTGTAAAATGCACTTGAGGTCGTGTTGCCTTTGAAATGGTTGCTTTGGAGATGGGGATCGTATCTGTAACCAGTCAAAGTCATGATTGGCTGACGTTACTGTGAACTATTATTAAACTATTTTAATTTAGAATTCAGCCACAATCTTGTAACTTGAAACAAAAATTGAAATTCCTCCACAAATAGAGACATAGTTTCTGTAGGAGGAGAATTTAACTGCAAAATGATGCTTATGTATGAATATAACAAGAATACGATGCATTTGCAACGAGTTGAGTTTTGTCCCCTGTTGCAGATATCACCAACTTCCTGGACTGATTGCAACATTGATTGCTGGCAGTCTGTCGACATTACACATCAATCTGTCTGAGATTTATTTGAGGTCAGTCCAAGTCACATCACGATCTCCCATCAGAGAGGTATATTATGAAGGAAGTTCAACACAGTTAGGCTTTCGTTAAAACTCCAGTGGGAGATAATGGGCATTACAATGTCCACTTTCTTTTGAACTGGGTTGCCTCCTCAGGCTCTGTGTGCTGACATAAAAAGTGGGAATTTCCCAGGTCACATGACTTTTCTTACACAGAAAATGAGACCCTCTGAGTGTGTCATCCAATCAGAGACACATTCAGATGTCATTAATCTTGGGATTAATCTTGATTTTTATTCAAGTTAATTATTTTAATGCAGAGTGTGCTCTCAGTGCTGCTGGTTATTTCAAAGATGAAGGCGCGACATTAGAGCTCTGAAACTTTAAACTGCTCAAACAGTAAATTTTTACTGTCCCATAGTCTAATAAAAGATATATGAAAATATCGTTAGTTTGTTGGCAGAGCAAAGTGAAATCAATTTTATTGAATGAACAGGAATTCTTGGTGTGTGTTCCAGTAGCTACAATTCCAGCAGCGTAAAAGAGATTTAGCAGCAGAATCAAGGTTGACAACATTTATACATTTACTGCAAATGAATAAATAAACGTAACAACTCCAGTGACAATAGGCTGCTGTGACATCTGGGCTTCATTTGTAATGTTAGTAAGGTACGGCTTAACAAGTTGCACATATAAAACACATCATGTAATTTACATGCTGTAAATGAAAAAATCTGTGAAAATGTGTCATTTGCCCTCAATTTCAAACTGAAGATAACCGGCTACCAACCAGGTGATGTGTTCAGCATAAATTACCATAGTGATTTAGCCAGGAAATAGAGAGAGCCACATTCATGACACAGAAAACTCTGAATTTTGGTTCAAGCCATTTACACATAAAGTCATTGTACACCTTTCTAGTGACCTATGCAAACACCAGCTACTTACTGTAGATAGGCAAATTTAAAAAAAAAAAAAAAATAGTGCAATCCCAAGACAACCACCAATTTTTCCAACTGCCAAGAAGGTTGCTGCCCTATCTTTTCTCTAGTGTGACTGAGCCATAACATTGTCAGGTCTTGATCCGAAGTACCCTGAAAAGACTCGGCACTACTGAAATCCCACATTCCCACATTCACATGTTGTAGCTGTCTGATGTTTCTTGTGGGAAAATGTTGAAAATATGCAGAACAGATGGTAATGTGGGCTGCTTTTGTTTGTTTTTGTATAGTCCTTGCCATTAACAAGACAGACATCATAACAGACAAAGGAGTGAAACAGAAAAAGAAGTCCAATGAAGGCACGGCCTGTTTTCTCATTCTTTCTTTTTTTTTCTAAATGCCTTTTTAACACTTCTTCCTCTCTGAGTTGAAGCCCAGTTACACCTCTTTTCCTGTTCAAGCCCGCTTTTAAACCAGCCTATGCCTTTATCACAACTGAGTGGTCTGTCTTTTGGAGGACTCCCACAAGTGCGCCTCTGTAGCCTCAACTTTGTCTGAATTCCAGCAGTTGTTCTCTCTGTTTAGCCAAAATAGGCTCAAATGGACATATGGACACCAACATGGTCTCACGAAATACACCTTAGGCTGGAGTAGAAGTGATCATGATTGTTTTGGAAGTTAATCCTGATGGGATTGTTTGGAAAATAACAAATTCCTTTAATGTCTGTTAAAACGTTTCATTGAAAAAAGAAAAATATCAGCATGAACACCCACGAGATTCAGCTCAAATAGATAAAACAAAGGGAGTACGTCTTTATGCTGTTTTTGAAACAGTATGCATGTGTAGCTAGTGAATATTTAGTGTATTCTGGAACATTTAATAATACATTAAACATGGTGTCTTCATATAGCACATAATTCGTTTACAGCATTTTGTGGCGCACTCACTGACACTCAAGTGCCTGTGAGCATCCGCGGAAGAAAGAAAACGAAGATGGAGAAATGTGTTTCTGTCTCAGCACACACACGAACACTCAGACGCACAACAAAAGGGAGCCCATCTGGAGGAGAGGGCAGAGCAGATAGCGAGGCAGTCCGACATGTTGCCGTGGCAACGCAGCAAGGGTGGGATGTAGCAGGGAGGGAGCCGCGGAGGGCGGAGGAAGAACGGAGGAAGAGGGGGGTAAGGTGAAACACACTGTAGCATTCAACTGGCTGCTGACAAAGAGGATGATGATGATGACGATGCTTCTTTGAGGTTGAGAGGAGGGTGAGGCATTTTAAAGCGGAGAGCAATGAATTGTTCGGACTTCATTTTGTTTCTATAGAAAACACTGATTAATGACGAACTGTTGTGATTTAGTGTAATGGCTGAGGTCATTTTTAAACAAAACGAGCGATTACCTCAGTGTGGCTTGAATGCTCTGTCGGCTGTGACAACATTAAAACTGCTCTGCCACTATTGTCCCCGCTGCACAATGTTGGAGTGGCTGAATTGAGTGAAAAGGGACAAAGATAAGGGGGAGGATGATGATGTTGCTGAAGATTTAGGGGGGAGGGCAAAGAAAACAAAAGTAAAAGGGTTTGAGGAGGTGGAGACGGGCAGCAGAACTACTGATGGTTTAATGATGCGAATCAAATATAAAATATTTACAGCTTTTGCAATCTTACAAACAGTGAAATGAAAAGCTGTGATTAATCCTCTGGGGACTATGAGTGTCTCTACAAAGTATCATGTAAATAATCTATTACCATTACATATTAGTGTTAGGATAGAATCAGCAAATACACAATCCACTATTTTATGTTCCTCATTCTCAAAATGTATAAGTACCGATCTGATCTGGCAAATTAAGACTTAATAGGAAAATATGATCATTTAATGTTGGTTATTTAACAGTGTTCTTAGAGAAAGTGCTACCTTCTGTTGCCAATAGCATCTGACTGGCCTTTGGATTTGGCTTTTGTTTTGTTAAAAGTTTTGACTAGAAAAACATTGAAATATATGGATAAAAATCAAATAATTTAATGTATATATAGTATTTTTATTTTTTTCCAATTCATTTTATTTATCCATTTTATTTTTGTATGTAAGCAATGGTTACTTAAGATAAAGAGAAAGAAAATTATCCATCTATCAATTTTCATTCACTTACCTAATTAATTATTAAAGGCATTAAGATGTGAAATGATTACCTTACAGTAAGAAATATTGAAACTCGTATGTAGTGTTGCACTGATTTTGCATTCAGAAAAAAAATAAATAAATAAAAAAATAAGGACCAGGAATGAATTGGCAGCTCATTCATCCCTGAAAAAAAATGTGCTGGTATTGCAGATTTTCAAGATGATATATTTTAGACATCCTGACTGATATAATACTGCACATTTGGAAACTCATATCCATTGTATATTATTTAATTTTTACAGAGAAAAAGGCTGAGTCAGTCAGGAGCTTATTGATTATGGGTGAGCTTGCACATCCTGAGATCCATAAATAAAAACCTGAATAGGACAGAAGAACAGCAAGAAGTGATACAAAATAGATTATTGGGTCTGGCAAACAACCTAACCCCAGTGGATAAAAATACAGGTAGCGTTTATGATGCCCAACCAATAAGCAGAATTTAATGTATTTTTGATTGGCTGAGATATTTGGCATAATGTCTCTTTTCTCATTGCATATGTTACACGATCCAAAAGAAGAAACCGGAACATCGGTGACACAGGCTATTGTAATGCATGAAGCAGCTCGTGTAGAAAGTTAAGAAAGTTTTAAGAAATGTTTGATCTTTCTTGTCATTGGTTGGATCTCAAACTAATGAAAATTAAAATCCATGGAGAAGAGATGAGATCCCAAACATTCATATTCAGGACAAATTCATCTGGTTTCACTAGAATCTGAACAATAGTCAGTTTCTGTGAAAAAGAAAAATTACCCACAAACTGATCGATATGACACTGAGTTTAACCTCATGCGCAGTTTGGGTGAAGACTCATTTGGTGATCGTTGTATGGAAGTTTTACTAAAATCTAACTAATATATTTAGGAGAAATGCACGAATGGACACCTGGCACCTGACCTTGTACTGTAAATCTATCCATTTATACTCACAAACCTTAATAATATTTATTTTACAAGGCTACATCCAAACCAGTGTCAGCGTTCAGCTTTCAGCTTGGAGGGAGGTCGTGTGAAGCAGTTTGTAAACTGAAAAATGGCTAGAAATTCTATCATATAGTAACACAGCTCTTTGGTGTACTCAATCGATTTTCAGAAATTGGATCATATATAGTGACATAGTAATGTAGACAGAACTGATGGCACACATATAAAAGCATTACAGAAATATATAGAATATATAGATTTAAGAATAGCAGGATGTTGGCGCGCGGCTTTGCTGTGATGCACTTTGTTTGTGGAGAGAAAGCTGCTACTCCATTTGGCTTTAATTATTTAATGGAAGCAGAATCTCATTACGCTTTCTGCTAAAAACACAAAATGAGAGCAACCATTGGATTTCCTAACACCCCCCCCCCCCCCCCCCCCATAAAAAACAACACATAAACTGTGCGATGGACAAAATCTAAATAACGCAGTCCTTCCAGCTGATCTGTAAATCTGAGCCAAGTTCCGCACACAGACAGAATATCACTGCTTTTCACATGATTTTTAGGACATTAAAGTTAAACGCTGCATCCTTGAATGCAGCTTAAACACATGAAGCTGCAAGATTGAGTCCACTGACTGTCAGCGACTGCACAGTCGGTTACCCATCAGATTCAGGACAGCTCATTCATTACAGTGAGTGGCAGGTAGTTGATCTGAGGTCAGATGGCGTCAGACTGTGACAGATCACGTTAACGAGGTGATTCACAAATCTAAACCTCAGGAACAAGACAGCATGAGAAGCTGCTGCAGTCCACTGTATGATACAACATGTTACACTCATGACACAGAAATAATGTCAGTGTAGACAATAAAATCTGTCAACAAGATGAAGAGCTAAGAAAATATAATTTCTTACTTTAGTGGTAGTGTGTCCACAACTAAATGTTTAATGCTTTTCTTGTTTTAAGATTTTTCAATGTTCCTCTGTTTTTTAACCTGCCTTAAAAATCTCTAAAGTCATTTGTATGACTTTTCTTGAACTGTTTTTTCATGTAAAACCTGTTCATATATTACTTTAAATCATACTTTTGAGAAGAACACCCTTAAAGAACCACACAGTACCACACAGCTCTAATCCCTCTGTAACACTGTAATCCTGGAGGATTATGTCAGGATGGGTTTGAATCCCATTTTGCGCACACTTTATTACCTCCTGTGTTTCTTATGACACTTGAATGTAATCTAATTTACACACAAAGAAATGTAAGTGGAAGGTAGTGCTTCACACAGTCGAGTAAATCAGTCATGAACTGTGTTGTATGTTCTTATAGGCATAGGAACACAAATCCCAAAGAGCACCATCTGTCTGCAGCAAACAATGAAGCAGCACATTAAACAAAGACTGCAGAGAAGTTCAGCTTAAGGACACAAACGCTGTTGCATCAGATACTAACTCAGAACTCTTGCCCCGTTGACTGTGTTCTGACATAAATCGGTAAGCAGGGCAAAAAAATAAAAACATTAAAAAAAAAACACAACTGGAAGGATTGTTTTTCTAGGTGTGTAAGAAAAAAGATGGTAGAAGACACACAACATAAGATCTACAATCACTGAAGAAGATATTTCACACATGTATTCCAAACCTTTAGACTTCAAAATCTGCAAACCACAATGACAAGAAATCTCAGAGACTTACGGCCATGCTTCTTTAAAAGTGTCCATTATATCAACTTTCTGCTGTTTTTGTTTCCTTTATTGTGTCACGCTTTTTGTGCACATAAAACATTTTGCAAAGTTTGTATAAAAGGAGATACTCACTGTCTAACTGCTGCTGAACTGCCTGAGACACACTGTTTTAGGATCCAGGCTTTTTTCTATAACATACCTAAACTGGTGTTTAACACTCTGGTTTGATTCTCGACCAGGAGCTAGTTTGGTGCGCCTTCAAAATGAGCCACTGCCTTACTCATATTTTCATCATGTTAGAGTTTCTAACTGATGGCTCTTAAAGGGCCGTTCATTGATTTAAGATCATGCCACTGCCAAATCTAGAATGAATCCCATTCATTTCCACCTGAAGGTACCAAAAAGCTGGTCTAAACACAACATCACCAAAAAAAGGCCAAAAGTTGGGACCAACTGTGGGTGGAAAAGAGGTATTACGTGTTACATAAACTAATGTCTGACAGGTCAGCTGACCAAACGTTTTAGAAGGGAAAGACAGGAGCAGATGAAAAGGATGTGCTGCATCAGAGTACCACATGAGTACACTGATGCAATGCCACTTTCTTGGGTTTAAACATACTGCAGCAGCATCGTGTCTTATGTCAACACGGTGAGCCTATAAACCAAAGTGAAGTTGTTTAGCGATGCTGTGCCACATTTGGCAAAAACCGAACACAACATATCAACGCAAACACCTCGTACCAGCTGCCAAGCACAGCACAGCCAACTATGACCTCCTCTGTATCCTAAAGTATTCTAGAGTGAAATATGAGGTCATCTGTCAGGCAGCTTGGCCCAAACTGAGAATGAAGGTGTTGCAAAGGTTCAGTCAAAATCTAGACCTCAACCCAAATTAAACGCCCAGATGAAAGCTGTGTAAACAAATGCTCATAAACAATGATGTTTATGAGCATCATTGTTTATGAACAGTCATACAGAGCACAGTTACTTCAAATTATTCCTGCTCAAAGTGGATCTACATGTAACTGAAATTGGGTATACTTCATTTCTTACAGCCATTCATAGAATACCATAAAGGCTTATAATGTTGTTAGCATTCATCAATGAACGAGATAGGCTGTCTTAATCATTGGACAGAAGTGGACACATAATAGCTAAAGACAGTATACACATTGGTTTAGGGTTTTTTTGTTGTTAATGTTGAAAAAAAAAAACAGGAGCGGGATTAATTAGCTAACTTAACGGTTATAGCTTTAGGCTAAGAAAATATAAATCTCCAGTCAAAGACCCAGCAGGGGGTCAACTTAAGCCTGGAACGTGGTTTGTAAAGAACTGGCAGAAACGTTGAATTTGCTGATCATATTTGTGCAGTCATGCTGATAAACCCTTAATGGCTAGCATGATCCTCCACACAATCACAACAAAGCAGAGAGTATGTTGTTTATTCTCTTTAACAGTCAGTGATAATGGGTCATGGAGTAAGACAGAATAAATGACCCCATCACTATCGCTGTCCCCCCATATTTCCTGTGTGCGTCTTGGATTTGCACTTACAGAGAAAAATAATAAAAAAATAAATAAAAGCCCAAAAGATAATCCTCAGAAAAACACAATCAGTCGTGTATTTGCAGATATAAAAATGAACACAGAGCCCTCGAAGGGGCCCCAGCAGGGATCCAGACTTGCTTCTTCTGTGATCTGTTCACAATACTGAGCTACAAATTTGGATCCCACTGCATGTGGCCTGCATGCTATTTCCTTAAAACTAACACTATCAGGGTTGCCATGACAAACTTTAAAGCACAGATGAAGCAGTTTGAGCACCAATTCAAGAATGTCAAACTAGCTTATTTTGGGATGGTTAATATTATTTATCCACCGAAAGGCAAACTCAACTGTCAAGCTCAATTTGAATTAATTTCAAGGTAAGTGGAATTGATTTGCCGTAGTTACATATTCAGCCTGTTTTTCAGCTGATAGGAAGGAAGTGTGGAACATGCAGTGAATTGTGGTCACAGCACTACTGAAAACCATGCAAGAAAAACAAGAGATTAACCAAAACCTAAAATAAACAAACGTTCACCCCTTTTGGTTTTGAGATTGATAACAGTTCCTCTAAAACACTAATGATACTGCATGCTTGTAGCTGCTTTTACATGTCTCGTTGGTGTCAGTTCATATCGACGTCAGAAAATCCTGCAGAACGAACTGAAAAGTCTTTAGAAACAAAGAGAAACATGGACAGCAGCGTATGAAGTTGCTGACGTGCAGAAAAGTTTAACTCAGGGATGCATTTGGTGTAAATTTGGGGCGATCGTGGCTCAAGAGTTGGGAGTTCGCCTTGTAATCGGAAGGTTGCCGGTTCGAGCCCCGGCTTGGACAGTCTCGGTCGTTGTGTCCTTGGGCAAGACACTTCACCCGTTGCCTACTGGTGGTGGTCAGAGGGCCCGGTGGCGCCAGTGTCCGGCAGCCTCGCCTCTGTCAGTGCGCCCCAGGGTGGCTGTGGCTACAATGTAGCTTGCCATCACCAGTGTGTGAATGTGTGTGTGAATGGGTGGATGACAGGTTGTGTAAAGCGCTTTGGGGTCCTTAGGGACTAGAAAAGCGCTATACAAATACAGGCCATTTACCATAAATCAGCCTGAAACTACTTCAAATTCTCACACCCAAAAAAGCTCCGTACATTAGTGTGAGTCAGCTGCTTTCAGTGCACTTAATGGTTTAAAGATTCACAACCAAACCTGCTCAGACTGAAGTGACTCACTGACTGTTTAACAGTATTCAGATCTCTCTCTGAGTGTGTGGGAATGATTCAGGCTTAATTCTGCTGTACAGAGGCTGAAATGCAATATTTAATGCATTTCCTAGGTGTTTATTTGGATTAAAAATTATTATTTGGGGAAAATTGTGCCACAAATGCAATTTATATGCACCTAACTTGCAGCACGATCCTTTATTAGCTTTTGAATTTGGGTTCATTTAAAAGGCCCTCTGCTCCGAGTATACTGGAGTCTTCTGACTTTTAAACAAGAAAAGTATGTAGTTCAGGTTTTAAGTAGTGGTATGTGTATTCTCCTTATTATCATTTAGCAAAATTTACAAAAACAGAGAAAACTACGTGTGTAGGGTCCTATGTATTTTTAGCTGTGAACTAATACGTATTTGTGGCTCCAATTAATATTCAACACACCAGGACAGCGTTTGTTTGTGTGACTGAGTCAAAACAAACAAGTGTAAGAGTGTACTCGTGTTATTCAGGAACATATTAATTAAGGTGGCACAATGATGGATTTTTTAATATTGTTTAGGCTTTAATGTAGCTCAGTGGGACAAAGAAATAAAGCATATGAGGCACGGGACACATGCACAAACACAATAACTGTTCGCAGGATACATTGGTACTTTATGGCATTTGCGGTAATTAAAAAAAAATGCTGACAATAGGAAAGTAAAGGCCATAGGCCATCAGAAATTATATTCTTCTTTTCATATCCTGAGAAAAATAAGACTGAATTGATCACCACAGCCATTTCGATTTCAGTGTCTAGTTTTTCTTTTTGCATTTTATTTCTCAAAGTAAAACCAATTAAACCACCTTATCGCACCTATTTTCGTTGTTTTCTGCACCAAGGGATGAACATTGTTAGATTATAATATTATTTTATGCCATGTTATACCCCTAATTAAAGATTGTGAATTATTATGTAGTTTTAGTTTGCATTATTCTCCTGAATCAGAAGAAGCTGATAACTATTGCATTAGTTAAACTGATTTGCATTACATTAAACTGCTGACTTGTTGTGAATGAATGATATTGTTTTATGATGCATTATACTGCTGAGTTATAAGAAATCTAATTTGTCTGAGTAGAAGAGAACAGAGTGTGCTGGAGTTTTCTGCCCCATTTCAGCAGGAGCAGATAAACAGGGAGCCAAGGTCGTAGCTTAGGCGCTGTGTGAGAGAAAGCATGTGAATGTTTAGGCTTTGTATGATAAGGTGGAGGCACCAGAGGCTATAAAAGTTTGAGCAATGCTCCACCATTTTGAGATTTTGAGGCTGTCTGCATCAGTGTCCATCTCCCACGTGTGTGATCATTAAATCATCGTTTGACTCAACCCGACCGGACCAGTGTTGTTATTGTGGTTTTTCTCTTGTCTCCATCCCCAATATTTTGAACCTTAACAACATCCATTCGGCCAAGCAGTCGCACAGTTAGGAATGACTCAGGGCTCAGCTAATAGCTCCCATCAATAATTCAGGCTCTAATCTGTGTCTGGAGAGCCGTCAGAAATGTGTTATGTATGGACTCATCACAGTGATGCACTGGCTTGAGTCTACAGTTATTTCCTCCCCTTGAAAAAAGGGAGGATTTTTCACTCACCAACATACCACATCAACTGTGTGCTGACAGCAGAAAACTAATGTTTACAGAAAGTGGAGGAGGTGGAAAGGAGCATCAAAGTATCCGGCTAAAGAAGAAATGCACTTTGCTAACGTCTTTGTCTTTGTGGGGATTAGTAGAAATGTGACTTTAGGGAGCATAGTTCAGTCTCTTCTAAGAAGAATTGCTGATTAGTTTGCAAAATAGCAGGATTTTGCCAACTAGTGACAATAAGACTAGTCACCTATATTTAGACCAATGAGAATTTGGCCAGATGGAAGTATGTTGACCAAACAACTGACCAGTGAACCCTGAGACTATCTCCAACACATAATTCATAAGAAAAAGCAAAGGGTAAATGATAATTAATTAATTAATTCTATCATTATAATGTGTATAATGATACAAAAAAGTGTACAATTCTGTATAATTTGGTACAAAGCCATGATATTAACATTACCAGACCACTGCAACCCTAACCACCCTAATATACACGTAAATACACACAACAGTTACAAAATGCTTTTAGGCATGTAAACAGTTCAGACTGTTCAGACTGTTATAAGCTGATAAGAGGGCAACAGTAACTCAAATAACCACTCATCACAACCAGAAGAGCATCTTTTAACATACAACACATCAAACCTCTAAGAAGATGAGCTACAGCAGTAAAGTCCACACCATCACACGTATCAGTTATGAACAGGAAACTCAAGCTGCAACACTGGGTCACCAACACTGGATGAGAGAAGCTTGGAAAAACATTGTCAGGTCTGAGAAGTTTTGATTTCTGCTGACATTTGGATGGTAGTCAGACTGTGGTCTAAACAACATGAAAGCATGGACCCATCCTGCCCAGTTCTGATGTTGGATCTTGGCACATTTTGGGCCCTTTGCACCACCTGAGCATTGTTTAAATGTCACAGCCTACCTCAGTATTTTTGCTGACTGTTTCCATCCCTTCTGACCACACTGTACCCATCTTATGACAGCTGCTTTCAGCAGGATAACACAACATGTCATAAAGGTCAGATCATCTCAAACTGGTTGTGCCTGACAATGAGTTTGCTGTACTCAAACTCACTGTCACTAGATCTCAATCCAACAGAGCACATTTAGGGTGTGGTGAAATGGGAGATTCACATTGTGGATGTGCAGCCAGCGTTTATGTGGCTCAACACTTTTTTGAATCTATGCCATGAAGAATTGAAGCAGATCTGGGAAGGTGAACTTAACAAACTGTCCGCTGAGTGTAAATTATACAGTGAGAATTTCATGTTACTGATCAATGTTTCCTGTCATTATTTGAAAGAAAATCTTCTGTTTTCGGCTTGGTTTCCAGAATATCAGAAGCACCGGTTCAATCATTCAAAATGTAGCTGCGAAAAGTCACCAGTCATTACAGCACTGGATGATTTCTACATTTTATTTCTCTCTGAAGTGAAACATATATATTGTCATCATGCTCAAACCCCTAAAATCACAGGTAACACGACCAACAAGTCTCCTATGGACCAAACAACAACAGCTGTTGCTATGGAGGCCTTTTACACAGTACCAACTACAAAGGTAAGGTAATTTGATAACCGTCATTACTCTCAGCCTTCTTTATATTCAAAAGAGGGTTTGATGCAGGTCCTGTTTATCAGCAGCAACATTAGATTTTTGGAAGGTAAACACTCTATTCTCACAGAGGTATACGGAAAGCTTCTGTCGTGCTTGTTTTACCCTCAGGGAATTTGCAAGAAAAAAACCACAGGATCCAAATTAAGTGTAAAACTCAAACGATGCAGTTGTGACACTTTGGTATCCATCACAGACATATCAGGTAATTTCTCAGACCACGCTGCGTCTCACTCAACACTTCCCTCAAGAAACACTTCCCCTTAGATTTCACTTGACTAATGGGGCTCAACACAAATTGGCAGATGATTCACAGAGATGTCGAGAAAGCAATAACAACCTCCCTTATCTATGTACACACACACACACACACACAAATTTTTCCAAGATTTCAGAGAACATTACATTGACTTTCATTTAGTTCATTCAGAAGTAACTCTTACTTACCAACCCTTTGTCCTAACCTTATCTTAAACTTTGATGTATGTTATGGGCACTTTGTCCCCATAAAGAAGACAAATCCCCTAATGTGACTACAGACAGATTTATGTCACCACAACACGAGTAATTGTCACCCAAACACAGCAATAAGCAAGACCTTTCCTCTCGGGTTTGGCTAGTGACACGAGGACAGCGCTATATGCTGCCTGTGAGTCTTTTCTCCCGTAACCTATTTCAGTAATAACGTTAAAGGTGTTTGTGACGGCTAAGAAGACTAATGCGTTTTCATGCCATGATAAAAATCGTAACTATAATAATATAAATGTCATATCTCACTTCATTTCTCTGTTTACACGATAAAAGCTGGAATACCACCTCTTATTAGCAAACTGACAACCAGTAAAAATCACTTTTTTTTACATCATCTACCTGCCAAATGAGGCTTGAAAAGAAGAAGAAGAAGAAGAAATACCCAGCAGTGCGTAATCAAAATGGAAATGTCATTATTTTTTTCCTCATGCGATTTAAAGAAGCTCACAGCTTTAACATGGTGCTTGACTTGTTCCTAAGTGGAACATTTCGATTGCAGAGAGGATGATGGAAAGAGGGCTGGAGGTTTGTTCCGGTGCTGTAGCAAAATCAAAAATAGTACTTTAGAGAAAAGTAAAGCTTACGATTTTACAGAAGAGGGAAAATAAAGTTGGTCAGGGACAAGACTATAATTGTAGAAGCTTAGAATATAGGATATTTATCCTATTTACTATGTTAATCGATGTATAAGTTGCTAACTTTTTGCTCTAGTGTCAAATATATTCAGGAAATAAGAATAATTTGCCACTAACATATTAGGACATTCGATATGATTGTAAAGTGTGAAACAAAATGAAACTAAAGCTTTTCGTACAGGATTTAAGAACAATTCTGGTTCAGGATCAAATAAATCATTTTCATGTTTCGGGATGCAAACTGCAGCTCTGGAGTCAGAGTCAGATCCAACCCAGCTCCTTACCTGTAGTCCCTCAATCGCCAGTCGCAGCATGCTGGGAGTCAGTTTGGATGCCTGCTTGAAGGTGAAGTTACTCCAGTCAATGATGAGGATGAAGCCGTTGACCTGCAGCTCGGGATCTTCTATCATAGATTCCAGTGACAGCAAGATAGCCCTCAGTATGTCCACAAACGTGTATCTGAGACGAATGTAAGATAGCTTTTAATTTAACAAAATAGCAGAACAGATTTTACAGTCATGAAGAGAAATGAAAAAAAGTATATATATTGACGGTTTGACGAGCTAAGGAGATGAAGGACATTTGTAAAGTTAAAAGTTGAAAATATCAAACATCTCCCAGCTACACTTTCTCAAATTCGAGGATTTATTGCAGCATTTGATTGCAAGATAAAAAAAAATCTCTGGTTTGAGTTCTGATTAGACGGGTCAACACCGCGGACATCAAACTCGCTCATGACAAACTTTGATAAAGCCTTTGACATTTGCTAACATTGACTAAAGAATTTATTAAATAAAAAATGTTACTTGAATCAGTTAAAAGACAAGAGTGCTGAACTGCCCTCATTCATAAATCTCATGAAAGAGCTGTAGACGGTATCTCTGAATCAGCCTGACACAACTTTGTCAGTAAAATTTATTGATAACCTTCACTCAATTTAATTTGGTCATGAATTAATTATAGGTCTTTAGTTCCTTTGTGCCACAAAATGGTTGTGAAAAAGCTCAAATGTATCTGCTGGGTGTTTTCAGGGACATTTTAATTGCTGTCATTGGTGACTGTGTGGTCCCTGGTGCTACTTTCGTCCATCCCTGTGGGTTTTCATCCAGCTGATACCTCAGATGCTTCACGTACCTATTTAACACTTGTGCTTTTTTTCCTGTTTTTTGTTGCCCTTCATTATCTTATCTCGCTCTTCATCTTTCTCTGCTTCCTTATCAAGAAACCTATTGCCTTAGTCTACAGATAATGTACTTTTTAATTAGCTTATCAGGCAGCAAAACAGATGTCCTTTTCATAATTGCGGGCACAAGTTGAGGCGTCTACTAGTTGAGACTACTAATAATATATCCAGAATATCCAACATAGCTTTTAAGTCTTTCTAAACTGCACTGGACAGAAACAAAAGCATAACATGAAACACCCAGACAGATTTCACAAACTGATTCATGTTCAGAGAGGAGCGATCAATCATTTATTTTATTTTAATCTTATGAATGCAATTAAAACTTGCAAACTTTTTCTACTTGACACCACACTAAAACATAAAGGTTTTATCACACTATGTGTAGTTTATGTGATCAAAGTCATGCGAAAGCGAGCGAGATCTGTCGGGTTATTGTTATTTCCTTGTTTTTTATTAGATACACGGTAAATTATTTGTTGTGTAATCAGACATGTGGAACAGATGGTGGACGTCTCTACAGATTCTGGTTATATCCAAAACAATAAACAAGCCCGATTCTATATTGAAGCCAAATAAACTGCAACTTAGAGCTTTAATATGAGTCAAGTTTCTAGCCTTGAACCAGTCTGGCTCAGTCTGTGCTGTTATTTATGAGACAGTAAAGCTCTAGACTCTGTGAATGAATAGTGACAGTAATACAGACTAATGAAAAAATATAACAAAAAATACACAAATGCTGTCTGCAGATTCATCCCTAAAATGTTGAGGAAATGTAATTTCAGCACTTAATTTTACATTAATTTGTTATTTTATTGACTACAATTGTAAGGATATAAACACAGAGTAATGAGGGGTATCTAACAGCCCCTATGTTACTGAATTAAGTACTCTGACACCACTTTATCTAAAGCCTAAAGTGCTTTGAGTGCTCCGGTAGAGTAGAAAAGCGCGATATAAGAACCAGTCCATTTACCATGTTCTATTTAAACCTGTTACTATCTGATAGTTGTAATTACAAAGATTTTCCCCTGAAATAAGCCACAGTGGGTGAATAAGCCAGGCCCTGAAAGGTCTTGAGATGATTTACAGTATAGGGCACATGAGGCATAAGATGAATACAGGATGTGACAAACACGTGCAAGAAACCAACACTTCATTTCAAGGCGTCATAAGATAACAAGACAAGGCCCCAGAACACGAGACGTGGGTGTTGTTTTCTGGGTTTAATCTGGTCAACCAGCCATTTAAACGTATTTATACATTGAAACTAAACTTATTTGGAAAGTGAAAGGTGAAAAAAATATATATTTTATGGCCATTGCAAAGAACTAAATTCAACCTAACATCAGCTTTTCATCAACTCATGGTTACCCACTCTGTAATTCTCTGTTGATTATACCGAAGGTCTGAAACTAAAATTGGGTTAAATTTGGTTTAGACCATTATTTAGACATACAGATCACACCTAGCCTTTTTTATTTCTTCAAATAAGCAAACTTAAAAAAGTATTACTGGCCCCGAGAAACAGTTTAAATCTGCTGAGGAGATTGCAGAGAACGATGTACCATTTTAACCAAATTTAGATGTAAACATTTTTTGTAGCCATGTCAACAAAGTGAGAAAATGCCTGTAAAAACTAATTTTAGTATTTTTCAGACATCTATAAAAGTCTTTTTGGTGTCTGTTAAACTGCTTTTTACTGGATGGGAAGGTTCTGCTTTACAGTCATGCAAACATGCTGAATATATTCACTGTTTAGTTTGAACATATTAGTAGTATGCTAACTTTGTTACTTAGCAATAAATGCAACAGAGCCTGTATAAATCTTATATCAGTCAAAGACATTCAAAAATAAAACTGATCAGTGTAACTTTAGTTTACTGCCTGACATTATTTGGTGATAAACCAAAGTAAACTGCAAGGAACACAAAATTCTGCCTGTGTTGTATCTACAAAATAAAGATTTGATCACCAAAATCGAAATCAAATTGAAAACAGTTCATCCTGAGGGAGACATACAGTCACATCTTCAATGGCCTGCTAAGCTATTACAGCTCAGTTTTTGTTTTGTTTTTTTATAGTTGTTTGGATATTTAAGTCTGGGGCAAAACTGTAGACCAGGTGACCAGAGCCATTTCCCCAGCTTGGGTAAAAAGACTAAAAACCATGCAGCCAGACTTGAGAATATTTGACATTGTGTGTTTATGCTGAAATAAATTATAAATAAGTACAAACTGTACTGTACACCCTCCCCCCTGTCCACAGACCTCTGGTGTGAGGCTGTGATTTGTGATTTGGGATAGGCTACCTCTCAGTCCTCATTAAAAAAAAAAGGTATTACGCTTCATCATCACGCTGCAGACAGTGTGCTGTGACTGGACACAGCCCAGACAGAACCTTTGGGATGAACTGGAATGCTGACCCTGAGCCAATTAGTCCAACATCAGTGGGCCACCTCACTAAATGTCCTCCCATCTTAAAATCCTTGCCAGGAAATGAGCTCAGCATTTACACAGTGTACGGGTGATATATATGGATATTTAGCTACATGTGTTTTTATTATTTTGGATTTCATACTTTTATTTTAATATTTCCATAAAGATTATTTAGTTGGTTAAAGAGTTCTTGTAGTTTCCTAGTAAACAACAGCTGTGTGGTGCTGAATAGACAGTTCCATAAACCAGTCTCCACTTTATAAAGATTAAAACACTGATTTCTACTCTCCAAAAGCCCTTTTTTCTTCTCATTAATAACAACCCCTCTTTGTTACCTGCTCTGGTCCCAGTTGGCAGCGAACAGGACCAATATTTTCCTGCCATATCTGTCCAGATTGGAGAGCACGCCAGGGAAACCATCCTTCAGGGCCTGCTTAATGCCCGGGTCAGTTGCTTTCAAGTTCTTGAACATGTCTAGGTTTTGCTGTCTGTACTCAAAATACTGTGCCAGCAGCCGGAACGCCTCAAAGTGATTGAATTTCCTGGCTCGGAGGAATCTGAGGATAAACGCATCGTCTGTCCTGAGGAACCCGATGTCCGGTCTGGTGATGATCATGTCCCTGACCTCCTGGATGTCCTGGTGTAAAGTCTCAGGGTTTTCTTTCAGCTCTACCTTGGCCTTCTCCAGGGTCTCTGGAGACAAACCAGCCTGTAAGTGAGTCATCTTTTGCAACAGCTGTCCCTCCACAGGGGATCACACCACACCAGCTTCCAATGAAACACCAGTACAAATGGTTACCCCCGGAGCAGCAACAGGGTAAGAAAGTATACTGAAGTGTTTTCTTCACGCTTTCCTGATCAGTAGCTGACTTCAGATGGAGGCCTGCTGCTCTGTAGACGTAATCCACCCTGAACTGGCACACACGCAGCTGCTATGATGCTCCTGTGATGCATAATCAACATATGGGCCATTCACTTTTTGCGCACAGAAAAAAATCAGTTCCACCACAAAGAATTCAACTTTATCACAATTTCCCACCATGTATATCATGAATCAGGTCCTCCAGCCTTCAGGCGGTACATCCAACCTGCTGATCCGGGCGGCCTGAGCTCGGAGTCGACAGACATCCGCTTCCCTCCATGTCAGAGCCTCTCCTCTCTTTCTCTCTCTTTCTGTGGCACAATGACGATGACAGCATCACCGACTCCCCGGCGTCGCTCGCGGCGGCCAGGCAATGCGGCACGACCCTGCAGCAACCTGCTATATCATCATCATCATCATCCCTCCGCCTTCACAACGCATCTCCATCCGCCGACCGACCAATACTGGTGCTGGTGCTACTGGTGGTGCCGCCGACGGCTTCGCCACAGTCCAATCGAAGCAGATTTGGCCGCTTTTTTCTGCGTCTACATCCCAGTTTTACTGATCTCCGCTGCTCGTCCACATAACCCAAAAACTGGGTGTGAATTTAGGTTTCTAATAATGTTCATGAAAGCCCCAAAAGAGGGAATCCAGCAGCACAGGTGTCCCGCAAGGTTTTGTTCCCCTCCTGCCTCCGTTTTTTGTTTTTTTTTGTTTTTTGAAAGGGGTGGGGTAGATGTGTGCGTGTGGGGGGATTGCCGTCTCCGCTCCGCCTGCTGCTGCTGCTGCTGCCGTCTGTTCGCCGGGAAAGTGACTGACAACAAGAGTCTGTGATCCGGTCGGTGTACGGTCACCACCGGCGGGGAGGAAGGGGGAAAGGGGTGGGGGTAGAGTGTAAGATGGAAAGACAACAGATGCAACGAGGAACGAAGGGAGGGGAGAGAGGGCCAGGTGGCAAAGAGATGGAGAATAGCTGTAAAAAAGGATGCTCAGCGGAGGAGAGAGCAGGCAACTCAAATGAACGGGTGTAGGGCAATAAGATGAAGGTAAATGCTGAAGACAGGGAGGGGTTCTGGGCTTTGGAGGCCCGACGGAAAGTTGGGAACCTCTATGTCACCTTCTTCTTTCTCTGTTTCACCTTAAAGAACCGTTTGTGTGTAGGTTTTATATCTGAAATTATGCACAGGTTAACTTTAATTTGCATTTAACTTTAAATTTAATGTAATTTTTGATGAAGGAAATGATAGAAAATGTGCTGTAGCTTTGTATTTTTCCTCGCCTTGCTGGGATTTCATAAGAAATATGAACTAAGAATCATAATGAAGACTTCACTGAATTAAAATCTGTCCTGTCACAAAGCCATCCTGTCCTGGGTTCTTGTTTGTCTGTGTTTTCTGTACATTTTTATCTCCATACTGTATATCACATATGTTCTAAAGCTTTCTAAACACTTTTTATAAAAAAAAATACTTAAAGTGTTTGATATTTCATTTACATTTCATGTGAAATCAGTGCAAGTTTTAAGGTAATTTATTAAATGTCTTAAATAAAATATGCATTCGCTCATTAAATGCTATTTGGAAGAATGTAACCTCGTCCATGGGTTATTTAAATTCCCCCAAAACATCAAAGAATTGACCTACAAACCCTCCCATCTGCTCAGTTTGAATTTGTAGAGTGAACCTGTTTTTTTGCATTTTAGAGTTATGTGTTATCTACGGCAGAAAATAAGAATGACAGTGCATCAAATATAAAATCTGTTAATGTCATGAGGATAAGGGAAGAGATCACTGCTAAAACTGGCGACATGAATGCAAACAGCAGACTTTTCCACCGAAACAACCTCAGCTTCTAAGCATGAGTTCAGTCATTCATTTCCCCTTTTGTTCAGATCATTCCTGGCTTTTTTCTGCCATCGTACATGAAATGCATTAAATTCTTCCTGCAGAAGAATTTATGGCACCATCAACTGCCTCATTAACTCAAAATATCTATCACATAACAGCTTGTTTTAGTCGGTTTTTAACATATTCTTTTGTAGGTTCATGTCTGCCTGGGGGAGGTCTCACACTAGAATAAAGCAACAAGGAGCTGGACGAAGGGAAAGAGGAAGGTGTTAGTTAGAAAGATGCAAGAATGGACAAATTATGAATTATTATGTTACTTATTTATTACTTGTGTAGTAAAACAGGTCGTATAGTACATGGCTGTTTGTTGTTTTATGACTGAAATGCTGTTGATAGTTATAATAGCAAGCTAGAGGGTTGTATGGGGGAAGGGGAGTGCAAATGAATAGATGAATGTGGAGAGTGAAGTTGGGTGGGGGATGACAGGGGTGACACCTGCTCAGTGCTGACCAGACAGCTGCACTTTAACAAGCTGAATTAATTTCTATTGTATCTGCCTGCTTGTCTCTCTGCCGGTTTAGTGTGTCACTGCACACGGTCGAGTGCGCAGCCCAGTCACCTCTGCTGCTGCCTGCAAAAGCAGCACAGTCATGACAAAAATGCAACACATGAAACAAGTAGAGAGTAGGGGGGGGGGGGGGGGGGGGGGATGCACTTAGAGTCTTTCTTCTACTTAATTTTTACTTGATTTTTAAAAATCAATAGTGACATTTTTTTGTTTCCTTGTTGAAGAACTACACCTGCAAAAGCAGAGCCTGTGTGGTTTTGGCAAGAGTAAACATAACTCTCTCCCACACACACAAACACATGCACATACACAAAATCTCCTAAGTTCTTGTCAGATGACTTTTGCATATGTTGAATCTGAAGTCGGCAAATCAGCAAAGCATCACATCCATATGCACCACTTTCATGCTTTGATGTAATTTTACAAGTTTAGACCATCCGTGCTTGTGTTTTTATAAGGTTGTGCATTTTAATTATGGGTTTTCAAAAGTTGTGATGACTGTAGAAAGCCAGAATATGACTTGATATGGCTTGTCAATGTCGCTGGCCTCCCTCCCCAGAGGCTGCGCTTGGAGAGACCTGGATTTAAATGGTTGAAACCAAAAGAGCCACTTCATGGCTCTAGATGGAACTCAGTTTTGCTGCTTATAATAAATTCAAGAGAATTTAGCAGATGGCGTAAATGCACACATCTGTCAGAAGTGAACTGTGTAAACTTACATTGTTAAAGTTGTGGTTCTATTTTCTCACACCCTCGTTTTATCTTTGAACACTTCAGTTCAGATGCTGCCACTATGAGAGGAAATGCATGTAGAAAAAAAAACATTTAGAAATGCAAATAGGTCTTTTAAGCCTTTAAGTGAAAAATTCATCTTTCAGAGAGCACATTTCCTCCTGAATTAGCACAAATGAAATGGCCACCCACTCACAACAAAACAGGTCCAAGTATGTTATGATGCTCTGCAGGAGAGTTCTCAGCCGTGCCACCTCTTGGCTTACTTTTTCTTTTTTACACTTTTTATGCTACAATATTGCCACATCACTCATGCACCTGCTGTCTAAAGTGTGCATTGGAAGGTACATACAAAGCAATGATTGGAAGGTACCATGTTACTGGGGATGGTTACAGGGGCAAATCCTTTATGGATGGTTGGGGGAGTACTGAGCAAGTAACAGGCTCCCAGGGGAAGCGATGGGGTTGCAGTGATTGCCCTCAGCTCTAATGGGTTGGTATAAGAGCAAATTGAATGTATTGAGGACAGGCATTAGACATTACCTCTGGTTTCCAAAGGCCCAGCTGCTATTTTCAGACTTGATTTGCCTTTTAGTCTCCAAGGACCAAATAGCTAATTAACAAAATGGAAAAACAAATGTTTTCACGTTTCAGCTGACCAAGGATTCTATTGCTCTACTGACCCTGCAGGTGAATGTCCTGCCTTTTCTTTTTAAATGTCGGACAAAGACAGACAGAAGACAAATGTAAAGACATCAATTTATGTTGTACAGCATTTGTTTGCTTTGGCATCTCAATGATTCTTGGAACTGCTCTATGTCATTTTAGATTTATTTATATCTGCACATAGATGTTAAATTGGGGGATGCACCAGAGGATTGCAAAGGGTTTTGCAAAAGGGAAAGTGCTAAACGTTGTGATATGGCATTTGAAGCTTGAGATATTTCATTTCTGGAACACAAACAAACCAAACACTATCCATGTGACTGAAACCAGCACCAGATAATTACAGATGGGTACGTATCCTCTGACATTTACCTGGAAAACACTCTTGCTTTGAAGATATTTACTTACTTACTTTGTGTTTTCCTGAAATCACAGAAAACCGTCTACTGAACATGTAGTCTTTTATGGCGCTTTGGCGCCCTCTGGTGGTCAATAGGACCTAATTCAATTCTGTAAAATCCTTACTGGAACTAAAGAAAAAAGATTTAGCAAATTCTAGACATAAACAACATTTAGAGTTCTGTGAACTCTTTTCTAGTGTGGACCAGTTTCAATGACGGGGTTTATTGATAGACTATATATTTGCAGTTTACGAAAATGTATTACCAATAATAACACTAAACACCATATGAACTAGGATTTTTTTTAATTTCATAGCGAAAATGTCAGGCAGTTATCAAAGATTCTTTAGTTCTAGAAGCATAATCAAAATGTTGATTTTCTGATGCATTAAAGAAAAAGAAAAAAGAAAAGAAAAAGACTGACTGGAGCAACAGCAGATGGCAGCAAGCGTACATTTAATGAACTTGCTGGTACAACGTGAGTGCCACAAGTGTTGTGATTTTAAACACCTGAGTAATTTCTTTTTCACATATTTTCAATCAAAAACAATCTTTTACACATTTAAATTTAAATAAGAATGTATAAATACATTTTAAAATATTTTAGTGGTACAGATGGATGCTGTGCAAAAGTCCAGAAGTCATTTGCTTTGACAGCATGCAGACAAATGAGAAACATTGAAATGTAATTAGGACAAGGAAGAAAATTAGTGATTGATGCTCGTTTTGAGTTTGACTTTTGCTGCATTTTGTTAAGATTTTGTTAATGCTGTTTATTCAAGGTAATTCAAGGATAACACGTTTCATAATGAGTCATTTAGTACTATTCAAGCACTGTTTTATCCCATATATCAAATCTTAAAATGACAATGGATTACAGCTAAGGTGTTATTATTTGTATTAATATTTATAAAAGTTCCAGAATGACCCCAGGAAAACAAAGTCTGGACAGTTAAGATGGGAAAAGGGAAAATCTGGTGGTTTCCCTTTGCCCCTCCCCTGAGCCCCAGATTCAGTTGCTCCTCTGCTGGGTGTGGGACCACAAGGTCAAGACAGTGTTGATCAGGTGGAATAAACTGGATTGTAACCCCCACGGTGATCAAAGACACTTGTCAACATGCCACACCCCTTTATCCCTCTCCTCCTGTCCAAACCTCTCTGTAGGCAAACCCACTGACCCTGCAAACAGAGCAGACAGAGCTGGATGAGGGCGGGAAGATCCTCGGGGAGTCCTGGAAAGAGGGAAGAATAGATGGAATGAGATGGGATGGACTGGATTGTGGAAGGAGATGAGATTGGGCATTTACTAGTCAGTTTAACCTCTCCCCCTTAGCAAATTATAGGTGCAATACAGCAGGTCTGGTTAAAAAGCAGCAGACATGCTCAACTTGCAGCAATAGGTTCCCACTAAAATATTACAAGGCCTTAATGTGCGGTTTAATAACGTATTACTGAGCTAAATAAAAGGGTAGAATGAGAGGATAACAAAAAGGATTGCTGCAGTAACCCAAGTGTGCAAGTGCTGAAATATTTGAATGAAATATTTAATCACAAAAGGTGACCAAAGAGAAAAAAAAGGTTTCCAATAACTGCTTTCTCCACTTCAGTAAGAAACAGCTAGAAAAGCCAGACACACTCGTGTGCTCAATGTTAGATTGCAGATATTAGAATAGACTGAACTACGCAATCAGATCTGTTCTTATATCTGCAGCAGTTCAGCAAAGGAAAAATGACACTTCCTCTGAAGACAGCTGTGGATTCCTGAGCTCAACTGTCTAACACATTACTCATGCGATGAGCAGATGATATCAGCTGCATTCAATCACCTGCTGTGGAGAAGGGAAAGGGTGATAGGTGCAGTTTATAGGAAAGAAACCAGCACACACACACACACACACACACACACACACACACACACACACACACACACACACACACACACACACACACACACACACATCTGCTGCAGATAACACTTTTGTAGAAATACAGCACCAAACATCACATCTGTTCCCTGTTCGGAGGGACACATATGACAACTTACTTTTTAATTCTCAGGTTTTTAAGCTAGATAAACACTGACAGTGTGGAGAACAGAAACTACACACTTCACTTTAGTGCATATTAACCATGTAAGTTCAATCATAAAGCAGCAGCCTATATATCATGTTTATATTGTATCTGTAACAACCCACTTTATTTGCTTGGCAATATCATTTTTCTAAAGGATTTTATTAAAATTGTTTACCTTGCTTAGTTTCTAATGCATTTTAAATGTACCTGCATTTCTATTTGAATAAAAGTCTTTGTTTAAAAGAGAGAGCGAGAAAGAAGACATGGAAGTTGTTTGCTTCAGCATTATTTGTATTTTAATAATGTGGTCATGATTACACCAGCAGTGTTAAATAGCTGGCTTGATACTTGAAGCCTGACTGTCTAGTAGTTTGCAGGTGCAGGTGAGACAACATTTGGGTTAAAATAGGGGTTAAATGGGAAGTAAACCTTCTAGTTTGTTAGATCTAATTTTCCACAGAAACTGAGGTCTGAATTGTTAAAAGACTTAGATGTCTTTTTATGTTCACTTCAGAGGGTTAATCGTTTATTCATAATCTTTTACATTTATGGTTACCTTTCATTAACTTGATATATTTTGATTTTATATGTTCATAGATAGTTTTATAGGCATAAGCTACAACCATCAATTTAGATAATGTGTTTGGTTTTTACACATATACAAAAAGTTGGAACGGGTCAGTAGAACTATAAAAAATGGAAAATATGAACATTAAAGAGGCAAATGTTATTACTTGACCATGTTATACATCGGTCCACTTTCATTCAGTATGGCAGGTTAAATCACCCGCTGTCTGTTAACAAGTTTAATCCTGGTTTAATGCTATACTCTGGTATAGTCAGAGTTACTTCCTCCCTAGTTCGGGAACACATGAGCATATCTGTTGACTTAGCTTCTGTTCAGAAGCCCT
The DNA here is from genome assembly GCF_057382275.1 of Copadichromis virginalis. Lineage (NCBI taxonomy): Eukaryota > Metazoa > Chordata > Actinopteri > Cichliformes > Cichlidae > Copadichromis > Copadichromis virginalis. Next base: position 22,032,684 of record NC_140632.1, read on the forward strand.
CCATTTTGCACTGGAGGGCTTCTGTGTGAACTTCCCTTTCTATCCACTGGTTATTGTTTATGATTAGAGGCATATTAAACAAAAGCTAAAAAAATCAGGTATCATCAGGTAATAAGAGGTGGTTATCAGACCTGAAGATTGGGTTATATGACTTAAAGCTATGATAGAGTGCAGATAAAGAATAAAAGAATAGAAGAAAAATAAAATTGTATAGTCAATGTAAGTTGAGGCAGAATTAAGTGTCACCATTGCTTCTTGATTTGTCTAAAAAAAAGTGGAAATAAATATTAAAGTGTTTTTTTTTTCCTGCTGCTTCATTCTGACAGACGTTTATTGGTCACTTTTAAACGTCTACAACTTCTTACAGCCTGTAACACATGCAGTGACAAATTTCATAACACTGTTATAATGACACTCTTTTATTTCCAGTGGCCACGATCCTTTGTTGCCATTCATAAATTCATCACCAGCACAATAGTGAGACCTTTGTTTTCTTGTACAATAGCTCTACTCTAGTGGGAAATGTACAACTCTGGTTACTAGGTGAAATTTTAATTGGAAGTGTAGTCTCAGCCATGCAGTTGTCAATAGCTGGCCTCCTTCCAGCTCATTCATACTGAAAATGCGCACACTGTGTACACGCACATCCACACACACATGCATACAGAAACACAGCCAGGTTTTAGCCTTACAATACAGCGGCGCCAAAGTTTGAGAAAGGCTTCTTTGTTAACTGGCGTAGCTCCTGTTATACAGTGAAAGTCTTATAGTCTCTGCTTCTTTTTAGTAATAAAGTAAAACTTTTTGTTTTACATCAAACTATCTCACATGAATACACTGACATTTAGGGGAAAATCTAATTTGCCATCGCCCAAATCAACACAGGGATATCATCAGAGTTGAATTGTTACTGAATCTCAGTAGGAACACAGTGGTCAAACATTTAATAAAGGTTTGCAACACATAAAGCAACCCAATGGAAAATGTTATTCATGTTGCTGAATATATGTAGAAAAAGGATATATGGAAATCTGAGATAAATGGATGAGCCTTTTCCAGTTGCCATTAAAGGATTATCATTAAACTAATTTTGCATGTTTCTTTGATGTATCACTAAACTAATGCGTTTGTTTGTAACGCTGTTTACTTCCTAGACTCTGCCTGCTTTATACTCACAGAGTGTGCATTGAAATGCTAAATAAAAAATACTGGGTCTAGAGGCCTTTCTGCATTTGGATTCATTTGATATTTTTGGTGATGCAAAATATCCTTTTATTTTATTTTTTTATTTGTTTAAAGTTGTCTCAAACTGGGAGAGAAACAATCAAAAATTTGCTGAAACCAGATACAGATTACCTACAAATGATAATCCTTTATAAACTGGACAAAACCACAACTTGAATTTTCGTGCAAATCTGTTAAGAATGTTTTGATTTAATCAGGTAACAAACACACAGACAACCAAACCAAACCAATAACTCAACAGCTTAAGCGGACGGGCACTACCTATGTATCACAGGCAAGTACAGGGAGTGCAGAATTATTAGGCAAATGAGTATTTTGTCCACATCATCCTCTTCATGCATGTTGTCTTACTCCAAGCTGTATAGGCTCGAAAGCCTACTACCAATTAAGCATATTAGGTGATGTGCATCTCTGTAATGAGAAGGGGTGTGGTCTAATGACATCAACACCCTATATCAGGTGTGCATAATTATTAGGCAACTTCCTTTCCTTTGGCAAAATGGGTCAAAAGAAGGACTTGACAGGCTCAGAAAAGTCAAAAATAGTGAGATATCTTGCAGAGGGATGCAGCAGTCTCAAAATTGCAAAGCTTCTGAAGCGTGATCATCGAACAATCAAGCGTTTCATTCAAAATAGTCAACAGGGTCGCAAGAAGCGTGTGGAAAAACCAAGGCGCAAAATAACTGCCCATGAACTGAGAAAAGTCAAGCGTGCAGCTGCCAAGATGCCACTTGCCACCAGTTTGGCCATATTTCAGAGCTGCAACATCACTGGAGTGCCCAAGAGCACAAGGTGTGCAATACTCAGAGACATGGCCAAGGTAAGAAAGGCTGAAAGACGACCACCACTGAACAAGACACACAAGCTGAAACGTCAAGACTGGGCCAAGAAATATCTCAAGACTGGTTTTTCTAAGGTTTTATGGACTGATGAAATGAGAGTGAGTCTTGATGGGCCAGATGGATGGGCCCGTGGCTGGATTGGTAAAGGGCAGAGAGCTCCAGTCCGACTCAGACGCCAGCAAGGTGGAGGTGGAGTACTGGTTTGAGCTGGTATCATCAAAGATGAGCTTGTGGGGCTTTTTCGGGTTGAGGATGGAGTCAAGCTCAACTCCCAGTCCTACTGCCAGTTTCTGGAAGACACCTTCTTCAAGCAGTGGTACAGGAAGAAGTCTGCATCCTTCAAGAAAAACATGATCTTCATGCAGGACAATGCTCCATCACACGCGTCCAAGTACTCCACAGCGTGGCTGGCAAGAAAGGGTATAAAAGAAGAAAAACTAATGACATGGCCACCTTGTTCGCCTGATCTGAACCCCATTGAGAACCTGTGGTCCATCATCAAATGTGAGATTTACAAGGAGGGAAAACAGTACACCTCTCTGAACAGTGTCTGGGAGGCTGTGGTTGCTGCTGCACGCAATGTTGATGGTGAACAGATCAAAACACTGACAGAATCCATGGATGGCAGGCTTTTGAGTGTCCTTGCAAAGAAAGGTGGCTATATTGGTCGCTGATTTGTTTTTGTTTTGTTTTTGAATGTCAGAAATGTATATCTGTGAATGTGGAGATGTTATATTGGTTTCACTGGTAAAAATAAATACTTGAAATGGGTATATATTTGTTTTTTGTTAAGTTGCCTAATAATTATGCACAGTAATCATCACCTGCACACACAGATATCCCCCTAAAATAGCTAAAACTAAAAACTACTTCCAAAAACATTCAGCTTTGATATTAATGAGTTTTTTGGGTTCATTGAGAACATGGTTGTTATTCAATAATAAAATTATTCCTCAAAAATACAACTTGCCTAATAATTCTGCACTCCCTGTATAATCAAAGTCAGAAAGAAATGTATTCATTAAAAAAATTCAGTGTTCAGAAGTCATATTTGTATTTCCAGTTTAGTCCTTTTCTTCTCCGGGTCTTTTTTCATGCTCTCTCTAAATTAGCCTTTATTTGGGTGGATGCTGGCCCAACTTGGCTCGGCTGCCATCAGAGTGAAGTAATGTGTTCTGTGGAGCCCGATTGGCTGCTGGGGGAACACCCTATGGTGGTCCCATACAAAGGATCTGACTACAAGAAGTGTAGCACAAACTCCAATCTGAGACTGGACCCCCACTAGCGTACACGCATGTGCACCACACATGCACGTATATACATACACTACCCTTGGATTGCTTGTTGCTCTCCCCATCACTGATGAAGGAGCCCATTCATGCCCGCTGACAAATTACTACTGAAGCATGAGACTAAGACCCCCCATTTCTTTGTCTCTGTCTCTCTCTGGCCATTATCGACTGTGTGAGATTTGAGTGTGAGAGAATATCACACTGGGGACCAGAACTATGAAAGAAGCATTGTGTTTAGCACACTTTCAACTGTGGCTTTTTTGGTGGAAAATGTATACTTAAAGTAGCATTTAATCTGAAGTTTTACAGTAAATATAAAACTTTTTTATGCAGTTGAGCACACATAAAATGATGTCTTCCTATTTTACCTTTTGATGTTTCAAAAGAACAAAAAAAGTTTTCATAGTTCACAGAATCAAATAAGGAGAGAGGTTTCATTACTTATCCAAACCTTTAAAGAGAACAGATTGAGACTTTTCTTAGTCTTACTGTTAATAAGATCAGTGCTACATCAGCATCAATCAATCAAAATACACTCACAATCATGAGGCCAATGTAGGCAGAGTATTTAGTTTTAAGTACAAGAATAGAGCATTTATAATAATAAAGTAATGCAAAAATTATTGTTTCAGCAGCTTCACTTGATATAGAAGAAGAATTGATGGAGTGACTGATAATACGGCATAACAGTTGTTGACAGACTTACTAAGTAGAACTGCATCTCAACAGGACTAATCACTTTTAGTCCAGACAGCTGGTTTACCAAAAAGGATTAAAGACCAGAAAGGAGGAGGTAGCCTGAGGTCTCCGTCCACCCCTGACCTTGGACTTGAGCTAAAAGGATGCTCAAATCTCAAAGCACTAAGGCAGCAAGGTCAAAACCAGGGCTCCATAGACAACTAAGAGACCAAGTGGTTTGCCCGATAAATATTGGACATTGTTATTTCATTAGGCTGCATAGTATGTAAGTATCATAATTACCATATTTAGGGTAAAACTAAAAGAAAAATATTGCTGGAAAAAATCATGTTAAATTACACAACACTATAAAAAATATTAATTTCTTCTATCTTGAGTGCACACTGTTAGGCTTGAAGTCCACTGAAGGCATGTAAAAAAGGGCTAATAGGTATCTTAATTATGTTTTCTTTACTATCCAATACCCCAAAATGATAGGTTTGGCACAGGCAGGTTACACATATTCATACATCTGTCCTTAGATCACTAGAGTTTGTGTTGTTCTTAACATTACTAGAAGACACTAAGAACAAACAATGTGGCTTCAACTGATTAGCAAAACTTCAATTAACTAGAAAATGTTGCTTAGATCTATTGTGCTGATTTACTCTCCTCCAGCAAAATCACCAACCACCAGAGTAATCTGCAGCAAGTATAATGCAACAGAACTAAATCTGCAACCATTAAAATCAAATGGGGGATCTCTGGTTGTAAAGAGAAAGACAGCATTTAAAACCCAAACATGTTAAAAGGGATTAAGTGATTTGGAAACCTGAAGGGTAATGGTGATCTGAACCATACACACATAAACCCAGAGAGATTCCAGCTCCCCAGGAGAGGGCAGTTGGATGGCTGTACTGTCCTGACAGTAATCCTCAGATTAACTGATTGTGGGCCTCCACCAGCCAGCCAACTGGAACTAAAGCAGAAATGTATGCAAACCTGAACATGTGGGTCAATCAGCCAAAGGGACAGCTAGCCAAACAGACAGTCATTTAAGAAGACAGACAGTCCACCAACCAGCCAACCAGCTTAGTTGCACCACTGTGTGTTTTCAGCTATTGAATCCCTCTTTCACTCTGTAGCCTCATTAGTTTTGCTTTCACAATCTCTATTTGGAAGATGCATGCTTATAAAGACAAATTGGTTTTTTTGTTTGATAATTGTGATTTTGCCACACAAAACCTTCATCTTACATATATGTTTGTGTTATTTCATAGCCAGATAGTAAAACACATGCAATGCTTAGTGTGTAACTTTGAAAAATAATATCTTTAAATATATACCTATGTATTTGATTTTATTTAAAGTGAAATGAATCAAATCAGTATTTTGTTTATAATCAGAAATTAGAAATAACCTACAAAGGAGAACAAAGGTTTTCAGCAGCCCTCATTCCTTTGCTCCAGTGGCTAATGCAAGTTAGTGTGGCAACAACAATTCTACTAATTAAAGCATTAATATGGCTACATGATTATCTTAAACAGCTGATCTTTACTTACAGATGCAGAGCAAAATGTGAAATCAGGCCTGATTTTAGACATCTAACAAAAAAAAAACCCAGTGAAAAAAAGTTTACTTCGACATCATTCAGCCTACTGTGAAATACCAACTCATTTTTTTGGTTTTAATGATATTATTGTTATTATTATTTTAGGACTCATTCCTGCTGTGCAGTATTTTTGTTTGGGAAAAATAAAAGCTGTTCCAATGACAGAAGTTGCCATTAAAAAAAGAAAACACAGCTTTCATATTGCAGTGTGTAGTACTCCCTTCACAAACTAGTAATTTGGCTCTTATGGGAACTATAATCAAAACTATGAGACTCAGACTACAGTCTGATGTACTTGGCTCCATGCTTTCTTGGTGTCTCCTATTTCTCTTCTTCCTCTTAGGGATCATTTTGATACCCAGTGGAGGGAATCTTATTTATTTATTGTTTGGCAATTTACACATTATGTAATTTGGTAAGTACAAAAGTGACTGAAAGAGTGAATTCACAGGACTGGGAGCTGTACTCATGTTGCCGTGGCAATGGAGTCCTCTACATCGCCATGCTCTCCACCAACTCTGTCTCCACGGTTACGTCCTGTCAGGCACTGAGTGGGGGGAGGCAGGGGTTGGTCAGGAATAATAATGGCAAAGAGGCACATGAGGGGGAAAGGTTTAACAATAACACAGAGTACACATTCACTGCCCAAGAATATTTTCTAAACTCCGGACAGAATATAAGAGAAATTATGAGGAGCTTAAAAAAGTTACTCAGGAGTTCAAAAATGTTACTGTGAAATAAGGTAACACAGAGTCATTGTTTTTATTGTATACAGACTGATTGTAGTCTACTCTCAAAGGCTCAATCTGAGCCAGGAAAAACCCAGATTGAAAAAAAAAGTGCTGTGAATCTTTAGCAGAGGTGTAATCAACATTGGAGGAGGGAGGAAAAGGGACAAAAGAGTTGGGAGGGTGGTGAGAAGAAGAGAGGGGCAAATGCTTGAAGTGGAGGCTGAGAAACAAGAGGAGTTTCTGGAAAGTTTGAACAAGAGAAGAATAAAATCATGGGCTAATGGTGGGAGGGAGTATGAAGGTCATCCGGGCTTAGCCGTCGTTCCTGCGCCCCTCCTGCAGAGATGAACTAGCCAGCACAAGTTTAAGTGTCACTTTCAAGTTAGCCACTCTTAAAAGTTGCAGCTCAGCTTCTTTTTTATTTCATTAACTGCAACAGCTAGTACTCTATTAACCTGCCTGTGAAAACAAGGACAATAGAGTCAATGGAACTTTTGAATAAAGGGTTTTATTTAATAGAAAAATAATCATTAAAAGGAAATCAAGATTTTCTCTTACATGTAACAAGACAAGTCATCTGGTGCTATTCCATTCTGAAGCAGCAGCTCAACATGCCATCATTCATGCGCATTTTACCCAGGGTAGATACATTTCTCTTACAGTACATTTTTACTGTACATGTTTTATAATTCGGTGTTCTTTTAAGGGTATTAAATTTAAAGCATGCGTTTCAATAGAAGAATAAACTCCTGGTTTATGCAACATTAAGGAATGGATAATGTGACAGGTTTAGTCTTGTATAGTCAGAATTTGTCAGACAATCAAAAAGTTTAACAAAATAAATTTAAAAAACCCCCAAAAAAACATAATTTTCAAACTTTTAAATCTTATGTTAATCTTGTGATTTTATTAATGAAAGTTGTGACTAAACTGAATGTCTTTAATGTTCCTGTATGGAGCAATTTGTATAGTTTATGCAATTAAAGTTTTTTTTGGTGACCTGGTACACTAACATATACATCAAAACCAGATTTGACTAATCAGTTGTAGCTAATAGAAGAATATAAACGTAAGCCAACAAAAGCTGGATTTACATCTCCATAAGACTACAGCTGAATCTTTTTCCTCATTTACAGCAGAGCTGTCCTTCTTTAGATCTAAAGGATTTCATTTAAATTTTCCTCTGAAATATTTCAAGTATGCATGATTAATCAACACAATAAACTCAAGTGATGGGTGACATTTGGCAGCATTTAATCCAAAGTTTGGCTGTAATCGATTAGTGCAAGGACTACATGGAATAAACTTGCATGATGGAGCTAGGAGCTACAATTAACGTCCTCCACCCTCTCAGAATAAACACACAGACGAGTTTGAGGGTTTTTTTTGTTCTTAGAGACTACAGACATGAGACACCAACAATTCAGTATCATCATTATGTATGAATGACTGTATTTTCTGTATTGTCAGTCATTTATCTACTATCACCTTTTGGTCCTGACCCCATCTGCATATGTTTGCAGATTTATACAATTAAATAGGTGAAAAAAATATCCCTAAAAAAAAGTTATCCCTGCATTTCTTTAGGGAAATATATAAATATATGTTAAGCAGCATAGGCATTATATGGTGCTTCCCTTTTTCTGACTTCATTCATCTAGTTTGCAAAATGTAATACTTCAGAATATTATTATCAAAATTCAATATTGATAAATCATTTAAAATATGCTATACTATGACTTTAATCAGTGCACTGAATTTCCCCTTTTTTTTTTTTTTTAAATATAATATGTCTGAAATCATAAAAACACTGAAGTCTTATTGGCTCCTGAGAAAAATCACTCAAAGACCCTTCATGTGGATGTCCGTTCATCTCCCGTTACACATCTGGAGTAGGACAGCTGGTCCAGAAAGAGCACAGAACACACCTGGCTGACCTTACATATTCCATCACAGATGATGCTGTCGTTGTAGCTGACCATGAAGTGGTTAAAATACTTATCAAAGCTTTTTGTCTGCGGCAGCATAAAACTCAGGCCCAGCTGGAGTAAACTTTGCGGCTGCAGGTCAGTCAGTCCAAAAGCCTCAGTCATGATATATTCAAGCGTCCAGTCTGATCTTTGTTTCTCATTGGCTTCCGTCAGATTCAAATAGTACTGCCAGATATCCTTCAGAGAGAAAGAGAAAGGCACCAAAAAAGGGAGCGAAAGAGAAGAAAGAAAAAAGTCTTTGAGTCTTTTTGAATGCCACAAACAGTTTTTTGTGTGCTGATTGACACCGTGATAAATCATTAAGAAGGACTTCGGCTTCTGTTTTTGAGCAATGAGATAAAAGTTAGAGTAGGTGTTGGAGCGCGGGACTTTTGTAGTTTGACCTAAATTTGTCATCTGCTTTCCAGCTTGAACAGTTTTCAGCTTTCTTTTGCATTCCTACACTCTTTCCTTTTAAGTTTTTATGCTTTAATTGTGAAACTCCCCGGGATTTCACTGGTCCCCAAAATAGCAAGTCCTTTTCCCAACTGTACCACTGATCTGTCCAACCTGTCACAGCCAATCTGTTAGTTTAAGAGATGTATTGCTCATGTAACAAATGATTTTACGATTGTTACCGCTGCCTTTAGGTGTTCAGTTGATGGTTTCCAGAATATCAGATGGACATTTTTGTTTTTTGCCTTTAATGGTTTACACCAGGGGTGTCGAACTCCAGGCCTCGAGGGCCGGTGTCCCGCAGGTTTTAGATATCACCATGTTTCAACACACCTGAATCAAATTATTAGTTCATTAACAGGCTTCTGGAGAACTTCAAGACATGTTGAGGTGATAATTTAGCCATTTAAATCAGCTGTGTTGGATCAAGGACACATCTAAAACATGCAGGACACCGGCCCTCGAGGCCTGGAGTTCGACACCTGTGGTTTACACTGTGACTTTTTTTAATTATATGAATGGGAAATGTTATTGCTACAATATGCAGTGACAGAATACTTTGTTTTTTCTGACTGCTGACGGCCTTTTCCTGTTCTTTGTTTTAAAACCTCCAAACGTCTTTGCACATTTATTTAATGACTAGAACGCCAATAAAAAAAATCTAAGGTCCAAGATGAACCTTGGTTGGTCTGCAAATAATGTATATTTATTGAATATATATCAGCAGCATTTCTGGCAGTTAAACTGATGGTGGCCCAACCCTTCTATAAGTTTTACCACATCCATCATTACTAAACATCACTAAACCACACTTTCATGGGTGACTAACTGCCATGATTTTGTAATAATGTGCACAACAATCTTTTATCACATAAAGATGTTTGCATACGTCTTTGCTCGTTTTATATTTAAACCATTTTAAAAACCAAGGCATTTGCTTAATCTGAACAATAATAAGATATTGAGTTATGAGCAGATAGTAGGACCAGAGCTCCTTACCAGCATAGTGTAATCCTTGTTGTTGTACAAGTACATGCGGAAAGATGGGTTATTGGAGTAGAGCTCCGCAAGATTTTTGATCGGTGTAACAGCCGGTGACACAAATAGAGAATTCACAGGTTGACCTACAGAAAAAGAGAAAAGAGAAAAACAAAATAAGAACATTTCGGTGATTCCTTTCCTTAATTAAGGAAGTTAGCAGATTGTCTGTCTTTTCACGTTTTATCTAGAGAGGAAGTTTGCTTGCTCACAACTGGTTTGCGATACATTTTTAACCCTGGGGCAACCTCAAAATCCCACCCTTTCGTGAACCTCGGGACCAAAAATGGTCCCGCCCCAAAAGTGCTCTAAAAATGTTATATATCAATATTTTTTTCTACTTTAAATTAGTCAATCTTTTAAAACTACTTCTGCTTAAAATATCCATGTCAAGTTTTAATTATATTTTCATTGTTTTAACCCTTTAAATCCCAGTTTTATTACATGAGCGCCCTGTTTTTTTAGCCCCAAAAAACAAAAAACTTGAATATTTTCCAAAAAAAACATTTGAGGTAATATTCAATTGTTATTATAATTAGGCCTTTAGATGGACTAAAGATTGGCACCAAGAGTCATTTCGATCGCCTTTTATTTTTTTTCCAGGAGCGCATTTCATAAAATGCACACTATCGACCACGCCCAAAAAGTGCAATAAAAATATTAAATATTAATTTTTTTTTCACTTTAAATTGGTCAGTCTTTTAAAACTACTTCTCCCTGAAATATTCATATAAAGTTTTAATTATATTTTCGTTGTTTTAACCCTTTAAATTACAAAAAAACTAAAAAAAAAACTAAAAAACTAAATATTTTCCCAAAAAAACATTTGAAGTAATATTTGATTGTTATTATAATTAGGCCTTTAGATGGACTAAAGATTGGCACAAACAGTCATTTCGATCGCCTTTTATTTTTTTTTTCAGGACCAGAAAATGGTCTCCAGGCGGCAAATGCTTCTCCTCTAGCCCGGAATCGGTGCATGCTCCCGGGTTGACTCGCGACGATGACCGGGGCATGTTGCGTCGGACCCCTTTTTCCAACACACACATCCGGTACCACGTCACAACAAATACGTCATTTCCTGTTGATTAAAAAAAAAAAATCCAACCTCAAACGGTCCTGGGGCCGAAAATTGTCCCGCCCGATCAGCGGGCGAAGCCGCTGCAGCACGCCGGAAAAGAGGCGTCATTTCCCGCAGGTCTCTTTAAGCAGCCCGCTGTTTTCCAGCCCCGGGTCAAATGTGGAGCAAGGGCACCACCCGGTGGACAAATAAAAAAATTACAATTCTAAGGCCTCTTCTCCAAAACAAAAACGAAACCTAAGCCATCACCCAGATGTTAACGGTATAAATCCTGCAGTGAAAAATAGCGTTTATAAAGGGTTTCAATGGGGCACAAATCGGCCACGAGGTTCGATAGTGGATGTATGCCTTTTATTCAGCCATTTAAGCTCATTTTAAAAACTCCGACTGAATTTCAAAATAAAATGGGAAAAAAATTCATGTTAGAAAGTTTGGCTATACTCCATTAAACACAGTGGAAATGGCGTGGAAACGTAAAACGCAAAGGCCACGAAATGGTCCCAGGTTGCCCCAGGGGTTAAAAATGACAAGTGCTTAAAAACAAAAAGGTGATACCGCACTTGGAAGAAACATATTAAACTCCATTATTAAAGAAACTGATTGATATTTCCTCACACCTTGTTTGTCCAGCAGCACCATGATGCTGTCTCTGTGAGTGTGTCCATAGAAATGTCCTGCAATCACATGACTGTACTTCCTAAAGATGGTGACCAGCCTCTCGTTATAGTTCTCTCTTATAGCTGTGATGTTTCTGGCAAAGGGCAGGAACCCGACTGGCACATGGCCTATGATGTACACCTACAGAGAAAAGTAAGGCATATTTAACCACAGATATATTTAACCATCCGGCATCTTTCATATAGATCAATATGATGATCACTATGGTGATTAATATGACAAAAAAATGTTTGCAGTAGAAACTTGTAAACCTTTTCGCGAGTCTCAGCAGCTTTCTCCAAAGTTTTTTCCAGCCACTCAAACTGCCCCGCAGGGTCTGTCATGTTCTGTGTGACATTATTGGGACTATAGTAAAGGATCGTATTGAGACTAACAACCCGCAAACCAGGCTTAGCAAGCTGTGAATAGAAACCACCTGCAAAAACAGAACAAGGAACAAAATGAAGGCTACACCTAACGTCATGCCACACACTGAGCTTTTGAAAAACATGCTTTATGCAGTTCCAGTTTTACAGAATCAACTGCACATGCTCACTGCACAGATTGTTTCACAAATCAAACAAAGGTTTGCTTGAGAGAAGTCCACTACATTCACATTTTCTGAGCAATTACCCAAAAAAGCTTGACTGATTCATCATCAAACCTTTACATACACCGTGTTGCACTTTAATTTAACTTCCTGAATTGCAACACTTGCTGGATCAAAGGGTATTCATCAGCACATGCCAAAGGTCAGTGGTTTTCTAACTTCCTCATTTCTTCATGTGGGAACTTTACAGTTCTCAGAAGTTTGGGCTGATATATACCCTGTACCTACCCATTTAGAAGTCAGGCTACATTAAATGTACAGCAGTAAGAGTTGAAGCTTTAAAATGCAGAGAAAAGTTTTGAATTTGTTGGTCTGACATGTGGTGACTGATGTACCTTGTGAGAGTGTTAGCAGAGCGTCATCATGCAGCCAGAGTTTCCAGAACTGGGCAGCAGCTTTGTAGATGGCATTAGTGGAGGTTGGCATCTGGTCCTAAGAACAATGATGAGCAATGATACATTGTTATTCCAAAAGTAGGTTATTAAAAATGTGAAATGCAACCTGACATCTCACATATAAGTCAGCTGGTATCACCCACTGTTATTACTGGGGCTATATGCATGTAATTCTTGTACCACAGTGTTTCTGTTAAATTAAATGGAGCCTTATTGTAAAATAAACCCTTGAAAACTGAAAATACTGATGGATGTTACCCAACCACATAAATGAGTTAAAGCATGCTCATAGTCTGTATAAGAAAACTTCCCTCATTTACTTCTGCAAAAAAAATGGGAGCATAAACTAAAATGCTTCATACAGCAACTCATTTTTAAGTTACACTTTCATTTTATCCCCAGAACCTGATGCATCAGACGAACATTAGTGGAGCAAAAATCATCACTGCTCTCCGTGTAAAGCTTGAGATACTGCTTGCTGTCTACTTGTATAAAGTCACCTGAGGCCAGTAGTCATGATTTCCAACTGCAGGGTAGACTGTCAGGTTGGGGAAGTGCTGTCTGATGGTCTGGGTCATGTTACTGATGACCTGGATGACTATGTCTGTAGAGAGCTCATCTGGAGGGACGTGAGGTGGGCTGTCACTGAAAGGGGAAAATAAAATCCAGTTATTTCACTTTATTTGCAGTGAAATGCAGACAAAGTAAAATAAGACATCTAGACACATGGTGATCCCAACATTTGGTTGCTTAAATTATCTGAATGAATGGTGATCAACCTTTGCTTTTTAACTTTTTTTAAAATGCTACTTAAAAAAAATACAGAGCAACTGAATGATCAGTCATGATAGCAGAATATTTAAAATGAGATCAGGTCATTGATTTCCTACTGATTTAGTCTTAATCTACTGTCTACTGACGTTATCTATTTCTAATCGTACAGTTTTCCTGACAGCAGTGACAAAACTATGATATTAGAACTCCTCAAAAAGGAAAAATTAAGGTGGAGAAAACAATTCAGTATTTGTCTGTTATTAAAAAACAACATGGCTTGTGTTGTTTTGGCTTATTACAATAAAATGCTTCAGTAATGAAGATTAAAATGTGAGAACAGTAACTGCAGTGAGTTAAAGTCACTGGGAGCAGCTCAGTCATCATTTCTTCAGCAGAAATCTGGAAAACCCACCAACTTCCTAACAGGACTAAATTCCCTCTACATAACATTGGAATATGTTCCAAGCATGCTTGGCTTGTCCAATATTGCAAACATGTTGTAAATTCCTCTGTACAATGGATTCCCCATTAAGTGAAATGGCAAACTTGTGCTGCAAAGCCCAATAACAACAGCATAAAGCACAAATCTGCTTGCACAGTAACTTAATCCTCCACCCCAGGGAGTCTTTTTAAGTTTTAAGTGCCAAGCCGTTCTCTTAAGCACGTTTAATAAGCCTATGAATTCCTGGCTTAGCTGATTAGCTGCAGATTATTAAAAAGGTGCATGAGTGCAATTCTGCTGACACGGACGCTTACAACTACGCTTACTTATCCTGTGTCACTATCGCAGTGTAGTGAACATTGGTTCACTCTAATTATTTTAACCTCTTATAAAGCATGCAGAGCTCCCTTTAATGCTACTTTTCACAGTGAGTAGATAACTTCTGCTCATCTCTCAGACCTGGAGCTTCAGTGCTTGACTGGGATTGCATGATTTTATTCAGTACTATTTCAGTAGGCACTCTGAAATAATTGCACTTATTTATTTATTCATGAGAAAATAAAATTGTAAGATTCAGCATTTTAGCTCAAGTGACAATCAAACTTCATTAAACATCTATTAAAAAGTAATTGCCATGTTTCTGTTTTCACACCCGGAAACGCTCCAATACCTTTTTTTTTTTTTTTTTTTTTTTTGCTCCAATATACCTGAATTAAAACAATTCTGCAAAGCGGGGAGGGCCAAAATTCCTCCTCTGTGATGTGAAAGGCTTATTGCCACTTATGACAAACATCTGACTGCAGTTCTTGCAGTAAAGGCATAACCAGTTATTAGGTCATCTTTGTTTCCCTTAATTAATGAAATCATCATTTAAAAAACTGCATTTTGTGTTTACTCAGGTTATTTGTGTCTAATGTGACAAATGCGCCAAAAATAAAATCAGGAAGAGGGCAAACACTTTTCACAGCACTCTATTCTGATCACGTGATGGATGAGGCCCATGTGGTGCTCACAAAAAAACCCACAAAAGGAAAACAAATTGTGGGTTTTTCTAATGAGATGTGAGCCAGATAACATCTCAGGAAGTGATACTTTTCCTGTTGAGTCGCATGAAGGCATCTATGGTTGGTGTATTTCTTACAGAAAAACTTTTGACAATGGAAATTCTGAACTAATCACAAACATAATGATGTCACCTCTTTAACTCTCCAAACCACTACTAGGTACTGGTGACAAGTCAAAGAAGATTAAAAAAATAAACTTAAACATTAAAATCTCTATTAATTCTGATGGTGTACAACTTAGCATGATGTGACTTTAGAGAAAAAAAAGGACAAACAGATCTCGGCAGAATGTTTATCAAACTTAGCCTCGAACACCTGTAGCAAGGTAGTTCTTGCTACAGGTTCATGTAACTGATATGAACAACCGATATGATTTTAATGATATCAATACTATTATCAATCCTATTTAATAGTTCTGATTCGTTTTAACTAATTTCTATATATATTTGGGACAGGAAAATCCCTGAGCATGGCTGAGTTGTGCAAAAGGGTTTACTGTCACAAATTTGTCACTGTTTTGCAATGTGTCATAAAAACATCTCAGGTTTGAGGAACAGGACTGATAATCGACTGTGTTGACTGGAACTAGTGGTTAAACTGGAAATGGTTCCTGTAGCCTCGAGCTCCTAACTATATAAGAGGTGAAGACTAACTTACTGTTAAGAACATGTAGTTCTAACATGACACCACCACCACTTTTTGTTGGGGTTTCCAAAGCTGTGGCTTTAAAAGAGATTGTTCACAAGCGGAGTGTTTTAAATGTATAATTACATGAAACTCAGTATCTGCGAGCACGCTGCAAACTGAATATATCAAGGTTGATACACTGGGTGATTTTGATGAATAAACAGACTGCAGTAACGCTCTAAAATTCACATTTTACAATTATAGAAAGATTTCTATATAAATATGATCAAATATATTTTTCCCTGAGTCTGAGTTTCCATAAAGAGAGTACTGTTGTCTTCATACTCTTAGATACTCTGAACTAAACTTACGGTAATGTTAAGTAGTAAAATGTTATAATCAGTCTTAATTTTATGTGTCAAGAACAGCTGAAGCTAAAAATGTCTTTAGTTTTGCAACTATTTGAAAATGAATCAAGATATGGGATGAACTGAAATCTTGAATTGGTAATGGCACTATATACACGAGCTGTTACAACATCTGAGAAAGAAAATATGGGCCATATAAAATTGTGATCTACCTCGAACGTCTCTGTTTTTACTATTACTAATATAACAGTAAAAAAATTCTTCTAACAAACATCCTCAATCTTTTAGCCCAAAAAGTACAGATCACATACTTTCACACAGAAGTACATGACTGTTGCTGCACTGTAGGATGGGGATGTGAAACCAATCCAAAAACACTTCTATGGTTTCTATAATCTGTAAATCACAAGTCTGAAAAAAAAGAATCTGTGTTAACCCACAATTTGCATGAAGGCAACACAGCAAAGCCTTTTAAAGCTAAAATAAAGACTCTCTCTCCCTCATCAGAGTACCAACCCAGTCCAAATGATGAAGTCCTCTGGCTGTGTGAGCGATGCCATGTTAGTGAAGGCGGACTCAATGAGGCGGAAAGGTGAGTCGCACAGGAAGTCTCCATACAGGCCGGGATTGGTGGCAGGAACTCCTTTGGAGGAATAACAAACCTTCTTGGGGTCTGGGGTCAGGTGGTAGGAGGGGTCCAGGTGGAGGTCTGTGATGTGCCAAAACCTCCCTGGACAGATGAAGTGATTGTGAATGACAAAAACAGAAATTAGAATGGAACCAAATTAAAAATCTGTTTGATTTTTAAAGTTATTTTATTTT
This sequence comes from Copadichromis virginalis, assembly GCF_057382275.1. NCBI lineage: Eukaryota > Metazoa > Chordata > Actinopteri > Cichliformes > Cichlidae > Copadichromis > Copadichromis virginalis. The sequence continues at coordinate 22,049,388 of NC_140632.1, forward strand.
ATTTTTTTATGAAAATGTAAATGCAAAAAATAATTTAAACCACTTGATTTAATTGAGAAGAATAATAAGCCCATCCAATACTAGAATTACAGACTAGCATTTCTTTCCCTGTCAGCGTCAGTGACTATTTTATTTTGATTTGTGAGCTCAATGTATCTGAGGTCATAGTTACAAGGCTTATATATACTGTATATTAACTTAATAGCAGTCTTCAATTGTAAAGTTTTCACCAAATATATATAATATATAACTTTAACTGCAAATATTCACCCTAAATTCAAACCCACCATGTCTTGTGTCTAAATGAAAGATAAGAAAATTCCCACCTTTATATTTCATGTTTTCTATTTTGTTGCATGAATTCTATCAGAGAGAAAAAAGCTGTGCGTTGCACAGTTCAGAGGACTATAAGTTTTTGAGTCCCTGGAGAGTAACACAAGATATAAATAGTGCAAAGTCGCTAACGGTGGAGGTTTTCGGGGCTCTCGCTCACCTGTGCTCGCCAGGTAACGTCTTCCAGTCGGTGCCGCAGTAAGCGGAGCCGCGCTGTAACACAGCAGCAGAAAACACAAACGCAACATCTTCAGAGCGTTAAAACCGACGGCACCGGGAAACACATAGCTTATATACACAAGCTAGCTGTCAGATGTTACTGCCCCTATCCCGAAGTAAACAGGAAGCAAAGCGACTGAATGGTCACGTGACTTCCGTGTTTTAAGACGCAGGGGAAGGAACTTATGAAAATGAAAGTCAAGTTCCTGGAGGATTTGTGCTTGTATAGTTATGTAAGTACATTTACTCAGGGGCGAATCTAGAGAAATTTTCTTAGGGTGGCATGAGGGTGGCAAAGACATCAAATGGGGTGGCAAAATCAAAGCCTTTTTTTTTTTTCAAACACCTATGCAGGTGGTTACATGTGGTTAAAATAATTCAAATGCAGTAAGTATACACGTTTTTCATATAAATATAGTCTATAACTTAATTATTGTCTGTAGCTCACATAATTATACACTTTAGTTACACAAAACATGTGAGTTTTGATCTTATGTACTGTATAGCCTGTATATTAAATATGTAGCCCAATAAATATAAAATCCAGAAAGCTACACAACATGGGACGGTTCATTTACAAACACAAGTCTAAATTAAGTTTCCCACTGCTTTTTGTTAGAAAAAAATCATTGTTACATGCTTAAATTACACAAAATGTCATTCAAACAATTCACTGAATCAGTGTAATTGAATAAACATTAACCTCACATAATTAATATAAATAAATAAAATCTAGTTATACTTGTATGATTTACTCCCAGCATTGTGAGTTACAGGATATGGCTTTTTTGGATTTAAAGGTCAGTTATTCCAAAGTAACCACACAGCACTTCTTCACATTTCCCCTAAGTGATATCTGTTTTGCATACTTTTTTTTGTCTCTATCAAGTCCCATCAGGGATGTATCTATGAATAATCTCTAACTGTGGCTGCGTTTCCTGCTGAAGGTACAGTTTGCTTTCAGACGTTATTTCCTGATGCACCAGGTGGGGTTTAATCACAGTCGTAAACCGATCTAATACATTATGATAGAAATACTGATTTCTTTCATAGAAATGCTTTTACCACTAGAATTAGCTCTCTCTCTCTCTCTCTCTCTCTCTTTGCTCTGCATAGAGATGTTCCTGTGAACAGATTAAACAGAGACTATTTCTTTATTTTAAAGTATTTCAGTGAACACTGATTACCTTGATTTGCTGATTCATAGCAGGAGGAGAAGAACAATTGCTGGAAAGACTGACTGCTCTTCAATACCTAAAAGTACTTGGTAATTAAAACCACGAGAGCTAAGTGAATCAAATATGTGATCACATCTAAAGCATGGAGCAAAGTTGTCTGACAGATTAAGGTTATCATGGTCCTGGGTCTTCGATCCAGTGTTTTGAGTTTTTGCTGTGGACTAATGATTCATGGTTTTTAATTTAAGGAATAAGTTTGTTCAAGCTTCATATTATTTGTCTAGAGTTTTGTATTTCTAGTGCCTCTGAGGTTTGGTTATCTATATTTCTAGTTCTTTGTTTCTTGTTTGAGCATGTTAGTTCCCTTTCTGCCTCTCCAGTCGTGTCTGGTCTCGGGGGATGTTTGGTCTCCCTGTTTGTTTTGTCGAGTTTGTATGTCTTAGTCGTGGTTTCTTTGTTAGTCACTTCCTGTTTTAATTTGATAGTCAATTATCTTGTGTACGTTATGCTTTCCCTTCGCCTGTCTCTTAGATTCTGTTCAGCTGTTCAGTTTAACACCATATCACTACATCAAGCAAGAGGCAAATAATAAATTCTTTTTTTTCCCTTTTTTATTTTGTATTTCCGCACAGGGTTGCAAAGATGATCCATCCATCATGACAGAAATGTATTCATATAAAAAAACTTACAAAATTTGTGCAGCTTGCAGCTTGCTTTTACATATGGAGGAGGATGAAGTGCAAAGAGAAGCATACAGTCAACAATATTTATAAACCCATCACTTCTTGGACAGTTTTGGGAGGCTGTCACTCAGAGCACTCATGCCTTCTCATAGGTGCGCACTGCGTGGATGTCTTCGAAGGTCAGATTCTGCACAGGAGAGAGGACAGAAAGTATGATTCTCAAGTTTACTTAATTAAATATATATAAAAGAATCCTCATTTGCTAAATCAGCAAATCATCATATAATTGTTATAGGAAAATTCCAGACCAATTGTAAATCAGTCTTGGTTGGACTGATCTACTGGACCTCATCTACTGCATAAAATCATCAAAATCAATTTTATGTTGTTACAAAGCTTATTAGGCTCAGAAAGCAACTGACAATCATTTAATTCAAGGAATTGCATTATAAAAAAAACCATGTTGTTTGTCTGTCTCCAAAAGTGCTCCCAAAATGTATAGAAAGTCTATATACAGCAAATGTTCATATATATATATAGATTAAGGTTGTCTTACCATGACCATCTTGTCGTCCTTGATTTCTCTGACAAACTTGGTCTCTTTGCCGTCCCACTTCTGGACGTGGACCAGCTTGTCTCCCTCCAGAGTCACTGTGGACTGAAAAGACGAAAAGAAGGGAATGCATTTTGCATGAGAAGTGGAGAAATAATGCAATTTATAAATGATTTGAAGAAATATTTAATTTAAAGTCCAGGTAAAAGTTGAACCCAACCACTGACACGAGTGTAAAATGATTGAATTTGCATTTAATCACCACAGTGAACATACAATTTGGATTTTGCTTTCTTGTACTTTGAAATACATTTTATTTTTTTTAATGATAATCAGACCACAATCAAAAAGCTGTAAATCTTTCTTTTATTCATTCATTGTCAACTCACTTTGCAGTTCCTGTCATCAGCAGTGGTTTCATCAAACTCCTCTCCCAGCTTGAAGGAGATCTCTGTGTTCTTGAAGGTGCTCTGGGTGCGGATCACCACCTTGTCTCCCTCCTGGCTGATGATTACAGTCGGCTTGGTCACATTACCAACCTGCCTGGTGGCAAAGCCAACACCTAAGTAAAGGACAGGGGTGATAATATACCTGGGTTACAAGTCTCCTTCATCTATTTTTAATCACAACGTTTTTGTGCAAAAGAATATTGCATTTGTGTATTTAAAAAGAAAGAAAAAAGAAAGTTTGTTACTTACCAAGTCCTTTCATATACTCATCGAAATTCTCACTTTCAATCAGTTTCCAAGTGGCACAGAAGGCGTCGACCATGGTGAAGGTTTGCAGAGAGGCAAAGTTATCTCCAAAGCACACTGAGCAAGCTGCAGCTTATGCAGGTTCACCCCCCTTATGTTATTTTATAGCTTCTTATTATTATGCATGCAGGTGGGTGTCACCAGGCATCCTATTGGCTCAGGAGATTTTCACTGGGTTGTGATTGGATACTTGAATTGGGTCATATTCTTGACAAGGGTAAGAAAAAAAGAAAGCTAAATGTGTCCATTTATATGCTTGATGATGTAATTACTCTCATTCAGGGATGCCAGTGGGTTTGGGGATAGGAATCATTGCCATATGTCAAGCTAGGGAATTTAACATTTAAAAGTAATGGAGTAAAGAATAATTTTGCAATTATATTTCATCAAAAATAAGGCAAAGTTAATGACTATAGCTTGCAATCTGTGTTTTTAAAAATAAGATTGTGTTCAGAGGTTTTAGAGAACGAGCTACTTGTCTATGAGGTTCATGAGTTAACCCATACTCAGGGGCGGTCCGAGCCTGTTTGGTGTCCTAGGCGAACACTCCCCCCACCCCCCGGACACACACTCACACACATCAAACATATTAAGGATTACATTAACATATTTTATTGTGAAAACTGTTGTCAGAACCATACTGAATTGAATTTAACCATATAAATATATAGTGAAAGACAGAGAGAGAGAGAGAGAGAGAGAGAGAGAGAGAGTATGCAAGTGGTTAACAAACTGTCATTATAATTCGTCACACACTGAGAATAGCAGACAAATCAACAATACAGCTCTTCCAATTAATGGCTAATTAATATTGTGCTGAAAACAGTCCAAAAGATTCAATAAGCCACATCAGTGTGTACTGTCTGTCTACTGTTTACTATCATAGCCAAGTAGCTAACAAAGGTAAACAGAAGTTTTCCAAATCCCTATAAATGTTATCTTGTTTCAGAATACATAACCTGCCATTATCCAAAGACACATCTGCTTACGTGTATCTTTTGCTCATTTCTCCTCTTCTTCTTTTCTCTTTTTTTTCTAAACTGAGGACCTGATGGCAAATTTGACCTTTTCTTCTCCATCTTCCATTAGTAATTTTGCACTCCACTATCAACACCCAACCCCACAGCATAAATAGACCTACACCTTAATGCACAGATTCGGGTTGTATAGAGTTTTTTTTTTCTGGGATTTCACACAACCCAGGAAAATAATTAATACATAATGGACTTGGATTTACAATATTATGAATCGTTATTTGGAAGCAGCACGCCCCCTCCCCTTTTGACAGGCGATGTGTGAGCAGCAGCAGCAAGCAGACGCTCCGATGGCCCTCGCGCTCACTTTTAGGTTATATGTGTGTGATAAAATTTAGAAAACACATCGGTGCAAATTATAAATCTATATCACAATGTTTTCAGTTTTTGTGTTTGTTGTAGGGCTTTCAACGTTAATGCCTTAACGGCATCATTACGATTAACCTGATTCAAATTTTTAATGCAATCAACCCATCTGGAGCTCAGAATGGACAAACTTTGGACAAACTGCCCAAAATGCGTTGACATTTCAGGAATTTTGAGTCATTCTGTGCTCCAGATGGATTAATTGCATTAAAAAATTTTAATTGTGTTAATCATGATGACGGAATTAACATTGACAGCCCTGTTTGTTTGTTTTTATTTATTTATTTTTATTTGGTTATTAGGCACTACTCCAAACAGCCAGAGAACCCCCGCCACCCCGCCCCTCTCCTCCCTGTGCAGCAAGCAGCAGGCGCACCTCGTTAATGAAGGGCGCCCTTACTCCCCACAAATGGGCAAAAGAAAACCGTTCGGTGCCTGTACAATTCCTAAAATGCACTGGCATGATGTCGGGGCAGCGTAGGTGAGAGGAACTTTTTTTTGCAATGCCATGATGCCGCCCTGGGCAAATGCCCATGTCGCCCATATCAAAAACCGCCACTGCCCACTACTTATATTTCTTTTACTTCGTTTTATCTTCTGTTAGTCTTTTGGTACAGACAGAACTTTTCATGTCTGGAATGTTTCCTGTAGGGACGCGTCAGTGAAGCAGAATCACTTTATTTGACAGCCTTTTGTCCTTAACTGCATTAATGACCCCCACAGCTACAATGTCTTCATGCTCAACACACACACTAATTACTGTGACCGAATCCCTGTGCGTGTGTGTGTAACTTTGTCAAACTGTAAAAATGATGGCGTCACATCTGATTCAAGCACCAAGTTTTCAGTTACATAAAGCAAAGCAAACTTCTTGTTATGGTTAACAATAAACCCATTCATGAAGGATTTATAAAGACAAATACTCTCTTCTGATATTGTCCAGTTCACAAGATAAGATATTTATACAGTACGTTGCGTTTTACATATCAGATATGAAACATGCTAATTTTATCACTTTGTTTAGTTGTTTCAGTTTCATCATCTGAATTGTAAGCTTAAAAATCCACAAACTGCAAATCTTGTTATCCAAGAAAACAAACACAGTACAGTCAGTACTTTTATCATTGCAGTAAAATGAGAAGGACACATGCATAATGCTGGAGTTATCCTGCTCATTTACTGGAAAGCATATTATCCATAAAATACAGCTGAAGAAACTTTGTTTTATTTTGATTTCTTTCCATGATCTCTGAAGACTCTCTGCCGCCACTCTGTGGTGAGATATAGAGTAGCAGTACAGAAATGTATTTTGTTTAAGCTCAGCTTTGCATATGTAGTTTTTCTTAAGAATAAATGTAATACTTTTGTGCTGCATCACAATGACATGTCCTCCAGAGTTTTAAAACTAAACTAAAATAGCTGCGTTTGGAAAGTTGCAGGAACCTTTGAATAGTTACTCCTATAAAAAAATGTTATGTGTTACTACTTGTTGCCCCTGATCTCTGCAGTGGACGTAAAAAGTTACCATTACACATTAAGCAAAAACAGTCACATTGACTAAAAGTATTTGACATTAAAGTAAACCAGAACTCTCCACCAAAGTACAGATATTTGTTTAATTATTCAGAATATCAGAGTTTCTGTTTCTATATCAATACATAACAGGGAATTCAATCTCAAAAAGAAAAACAGATTTTATTTAGATTTTTTTATGTGGTAAATTCCAACTTTCCCAAACTAAAATAGTAATGTGTTTAACAGTAGATGGACTTCCCTCCGGTCCAGTTGTGGTTGGTGACACATGTGAACCGGTGCATGATGTGGTGGAAGGTGCAGCCCTTGTAGCTGAATCCCTACTCACATATGCAGATGGCACTGTAGTTTTCAGCAGTCTTGGGCACCATGTTGGTACATTGCTTGATCAAAATCCAACTCAAGTGGGCGCCATCAACTTTGATGATGAAGTAAACTCTGGGCTCTGCTATTTCAGCAGGGTGAGCTGGATAATACAGATATCAGTGTCTTGACCCGTGGACACTCAGAGATTTTGGTCAATATTGACATGACTGCATCACACAGTTGCTGCAGATTTGTCAGCTGCACTTCTATGATGTAAATCTCCCCTTTACCACATCCTAAAGATGCTCTATTGGATTAAGATCTGGAGACAATTTGAGCACGGTGACCTGTGGCTCAGGTGGCAGAGCGGCTATGTTCACTTAAATTTCCTTTCTTGCCCGTTCTGATGTTCGGTTTGACTGTGCTGCCACTTGATTGACTGACTAGACATTTACACCACCTAATCAAGTGGGTGACGAGTATTCGGTTCCTCCTACAGTCAGGAACAGAAACTGCCACAATGACACACACGTTGTGTTGTCTTATTTCACTATACTGCTCTCTCTGCCAGTATCAAGTACACATTTTCTTGTCTATAAAATGAAGCAGGCTGATCTCTCTTACTGATGTTTAGTGTTTCTGTCACTAAACCAGGAAGTGTTTTTGTGGTTAAAAAAACAAAACAAAAGGACGCAGTAATAGAGAAACAACTCCACAGTTACCCAGCGCAGCTGACTTCACTGACTTTTTAGGTTGTTTAATTATTAAGATTTCTTATATTTGAAAAGTTTAGTACTCAATATAGTATTAATAAAAAAGCTGACCCACTGCCTTATGAAATAATGACATGTGATAAGTGTGGGTGTTACTGAGGGAGGTGTCATTTCTTGGTAGCAGCTCAAACTGTGTGTATGTGGAAATAGCAGCAGATGTCTGGTAGTTTCCTCTTTTTTAAAAGTTAAACTTCAACATACACAACTTTGGCAGAAAAAGTCAAAAGACAAACGTGCTACTGAGGTCTGGTAATGTTCATGAAAATGCTATAAAAAGCTCAGTTTACACAGTCTTTTAACTATCACTGGCTTTTTTTACACAAGTTTCTGCTTTTGTTTCTCTATTAATTACAAGAAAGTAAATTAGCAGCACTGCAATAGTTCTAAATTCCAGTAAAGCACAGGAAAGAGCACACGTGTAATCCAATGTATTTAATTATTCATTAATTTATTTATTTTCCAAAACCATAAACAACAAATAAACAAAATAGACAGTAAAATAAACTAGATTTATTTTATAAACCCTTCAGTATACCCATGTAATGTTGAAGTAGACGATATAACTCTAAATATAAGATCCAAATAACAGTATTAAAACATGTAATCTTTAAATACAGTATCTTATTTGGTGATGGTGGAATACAGGTTGCTGGGATCAGTGGAGACTTCAAGAGAAGCTGAGGGAGCTTTCAGTGTGCTGTATGTCACAGTGGTACCTTCATCATCGTGGACCTAAAAGGAAAAATGACACAACAAATTTTACCCAACACAAAACCTCATCATGCTGTGAATAATGTCACTCTCATAAACACTTACCTGAGCACTGGCCTTACTGTTGGCCTTCTTAGTGTAGTTGATGGAAGCATAGTTAACACCATCCTCAAGATCATCCTACACAGTGGACACAACAGAATGACACCTTTAAATAATTATATTAAATCGTTATCATCATATATCGAACAAAGATCATAGTTACTCTGAGAGTAACTATAACTCCTGATACTGTTTGATCTCACCATCTCCTGACTGTTTCCTGGATCAGACTGAATCTCAGCTGGGTTTAAACCTAATCCCTGCACAAACACAGGTAAGTAACATATGAATTACATATTTTATTCCATTACATACGTACATAAATATCAGTCCTGGGTTTACTACTACACCCAGGACTGGTAAAACATTAGAATTAGCTGTATTACGGAGGATTTAACATACTGATAGGCAGCTGTTTGTGATGTTTTACTTTGTTTATTTTACTTTGTTTGTTTATTTACTTTGTTTTTATGTTCATAATTGTATGTTCACATTATCTATTATGCCTATGTTTTTTACAGTAAAGCCATTGCCATCTTTACTTACTTCAGTGTTTAAACCAACAGCATTGTCTTCCCTTTGTGTTTTTTTCCCTGAAAAGAAATTTAATTTTCACACTGAAGTCTAAACTTTATTAAACAGTTGTTGGTGATATGTTTAATCTGGAAATGTTCGCACCTTTCATTTTCTTCCATATGACGAATGCTACAATAATTAAGAGTGCTACTAAACATGCAAGAACAATAATATACAGCAATGATGAACCTGTAAAACCAAATGATAATGTTAATGTGGTCACTGGTGCAGTTATGATGAGCTGAAAGCAACAAATTGTAGCAAGAGACTGAAACACACTGAGAGTTACTGAGCAAGGTAAAAAATGAATGATAAGACAAAGAGATGGACAGAAAGAAATATTTTGCCATTACCTCCATCTGATGATTCATCCCCATCTGAACAAATACACAAATTTAAAAAGAAGAGTGTGTTCACGTAATACAAACTTTGTTATCTTTACAACAGTCATGACAAACGCAGGTGTGATATTTCTATTTTGTGTTATTGTGTTATTAAAGTTAATATTCTCACCTGTTGTCCCACCTGAGGACTGACGGCTGAAAGGAAACAGCTGCACTTTCCCATTGTTCATATTCGTCACATTACACTTTAATGACTCAAAAATCTTCTGATTAAGGTGAGATGTTGTAAATGTCACAGTGGCAGTGCAGCCTGGTGGTGATATCTGCATGTCTGAGGATTTCTCTTCACCCTCATAGATCCACTGTACTGTGTGTGTACATGGATCATACTCCAACACAGAGCAGGACAAGATGACTGTACCATTGTTCTCATGTTCAGTCACTTCAGTCGTACAGATGGAGACATGTTGAGAGAGAAAAACAAACAATAAAGATAATTAACTTCATCACTGTGGTCATACTTACTGTAACATTTTAGTTTGTTTCTCTAACAGGACATTTTGATGTGAAAGGATGATGTAAATACTCACTGTTGATGACGGACAGAGAAGAACAGGATTTTCCACAGTGTTGTTGGTCTTGTGATGTGTAGTGTCTGCAGGTGTAGTGACCAGCATCATGAACTGTGATGTTCTTTATGACCAGAGAACAGTTTGCTGTAACACTCAGTCTGTCTGATGTATTTTTGTGCTTTTCTTCAATCAAACCAAGATGAATCAGCCTGACTGTGTCAGCAACATTCAAACGTCTGAAGATCCAGTCAGTTCTGTTACACTCAGGCTGACCAACTGTCACATTTTGACAAGGCAAAGTGACCTCATCACCAAGTCTGATCAGGAATGTGGGGCCATGTTGTCCAGTTACTGCTGCTGTGGAAAAGAGAAATACATTTGGAAAATAAACTGTAACATGGATATGACTGTGATGTTCATAGTTAGTGTGAGAATTAGCTCACCTCTGGTTTCAAAGGTTCAACAGAAAGTTGCAAACAAAACATGGCTGCCTCAGTTAGAGGATGAATGACGTAACATCAGGTTATTCATTTATAACGTGTTGTGTGTTCTTACCTTTAAACTGAAGCATGAGTATCAGGAACAGAAACATTTGAATCCATCTGAACTCAGCCATCGTGCTTCTCCGTCTCTCTCAGTCTCTACTCTTGCTCTCACGTTCACAAGTGAGGCAGTAACAAAGATGAATACAGCACTGACTTCCTGCTCACTTCCTCATAGTGACATCAACAACACACTTGCTGGATGAATTTGGTTCTCAGTACGGAAGATCTCTAACTTGCCTGTGACGTTTAAACATCAAATATATGAAAAAGCTTTTCCACATTCTACGTTTATTCGATGCAATTTGCAAGTTTTTTGTTATTTCAGTACGTCACAGGGAGGACTCCAGTAGAGGAGAATAGAGGAAGTTAAACGTGTGAAAACTAAGAGCTGAAATAAATGTTTGCATGAACGCATCTCTTCTGTAAATGTAGTTTATTCTGCAAAAGCAGAAAGTGTGTTTGATCATGTTTCTCGCAGCACAAATTAGTTTGTGATGGAATTCAAGTCTTTACGTCCACAATGAAACATAGTGATACTGCAGCAGTCACCACTTTGAGCAGCTAGATAAAAACACAGATAAGATGTGTTAGTGGTCTGAGACCTTTTGGCACCTCATTGCACCAGTGAAGTCATTTATTTCTGAGAAATGAAGGGGAAGTGTTTTGTTGAGACGGTTGGTACAACAGCAGCAGAGCTCTGGAGGGTTGAGCCTGTAATGATGACCAGATAAACACCAGAACCACAAATGGTTAACACACTGACGAGTTTCTCACTGGACTGTCTTTAGACTTCCCACCATCTTAAACACAACACGCCTGTTAATGTTGTTTCGAGATGTTTTACTGCAAGTGGTTTTTGATTTTTGTGAAACTATAGTAACTTAATTTCAAACTATGAGTAATGTTCACATGAAGCTCTGTTCCTGAATTACGCCTCGGTATGATTTGTTAAAACACAACAGTTACATTAATTACGGGTGCATTTATATGTTTTAGATAAATATCAGAGCTCATCACAAACAAATGTAGCCTCATCAGCATTAAAATAAAATAAATACACAAACAAATGATAACTCTGTCATTATTTTTTTTTTATTTATCAATATATTCAACTAGAGTCCTGTTTAATGTATTATTTTATTGTTCCTGTGCTTGAATCATGAAATAATTTAGCTAGTGAACAGACCGTAACATCTGATTGGCTACATGCGCTTTAGGGCATGGACCTTCCCTCACAGTAAACCTTTGTATTATTGCTGTTTCTGTGTCACTAAATACACTGTGAAGAGTTGTTAGGCGCAGAGTGAAGAGGTGTGATCTTTAAATATCCGGTGGATTTGCCAACATAGAGCCTGTCTGAAAAAAATCTCCAGTGTTCTCGGAGATGTCAGGTCCCGTTAGTGTAACAGCTGCCTGGCTCTGCTCTGCTGCGGTCAGCTGACCTCATGATGTCCGCGGAGAGCAGCCCGCTCCTGGTGTTCCAGATGAACCGGTGAGGGTGAGACAGATGTGCTGTGGACTCAACTTTTCAGGAGCTGCTACTAAAGTAAATACTGAGAATACTTTGTGCACAAACAAACAAACAAACAAAAAACATTTCTTAGGATGCTTTAAAGACGACAATCCTCACAACTAAACTATGGCGCCATCTATGGCAACGTGCCATTCACTACAGCTAGATGAACCTGTGACACATCTGGAGCTGGTTTCATTCTAAGCTGAAAACTTCCTGTTTCATGTTCAATACATCAGACGTGATCTTTGTATTCTGCATTCTGCTTTTATTTACTGCTTCATTATAAATGGTCTATGAAATCAATCAACACAAACATCTAAACATTCTATTCAGATTTTTACAAAATCAAATATATTTGTTTAATAGTTTACAGCACGCTGCTCATTTTTCTTTTTGGATTTAGACACAAAATCAGCTCAGTTTCAAGTACAGGTAGAATGCATTCATTACAATGATTAATGGAAGTTAAAATAAAATTTTTCAACCATGTGTTAATTATTATTATTGTTATTATTATTATTATTTGACTATAATGTGAAGGTGACAAGGTTCAGTTAACTTTGCAGCTTTTTGATACTAAAATTACACTAATTTCAGTAGATAAAACCAAAAACATACATGATGACATAAAAACAGCTGCATAGGTCGTGTCTGATGAACTGAACATGAAACAGGAAATTCTTTTTGCTAAAATCTGGTCATAACTAATCGAGGTGTGGATGTTTCACAGGTTAATGTGATTGGACTGTCACTGCCACTGACCTTTTAAAACTATTTCACAGTAATGTGCCTTTTATAGCTGAGCATCCTACCAGTGTGCTCATAAAAATGTAAATGTATTTAAACAGAACAGGCAGTTAAGTATTTCATGTGATACTTTTATAGTAAAACATAATAATGAGGGCAAAATGGCAATAAAGCACACAGTGAAGTTAAACTCTTGTCATCAGTTACATTGCTGTCACAACCCATATGGAAAAGAAATAGTGAAAACTTATAAAAGACTTGCATAAGATGTGGCCTACTTCATATAATGGATCATATAAAGCTTATATGATTTACTCATGAAAGTGGCCACTTTCTCATTACTTTCATATATTGTTTTAGTAAGTATCCAAAACATACACGTTTCATTTATATGATTTTTCAAGCAATCTTATATCTGTTTTCACTCTTGTATGCTTTTCATACAAGTTTCACACAAGACAGATACAAACTTTATAAGATTTATATATATATATGTGTCTTTTCCATATGGGAATGTGAGCTGTCCACACACAAATGTACACACATGATAGAAAATGCTTCATAAATACTTTCAGTTATATTTTCACGAGTTATAACAAAAACAAGTTGTTACAGATCACATAACGCAGAGTGACGGATGATTTAAGTCATTCGGACTCTGACAGGTAAATGATGCATCTACATGTTCATGTTGGATGAAGGTGAGATCAAACTGTTTCATTCAGATTTATATGCAGGTTAGAAATTACATTTGCTTTTTGATTATTATTATTGTTAAACAGAAGAAGTGGACTTTAAAGCAGGCTGTAACACTGGAATCAGGTTGAGAGTTTTATGACAAAGACTTTGAAAATGCAGGTGAGGGTGAATGGTTCCAGCTGCTGGGTTTGGTGAGTGGTGGAGGAAGAGCAGGCAGTTATTCCAGAACTGAGTATTTGATCAGGAGGAGGAAATTTAAAGAAATTTAAGATTAGTCAGAGGAGAAAACAGGAAATGCAAAGAAGTCAAGGTTCTTCTATGGAGACTGAGTGATGCTACAGACACACCTAACACAACAATCTAGAAATGACTGAGTGGATGAAAGTGTGTTTAAATGGCTGTGATTAGGTATTTGAGACAGATGTAGCTGATCAGTCTCTCTCTCACAAACACAACATATGGAGAGACAAAAAGAGTAAAAGCAGAGGGAGAGAGACGGTATGTAGCTCGACACGGGAGGTTTATGTGAACATGGCAGGAAACACTGTATGATAAAATCCTCATCTTACTGGATGAAAAGTGGAGTGTAAGGACATTGAAAATCTCGTGAGTCTGTGTTCTTCACATATAAAATGTGATGAGATGATCTTCAGCAGAAGTCACCTTGTTTCTTTGCTGAGTTGATGTTGATGATCAGTGGAGTCTGACAGAAGCAGAAGAGTCTCCAGAGTTTTCATAGGTCACTGTATCGTCATCTTCATCATTCTGCACCTGTGGAAAACAACACAACACACTTTAGATTCTCTCATACAACTGATATTCATATGTTTGGACTGTTTGGAGTTTTCAGGTTTGTGTCTGCATCATCTCCGTGCACAGATTATTTTTTCTTTAGAAAACCGTCACCCTCCCAAAAAAATTATTTTCTGAGATAACATGTAATTTCACTCTAACAGTGAGCACAGTGTATTCTTCTCTTTAGTCTTCTCCTGTGTGTATGTTCACAGTTCATAGGAACAAATAACTGCATTTATCAGCTGTAGCGACCCAAAAGCAAAAGGCTAATGTCAGACTAAAAGACCGGATTGAAGTGCAGCGATTATTAATAGAAGCTGAAATAAGGCTCATATTTTCTTGCATTAATATTATTTTACTATTACCCTCCTCTTTATTTTCAGATATTTAGATGTGTCATACTTGTTTATGTTAGCTTTTTTGTTTGTTTTTTTGTTTTTGTTTTTTAATTAAAACTGACGTTAGAGTATTTAAATGCAGGGAGAATAGTCAGAGCATTTTCAGCCAGAATAGAAACATCTGGATCAGCAAGTTGATACGGTTTGTTGAGATCCTGAAGACTGATGTCAAACATGCTCCAAAAATGTTAAAATTGTAAACTCCATTGTAAAATATCAGCTGTCTCTTAGCTGTTTTGTAAGTCTACTAGGTTTAGGAAGTTCATTTTGGAAGTCTAAGTTCCAAAGCTAAGTCTACTACAGGGAGTGCAGAATTATTAGGCAAATGAGTATTTTGTCCACATCATCCTCTTCATGCATGTTGTCTTACTCCAAGCTGTATAGGCTGGCCCTTCTGCCTGCTGTCCATCAGGATATATCCGTTAGGTTTAGGTCAGGTGTCTGTGGAGGTCAGGCCATGTGACACAGCACTCCATCACTCTCCTTCTTGGTCAAATAGCCCTTACCCAACCTGGAGGTGTGTTTGGGTCATTGTCTTGTTGAAAAAGAGGACTAAGGAGGACCCTGAAAAAGAGGTCCAAATAAGCACAAACCGGATGGGACAGCATGTCACTGCAGGATGCTGTGGTAGCCATCCTAGTTTAGTTTTAAATAAATCCCCAACAGTGTCACCAGCAAAGTACCCCTACACCATCACACCTCACACCACTGTGAAGCACCTCCATGCTTCACAGTCGGAACCATGCATGTAGAGACAATCCATTCACCTTATGTGCTTGGCACAAAGACATGATGGATGGAAGCAAAGATCTCAAATTTGGACTCATCAGACCAAAGCACAGATTTCCAGTGGTCTGATGTTCATTGCTTGTGTTTCCTTGCCCAAACAAATCTCTACTGCATCTTGCTTTTCCTTAATCATTGTTTCTTAGCAGTGTCATGAAATCGATCAATGTAGAGCAGTGTCACAAACCACGCAGGCCCCAGAAAAGTGCAATCAAACGTTGACTTTATTAACAGCTCGGAGAAAACATCAACATATGTCTTCTGACCAAAATACATGTTGTGGATACTTATAAAGCAGTGGGGTACACGCCCCCCATGGCCTCAATTACAGATTAAAATAGGTTCCAGACATTAGTCACAGTTAATGGTACATCTTGTACATCTTTAATGGCTATAAACAGACATAGAACTTCTCATTTTGATAACACCTTCCATACAAGGTAATAATCTCAAGCCCTCAGAGTGTCTGAGGGCTGGTTATCACCTCCAGTCATCTGTTACCAAGTAGAATAAAATATAGTAAGACACCAAATGAGTTGAGGCCTCAGGCCGGACACATTCCTAGATTATATGTATTATATGTACTGCAAGCATGCATTGCAGTTATCCTTCTATGTTCTAGTTTCCCTCAGCATGTATCACCTGGACAGTCACGCCAGTGAAGCTTAATGAACCGAACATCAACTCAAAATAAGCACAGATATGCAATGTGTATAAAATACTTCCAACCGTACTTGTAATAAAAGTTAACATAATGGAAGGATCCTCAAATGGACATCTTTAATCAACAACTTTAATGCAGTATCAATACTGTGAGAAATATTATTAAATGGAATAATGCCGTAAAGAATGTTATTAATGCAGTTATAATGATGCAGATTATATGTCAGCAATAATAGAATTTCTGTATCTCCACAGCAGCTATTTGACAATAAAGGCCTGGTTTACACAGTCTCCTCTGAACAGCTGATGTAGAGATGTGTCTGCTACTGGAACTTTATCTGGGCTCTAATCTGTGGAGATGTTAACTTGCAATTTCTGAGGCTGGTAACTCAATTCATCCTCAGCAGCAGAGGTAACTCTTGGTCTTCCTTTCCTGGTGTGGTCCTCGTGTGAATCAGTTTAGTCTTAGCGTTTTATTGTTTTTGCGACTGCACTTAAGGACAGATTCAAAGTTTTATCAATTTTCCTGACTGCATGCTAACTGTCTGGTACATTGTTTTCATTTGTCTTTTTACTGGGGCTTTTTTGGATGTGTTTTCATTAGAAAACATAAAAGACAAGGAGAAACTATTTATAGATTATATGGCAATTCTGCAGCACTACATACATATATCAAAAATAAATAAGGAGTTTATATTTACACTGTGGCTTTACTGCATATATTAAATATTGCACTGTAATGATGGTAATTTGCATAGTCTGTGTATAGAGGGGAGTAGTCAGCGCATGTTTAAGTTCAGGGTGGTTATGGCTTTTGGAAAGAAACTATTGTTGAGTCTGTTAGTCTTTGTACTTTTGCACCCATACTGCCTCCCTGAGGGCAGCAGGTTGAACAGGTCAAAACCAGGGTGGGAGCTGTCCTTGATGATGTTTGTTGCTCTGCTGAGGCAGTGTGAGGTATAAAGGTCCATCAAGGAGGGAAGGGGGCAGCCAATGATCTTCTGTGCTGCCTTAACTACTCTCTAAAGCCCTCTCTGTCTGCCATGTTGCAGTTGCCGTACCTTACTGTGATATAGCATCTCAGCAGGCTCTCAAGGGACGAGCAGCAGAATGTCAGCAGCACGTTTGAGTCCAGGTTATACTTCCTGAAGACCCTCATGGTAAGTAAAGTGAATTGCCAACATTGTGCTGTCCTAGTAACGAGTTCCTCTTCCGTTATCAAACTGTCTCTTTGACAACATCAACACGAAACTGTGCAAGAGGAAGTTGTAAAAATCTTAAAAATAAAGCACCTAACCATCCATCTATCTATTCTCTTCTGCTTATCGTTATCAGGGTCTCAGGGAGGAGATGGAGCCTGTCCCAGCTGTCATCAGGTGAGAAATGAGGTACACCCTGGTCAGGTCACCAGTCTGTTGCAGGGCTAAAACACTTAACTGTCTTAAATTAAAATTTAAGAAGTTTAGTTAAATGCTTTCATTATTGCAGCTCTTTTGTAGAAAGCTTTTGTGAGCACACATGGAAACAGAGCAAAAGTCAGTCTCATTACCCTCAAGAATTTATCTTACTCACTATCAAACATTGCAATACTGCTGCAGTCACCACTGCTAGCAGCTAGATGAGAGCACAAAAAAAGATGTGTTAGTGATCTGTGGGCTGATGCTTCCTCATCGCACTTCTGAAGTTTAATTTTATCTTTTTCTGAGAAGTGAAGGGGGAAGTGTTTTGGTGAGAATGTGAGTACAACAGCAGCAGAGCTCTGGAGGTTTGAGCCTCTCATGATAACCACATAAAAGTCAGAAACACAAATGGTTAACACACCCAGTAGTCTATAAGAAGCGTCTTTAGGTCCTCATCATTTTTCTGGAGTTTGCTAAATTGCTAAGACTGAATAAATGTTCACTACAGTTCAAAATTCAGATTAGCAGCAGTTTTTCTTCATACAGCTTTTAGTGAATCAGGCTAAACAATACTTAACCACTGCCTCTAATGTCCTGCAATTGGTTAATGTGACTGAAAACTGACTAAAAACATTTTTGTTTCTATTAGTTTTAGTGTTCTTACTATTGTAACCAACAATGAAAAAAGGAGACTGGCCATCTGTTGGATTTATGTAAGCATCTTTGTCATATTTAACACCTCATTTTAAGTTGATTGTTTAAGTTGCTGCCAAAGCAAAGCATCTGTGTTTATCCAATGTCCACTATTAAATTAAATAAATCCAACATTATCTTGTTTCAGTGAACACTTCAATATGTGCAGTTATGACAAAATGACACAGGCTCTAAAGCGGTTTCTTCTTAAAATGAAGAAAGTATCTGGATCCTTTATTTAAAGCATTTATTTACAGTGGCAAAAAAAATTTATTAGTACTTTTTCTTCTTTCTAATTTTTGTCCGCACTGTTCAGGATGCATTTGAAGCTGCGCCTTAGACAGTAATGATGTCATGTACTGTGATAGGATGCTATCAGCTAAACTTTTATGAGCAGCAGCAAACAGAAAAGGTTTCTTGGTAGGGATGCACCGGTTCTGACATAAACGGTAGTAACCAGACCGAAAAGCAGCGCACATTTCGGTGCTTTATTTCGGTGCTTTTTTTCCCTGAGCTGTGATACACTTCTAGCCAATCATTTTACGTTTCCGAGGATAGTAGGCGGGTCCAGGCACGTACGTTCTTTTAGAGCAGAGCTACAGATTAAAAATGTCCAAGGCGAAGCGGTCAAAAGTCTGGCTGTACTTCACAGCAAAATATGCAAACTCAGCAGCCTGCAACAAGTGCTTTAAGCTGATACTGTGATACTGTCAAAGGAAGTAACACCTCGAATCCGATGAAACACCTGGCGACGCATAACGTTTTTTTTTTTTAAAGCCAAGAAATGCGCTGTATTTGATAGCTTGCTGCGAGACCTCACACCGAGCACATCTACTGTGTGTGGGTTGCCTGTTATCTGACCCGGAGTTAGCAATATCCCCCAAAAACACGAAGAGTAGAGTCCTGGCCCCTAGCCCTGCCAGTGTAGCAGAAATGATGACGGATGATGATGCAGCAGCAGCCGTTCTTCTCTGCGTGCGTAGCTTAAGTCGTTCGTGTGTAATTTACATTGAGTAGGCTAACCACGTTATTACATTAATGCAGGTAAGGTGAGCTAGCAAACATCATCATAGGTACATGCGGCTGTCTTCTTGTTTGATGGCAGATACTCCGTTCACCCTGGCCAAAAAGGCTAAAATGACCAAAGAAAAAGAGGGAAACGGCTAAACATGAGAGGTTTTTGGATAAAGTTTATGTTTTTTCCATTGTTTAAGCACTGCTTCCAGCCAAGAGTGATACCATATATGCCCCATAGCTGCAGAAAAGGCTAACATGTTATCTTTTTACAAAAACCAGCTGAACATGAGAGGTTTTTGGACCAATTTTGTGTTCTCCATTCTTTAAGCACCGGTTTGAGCACCGTTTGAGCACCGGCACCGTTTCAAAAGTACCGATTTGGCACCGGTATCGGATAAAACCTAAACGATACCCATCCCTATTTCTTGGAATAAAACGTCAACACATACCCCTCTGGCAGAAACAGTTTAGGTCAAAACAGAAATATATATGTGTGGTAACATGTCTGTTTTTGAAACATAAATGATTTTCAGTTTGGTGTCTGTAGCTCAGGTGTTAGACCAGGTCAGCTACTAACCAGAAGGGTGGTGGTTTGATCCCAGTCTGCTCCAGTCTGCATGCCAAATATTCTTGGGCAAGATACTAACCCCATGTTGCTCTCCGATGCTTCCGTCAGAGTGTGAATGAGTATTAATGTTAGATAGGGAGCACTTAACTGCTTGGGTGAATTAATTTGTTGTATAAAGCACTTTGAGTGCTCTGAAAGAGTAGCTATATAAAAGTGTTATATAAGTCCATTTACCAAAACAATATTATGTTATTAGTTCAAAACAACCAATACGTAAGACAAAAAAAAATAACCCATGACTTTTCACATTCACTCTCTCATCTAAAAAGTGAAACAGCATCTACCATATCTCTTTTCATGAGCATCATCCTACTTCTTTACATCATTGATGGTGGAATAGAGGTGGTTGGGATCATCTCCAGCAGAAGAGGAGACAGCTTTCACTGTGCTGTAGGTCACAGTGTCACCTTCATCATGACCACGGGACTATAGGAAAACATTACAGAACAAAAAAAAACATTACAGAGCAAGACAAGACATAAGGCTCTTTGAAAATCATGGTCTTACTGCTAACATCATCCCCACAAATATTAAAAATCTCACCCGGGTTTTACTCCTGGTCCTCTTGGGCAAGCTGATGGAGACATAGGAAACACCATCATCAGCTCCAGCCTACACAGTGAAGACAAAATAACATCTGCTCAGTAATGTCAGTTTGGTTTAATACAGTTCAGTTCTGGTTCCTCCTCCTCATCATAACCATGACTTTTCTGTTAAAATGAAACAAATATTTAGTGCAAATTTATACTGAGATTAGTGTGCAACCTCACCCTGGTTTGATTGGTTCCTGGTCCAGACTGAGTCTCTGCAGCGTTTAAGCTCAGTCCCTGCTCACAAACAGAAGAGTAACTGTGTAAAGATCTAAATGTTACTTAAATAGTTAAACATTCTCAGTGAGGAGCTGATTCAGCTCACTTGCAGCTTTGTCAGCTGTTCTGTTTCTGATGGTAAATCCTGTATTTTATTTAGTCATTTAGAGGCATGAAGTCACCTCTAAAAGCTTATTAGCTCAATCTCATATGAAACAATGGAACTATTTGAACTCACAGTGTTGCCGACCAGCTGCCCTTCTTTTCCTGAAAAAGAAAAAAAAAACAAAAAAACCCCACTGCGATTAGTTCCACATTAAAAATCCATTTTTTGCCTGTTTGCTAACGATCCCAATCTACAAAATAAGAAATCTCTTCAATTCACCATTTTCACATTCTTAACATTAGTTACAGTGGGGCAAAAAAGTATTTAGTCAGCCACCGATTGTGCAAGTTCCCCCACTTAAAATGATGACAGAGGTCAGTAATTTGCACCAGAGGTACACTTCAACTGTGAGAGACAGAATGTGAAAAAAAATATCCATGAATCCACATGGTAGGATTTGTAAAGAATTTATTCGTAAATTAGGGTGGAAAATAAGTATTTGGTCAATAACAAAAATACAACTCAATACTTTGTAACATAACCTTTGTTGGCAATAACAGAGGTCAAACGTTTACTATAGGTCTTTACCAGGTTTGCACACACAGTAGCTGGTATTTTGGCCCATTCCTCCATGCAGATCTTCTCGAGAGCAGTGATGTTTTGGGGCTGTCGCCGAGCAACACGGACTTTCAACTCCCGCCACAGATTTTCTATGGGGTTGAGGTCTGGAGACTGGCTAGGCCACTCCAGGACTTTCAAATGCTTCTTACGGAGCCACTCCTTTGTTGTTCCTTAACACGGATCAGTCGTCCTGTCCCCTTGGCAGAAAAACAGCCCCATAGCATGATGTTTCCACCCCCATGCTTCACAGTAGGTATGGTGTTCTTGGGATGCAACTCAGTATTCTTCTTCCTCCAAACATGACGAGTTGAGTTTATACCAAAAAGTTCTACTTTGGTTTCATCTGACCACATGACATTCTCCCAATCCTCTGCTGTATCATCCATGTGCTCTCTGGCAAACTTCAGACGGGCCTGGACATGCACTGGTTTCAGCAGCAGAACACGTCTGGCACTGCGGGATTTGATTCCCTGCCGTTGTAGTGTGTTACTGATGGTGACCTTTGTTACTTTGGTCCCAGCTCTCTGCAGGTCATTCACCAGGTCCCCCCGTGTGGTTCTGGGATCTTTGCTCACCGTTCTCATGATCATTTTGACCCCACGGGATGAGATTTTGCGTGGAGCCCCAGATCGAGGGAGATTATCAGTGGTCTTGTATGTCTTCCATTTTCTGATGATTGCTCCCACAGTTGATTTTTTCACACCAAGCTGCTTGCCTATTGTAGATTCACTCTTCCCAGTCTGGTGCAGGTCTACAATACTTTTCCTGGTGTCCTTCGAAAGCTCTTTGGTCTTGGCCATGGCGGAGTTTGGAGTCTGACTGTTTGAGGCTGTGGACAGGTGTCTTTTATACAGATGATGAGTTCAAACAGGTGCCATTCATACAGGTAACGAGTGGGGGACAGAAAAGCTTCTTACAGAAGACGTTACAGGTCTGTGAGAGCCAGAGATTTTCCTTGTTTGAGGTGACCAAATACTTATTTTCCACCCTGATTTACGAATAAATTCTTTACAAATCCTACCATGTGAATTCATGGATTTTTTTTTTCACATTCTGTCTCTCACAGTTGAAGTGTACCTCTGGTGCAAATTACTGACCTCTGTCATCATTTTAAGTGGGGGAACTTGCACAATCGGTGGCTGACTAAATACTTTTTTGCCCCACTGTATATTATGTTAAACTATCATCTGGGGATGCTTTTACCTTTATGTTTCTTCCATCTGATGACCACAACAATTATTAAGAGTGCTGATAAACCAACGGGAAGGATAATGAGCCATAATAACAAACCTGAAAAGAGAAAGGTACACCTTGAAGCTGTGAACATACATTTTCCCGTAGTGACCACTTCCTGTCAGCGCTCACAGTCTGTAGGCCTGTGTGAAAGAGCTCTAACTAAATGTCCACCCAAAGCCCAGAGTCCACCTGACATTCAGACTTTAAGTTTTAAAATCACAACTGTCACTGAATGTCTCCACCCAAGTGGCAGTCTGACATTCAGATATTTACTGTTGATTTAGTCTCTGTGACATCTTAACCTAAAGAAATGTAATTACAAAATCAAATAAAGAATGATTGTAAGAAGAAAAAAAAAACCACCAAGCTGTTTTTAAAAGAATAGATAATGTGGAGAGGTGCAATATGTAACAATCAAACCAGTCAAAGCATCACTGTGAGGTGACTTGAACACAGTCTTAACAGGTTATTGTCCGACAACTAGAATTTAAAGGGTCTGAACAATAAAGCAAATTTCAGATGTCTCTACCTTGTGAGGATTTTTTTGATTCTAGAGAAGATTTTGTTGTTCTCATTGTTGTTGTTGTTGTTGTTGTTCTCATTGTTGTTGTTGTTCTTGTTGTTGAGGTTAATTTTGCAGTTATTGATTTTGTGTTTTCACCTAAAGAAAGAAATGAAATAACAAAATAAAACAAAAGTATTCAAATAAAAAAAACCTGCAAACTACATTTACAAAAACAGATAATGTAGAGCGCTGCTATAATTAATAATCATGTGAGTTAAACACGTCTGCTCATCACTGTGAAGTGATCTGAACATAATCTCACCTGTTTTCTCACCTGAGGACTTGAGTTTGAAGGGAAACAGTTGTTCTTCTTTAGTGTGTTTATCTGTCACTTTGCACTTCAATGAATTATAAAACTGTGACTTCTGATCACGGTGAGATCTTTTAAATGTCACAGTCGCAGAGCAGGAACCTGGTTTGATCTCCTCGTCTGATGTTTTCTTTTTACCCTCATGCAGCCACTCCACTGTGTGGCTACAGTGTCCATGTGTCAGCACAGAGCAGTTCACAATGACTTTATTGTTGTTCTCATGTTCAGTCACTGGTGAAGATGGAGATATGGAAAGAGAAAAACAACAGAGCATCATCACTGTAATAAATACTGCTGTAATATTTCAGTTTGTTCCAAGTTTGAACTAAAAACATTATGATGTAAATACTCACTGTTAATAACAGACAGATCAACTGTAAAGTCTGGACCTTCTTCTTGTCCTCCTCTTGTTTTGTACTGTCTGCAGGTGTAACGACCAACATCCTCAGCTTGTACCTTCTTTATAAGCAGAGAACAGTTCGCTGTAACACTCAGTCTGGTGTATTCAGCTATAACATTTTCTTTAATCTGTCCATGAACAACCAGCTCTACTGCTGGTGTCTGTCTTGAATCAGTGAACATCCAGGTAGTATAGCTGCAGTCATGTTGACCATTTATCACATTTTCACAAGACAAAGTGATGTCATGTCCAGCTCTGGCAGCTCTGAAGGAGGACAAAGTCTGTCCTGTTGTTTCTGCTGAGGATAGGAGAGTGAAATGTGACAAACTATAACATGAACACTGCAGTTAGATTAACAGTTCGTTTAAGGATTATTTTACATCATTTATTTCTCATCTTTTCTTTCCAAGAGTCCAGAAAACTCAAAGTTACAAAGCAAACACGTCTCTCTCAGTTAAAGGAAGAACAGACTATTGTGTGTGTGTGTGTTCTGTGTTTCCTTACCTGTAATCTGAAGCATCAGCAGCAGGAAAGAAGACATTTGAATCCACATGACTGCAGCCATCGTACTTCTCTGTCTGTCAGTCTCTACTCTCTGCTCTCACATTGACAAATGAGACAGTCTCAGACATGAACACAGCTTCAACTTCCTGCTCACTTCCTCATCAGTGGTTTACTCTTCATCACTTGTTCTGAATTAATTTATTTTGCTGCCTTCAAATGTTATTGTCCTCCCTCTCTCTTTATTCATAAAATGAATAATTGAGCTTTTAACAAGAATGTATGTTGATGCCCACAATGAAACATGTTGATACTGCAGCAAACACCACTGCAGCAGCTGGATAAGGAAACAGATAAGATGTGTTAGTAGTCTGAGGCCTGCTGTGCATCATTGTATCTATGAAGTCATTTTTCTTCTGAGAAGTGAAGGGGAAGTATTTCTGTGAGAATGTGGGTACAACAGCAGCAACGCTCTGGACGTGTGAGCCTCTAAAGTTGACCACATAAACATCAGAAACACAAATGGTTCACGCACTGATGGACTAACAGAGCTGCCCTTAAGTCCTCAACATTTTATTTTTGCTGAGCTGTGGATTTGAAAACACACATTAAATGACACACACGAGTAAACCTTTTTTTTAATTTGCAAAATTACTTAGACTGATTAAATGTTCACAAATGACAAATGTTAACACACTGATGAGAGAGTGACTGTCGTTATTGTCGCCGTCATTTTGAACGTGTGGAACGTTGATTTAAGTCAGTTTTTAGAATACAAATTCATTACATTCATTTCAAGGTGTTTTAATATTGTGTGAGTATAAGTTGGAATCATCTGATAGGAACAGTGAGAGGAGATGAATTTGTTTGTTATTTAGACAAATGTCAGCAGTCAGTACAAACAGAGGAGCTTAAACTAGTAGAGTCAATGTTTTATATGGAGATGAAAGAACAGGAAGTTATACTGGGGAGAATAATAGAAGCACACTTGTACTGTGGTCAGCACTGCAATGCTGTGGTGTGTGTGAGGTGTCAGAGAGAGACAGCACTACAAAACACAATGATAGTCATCACAGCTAAAGTGTAACACACAATGTTAATGGTTTAATGTGGAGCAACAAAACGTGGCTCCTCATCCCAGCTGAACAAGCGAGTGAGAGAGGGAGAGTGAGGAAGGCACCTTTTGATAGGATGAACCTCGTACACTATGTGCACATCTGTGCCACATCAGTAATCACTCAGTCTACATTAAGGTTCAGTCTTCCCTGGGTGACTGTGATGAGGACGTGGTCAGTCTGTCCAGTTCTTGTCACCAGCCTGTCAGAGTGTTATTTTCCTGAGAGAGAACAAAGGACGCGACCCTAAGCGACGGCCTCGAGGGAAACGAGCCGGCATCAGGAACAGGCTATGGGCTCGCGCACACCGCGCACCCATGCCCGGTATCCTGCTAGCCAATGTTCAATCCATCGAGAACAAGCTTGATGACCTCAGAGCCAGAATCAAGTTCCAGAGAGACATTCGGGACTGCAACCTCCTCTGCTTCACCGAGACTTGGCTGAACCCAGCGATTCCAGACCACACCGTGCAGCCGGCGGGGTTCTTTTCAGTTTACCACATGGACAGGACAATGGAGTCGGGGAAGAAAAGAGGTGGTGGAGTGTGCTTGATGGTGAACAACAGATGGTGCGACAGCACAAACATCTCCCCACTCACACGCTCTTGCTCGCCCAATCTGGAACTTTTGATCATTAAATGTCGCCCTTTCTATCTCCCTCGGGAATTCACTGCGGTCATTGCCTGCACTGTTTACATTCCGCCTCACGCGGACTCGGACACTGCCTTATGTGAGCTACATGAGGCTCTCACACATCAACAAACACTTCACCAAGATGCCGCACTCATTGTTATGGGAGATTTTAACAGAGTGAATCTCAAACGGACATTTCACAACCTTCACCAGCACATCAACTGCCCCACCCGGGGCACTAGGACATTAGACCACTGCTACACCCCGTTCAAGAACTGTTACAAGGCTCAGCCCCTGCCGGCATTTGGAAAATCGGACCATGCCGCCATCTTCCTCATGCCTGCTTACAAACAAAGGCTAAAGCAGCAACCACCAATCAGGAGGGAGGTCGCTCGCTGGACGGACCAATCAGTGGCCGCGCTGCAGGACGCACTGGATGACGCAGACTGGGACATGTTTCGGCGCAGCTCTGATGACATCAACATGTTTACGGAAGCGGTTGTGGGATTTATCGGGAAACTAGCGGACGACACAGCAGAAAGATCTATCATCCGAACGTTTCCCAACCCAAAGCCGAGGGTGGATAAAAACATCCGCGACGCTCTGAGATCACGCACCGCTGCCTACAATGAAGGAAGGGCTCGTCTCCGGTAATATGGTGAATGCCGATGCTTCACTGGCTGATGAGCTGAACACGTTTTATGCTCGCTTCGATGCCGCAGCAATTAAAACAACAAACGAGTGAAGAAAATGCATTCATCATCATAGAGCATGCCGTGAGGAACACCTTCAGGAGGGTGAACACCAGGAAGGCAGCAGGACCAGATGCAATCCCTGGCCGGGTACTGAGAGCCTGCGCTGACCAGCTAGCACCGGTGTTCACGGAGATCTTCAACCTCTCCCTGGCCCAAGCTGTGGTTCCCACGTGTTTCAAACAGTCCATTATTGTTCCTGTTCCAAAGAAACAACAGCCCACTTGCCACAATGACTACCGTCCAGTAGTACTGACTTCAATTGTGGTGAAGTGTTTTGAAAGACTGATGAGAGATCACATCACTTCTTCACTTCCTGCCACCATCGACTCACTTCAGTTTGCTTACCGGACTAATCGTTCCACAGACGATGCCATATCTCACCTGCTCCACACATCCCTGAGTCACCTGGACACTGGCAGAGGGAATTATGTTAGGATGCTGTTCGTGGACTACAGTTCAGCATTCAACACAATAATTCCCTCTAAGCTTTTCACCAAGTTGACGGATCTAGGACTCAGCTCATCACTGTGTCAGTGGATCCTCAACTTCCTCACAGACAGACCCCAATCAGTGAGGGTGGGAAAACAAGTCTCCCCCTCCATCTCACTCAGCACTGGAGCCTCAGGGCTGTGTTTTAAGCCCCCTGCTGTACTCACTGTACACTTATGACTGTGTAGCCACATCAGACACCACCTCCATTGTCAAGTTTGCTAACGACACTGTTGTTGTGGGCCTGATGTCTGACAACATCGAGACGGCCTACCTGGAGAAGATCAGGAACCTGGAGACCTGGTGCCAGGAGAATAACCTCCTCCTAAACATCAGCAAGACTAAGGAGCTGATCATGGACTTCACTACAAAGCAGGCGAGGAATTACAAGCTTTTTTACCCATTTATTAGTAAATTGATTCTACCTCTCTGGTCAAAAACATACATAAAAATACACTACACATACATTATAATATTTTATACATAAATGCGCACTGGTTTATTTCCTTAACACGTGGAGGTAGGACCTTCCCAACCTATTTTAAGATTGTGTTGTACATTAATTTGAAGATTTTTCTTTCTTTATTGTGTTTACAAATATCAAGAAGTAACAAGAAAAGAGAGACCACACCCTTATGATATCACACAAAAGCTGTCAGCTGAGCTCTGTAGAGTGAGCAATCATGATGAAACAGTTGTACATTCAAGCTGCTCTTCAAACTTTTGTCCACCAGATGTCACCAAAGACGACTGTGTGCACTTCAGAAAGCTTCATTTAGACATCACTGCCACCTGTTTTTCTCCTGATCTGTTTGACTTGTCACCTCTTGTGCAGTTTGCTTAAAGGGTTTTATTGGCTGAGTGGATTGTTCTGTGATTCATCTGTGTACATACATCGATTATCATGAAAAGGCAAGGCAAGGCAAGGCAAGTTTATTTGTATAGCACAATTCAACAACAAGGTGATTCAAAGTGCTTTACAGAGACATTAGAAACAAAAACAAATAAAAGCATGATTTAAAATTGATTAAAACAAGCAAACAAACAAACAAACTAATTAACAAACAAACAAACAAAACAGGATATAAAATCAAAACAGATAAAATCAGAACAATAGATAAAGTCAGTAGTTAAAATGTAAGTTTTGAAATTTAAGGAATAAATGATTATTTGAAGTTATTTTTCTTAATAGTTGAAGCTAAGTGCACAAAGAAAAGAATTTTGCTCCTACATATGAGATAAAATCAAAAAGTAAAGGTCAGGAAATATTAATGATATTATGATTCATTTTTGTGATGAGTTGATGTTGAAGTTGTTGATCTGTGGAGTCTGACAGAAGCAGGAGAGTCTGCAGTGTTTTCATAGTTCACTGCGTCACCATCTTCATCTTTATGCACCTGTTTAAAACAATACTACACACTTTAGATTCACTCTTTGAAATGCTACTTTTGATGAGCTCTCTGATGGTTTATCTTATTATTAATTATTTATTATTTAGTCTCAAAATTCTCCACTTTTCTCAATAAACAACAACAGTAACAAAAAAGGTTATAAGTGTTTCTGCAACCTGGTTAAAACTGTGTATTTTGTTTTCTTTCATTTGTACATCCACAGTTAAAAAAGAATACATATCACTAACGTGTTGTTCGCTCTGTAAAGTTATAACAGAGTTAAACTCACAGTGTTTCCTTCCATCTTTGTTTTTATTCCTGAAATGACAAAAATCACAAAAGAGAGCTGAAATAATTAACCTGCAAGTTTATCAAAGCTTTTCTTGTATAAACGTTTCATCTGTGAAGTTCTCACCTTTGGTTTTTGTCCACATGTTGACTGTAACAGCAGATATTAGGAGTGATGCTAAACCCACAGACACGATGATGCATCTGGACAGAAAACCTAAAAACAATGAAACCATTTAGACTTCAGCTTTTTGTTCTGTGAAAAGAATAAATGTTGTGATGAAAACATTCAGTTTTGATATTTTTGTTATTAGATTAAAATATTAAGCCTGCTCTTAGGACCGATAATCAAATACATAAATAAGTTAAATGTCCTTACAAGGCACTGAAAAATATTTTTATTTGCATTTAGTTTCTTTTTTAATTTTTATTTCTTTTTTTTGTTTCATTTATCTCAAATTGTTTGTTATGAAACAAAAATATAAAGATGCTGAAAAAGTGATGTTAATCAAGCTTCAGAGAACTAGAGTGATAATCAGTTTTTATAGGGACAAATCTGCCCCAGTGGTTTCCGACTGTGACTTTGTGAGATCACTTGCAAAGAGAGTGCTGCACCAAAAACCTCCTGGTGATTTCTTTGGTCACTCACAGTTTTCATAAAGACAAACAGAAGCAAGCATTTGCAGACATGTCTGCATCTTCTATGGAAACTATGGCCAACTGTGTTAACCTGCTAGTGACCAAAGCAATCACAATGAGGTTTTTCAGCACAGCACCGCAGACCTCTTTGCAACCAGGTACACATTAAAGCTGTGAACACACATTTTCCTGTAAGGACCACTTCCTGTCAGCGCTCACTGTCTGTAGGCCTGTGTGAAGGAGCTCTAACTAAATGTCCACCCAAAGCCCAGAGTCCACCTGACATTCAGACTTTAAGTTTTAAAATCACAACTGTCACTGAATGTCTCCACCCAAGTGGCAGTCTGACATTCAGATATTTGGTGTTGATTTAGTCTCTGTGACATCTTCACCTAAAGAAATGTAATTACAAAATCAAATAAAGAATGATTGTAAGAAAAAAATAAACACCAAGCTGTTTTTAAAAGAATAGATAATGTGGAGAGGTGCAATATGTAACAATCAAACCAGTCAAAGCATCACTGTGAGGTGACTTGAACACATTCTTAACAGGTTATTGTCCGACAACTAGAATTTAAAGGGTCTGAACTATAAAGCAAATTTCAAATGTCTCTACCTTGTGAGGATTTTTTTGATTCTAGAGAAGATTTTGTTGTTCTCATTGTTGTTGTTGTTGTTCCGATTGTGACTATTGTTGTTGTTGTTTTTGTTCTCATTGTTGTTGTTGATCTCATTGTTGTTGTTGTTCTTGTTGTTGAGGTAAATTTTGCAGTCGTTGATTTTGTGTTTTCACCTAAAGAAAGAAATGAAATAACAAAATAAAACAAAAGTATTCAAATAAAAAAAACCTGCAAACTACATTTACAAAAACAGATAATGTAGAGCGCTGCTATAATTAATAATCATGTCAGTTAAACACGTCTGCTCATCACTGTGAAGCGATTTGAACATAATCTCACCTGTTTTCTCACCTGAGGACTTGAGTTTGAAGGGAAACAGTTGTTCTTCTTTAGTGTAACCATCTGTCACTTTGCACTTCAATGAATTATAAAACTGTGACTTCTGATCACGGTGAGATCTTTTAAATGTCACAGTCACAGAGCAGAAACCTGGTTTGATCTCCACGTCTGATATTTTCTTTTTACCCTCATGCAGCCACTCCACTGTGTGTCTACAGTGTCCATGTGTCAGCACAGAGCAGTTCACAATGACTTTATTGTTGTTCTCATGTTCAGTCACTGGTGAAGATGGAGATATGGAAAGAGAAAAACAACAGAGCATCATCACTGTAATAAATACTGCTGTAATATTTCAGTTTGTTCCAAGTTTGAACTAAAAACATTATGATGTAAATACTCACTGTTAATAACAGACAGATCAATCATAAAGCCTGGACCTTCTTTTTGTCCTCCTCTTGTTTTGTACTGTCTGCAGGTGTAACGACCAACATCCTCAGCTTTGACCTTCTTTATAAGCAGAGAACAGTTCGCTGTAACACTCAGTCTGGTGTATTCAGCTTTAACATTTTCTTTAATCTGTCCATGAGCAACCAGCTCTACTGTTGCTGTCTGTCTTGAATCAGCGAACATCCAGGTAGTATAGCTGCAGTCATGTTGACCATCTATCACATTTTCACAAGACAAAGTGATGTCATGTCCAGCTCTGGCAGCTCTGAAGGAGGACAAAGTCTGTCCTGTTGTTTCTGCTGAGGATAGGAGAGTGAAATGTGACAAACTATAACATGAACACTGCAGTTAGATTAACAGTTAGTTTAAGGATTATTTTACATCATTTATTTCTCATCTTTTCTTTCCAAGAGTCCAGAAAACTCAAAGTTACAAAGCAAACACGTCTCTCTCAGTTAAAGGAAGAACAGACTATTGTTTGTGTGTGTGTTCTGTGTTTCCTTACCTGTAATCTGAAGCATCAGCAGCAGGAATGAAGACATTTGAATCCACATGACTGCAGCCATCGTACTTCTCTGTCTGTCAGTCTCTACTCTCTGCTCTCACATTGACAAATGAGACAGTCTCAGACATGAACACAGCTTCAACTTCCTGCTCACTTCCTCATCAGTGGTTTACTCTTCATCACTTGTTCTGAATTAATTTATTTTACTGCCTTCAAATGTTATTGTCCTCCCTCTCTCTTTATTCATAAAATGAATAATTGAGCTTTTAACAAGAATGTGTGTTGATGCCCACAATGAAACATGTTGATACTGCAGCAAACACCACTGCAGCAGCTGGATAAGGACACAGATAAGATGTGTTAGTAGTCTGAGGCCTGCTGTGCATCATTGTATCTATGAAGTCATTTTTTTTCTGAGAAGTGAAGGGGAAGTATTTCTGTGAGAATGTGGGTACAACAGCAGCAACGCTTTGGAGGTGTGAGACTCTAATTTTGACCACATAAACATCAGAAACACAAATGGTTCACGCACTGATGGACTAACAGAGCTGCCCTTAAGTCCTCAACATTTTATTTTTGCTGAGCTGTGGATTCAAAAACACACATTATATGACACACACGAGTAAAGCTTTTTTGCTTTGAATTTGCAAAATTACTTAGACTGATTAAATGTTCACAAATGAGAAATGCAGCTTGTGGGGATAGGTTAATCGGTTAATCCAAATTGCCCATAGATGTAAATGTGCAAGTGAGTGTGAATGGTTGTCTGTCTCTGTGTGTTAGCCCAGTCGACAGACTGGCGACCTTTCCAGGGTGTACCCCGCCTCTCGCCCTATGACAGCTGGGATAGGCTCCAGCCACCCCCGCGACCCTGAAAAGGATAAGCGGAAGAGAATGGATGGATGAATAGTTTTATGGCAGCACCCTCTGAAGCAAACTAAGACATGACATCTCTGGTGTCCCTTACTTTTGTCTGCTGGGGGAGCAGGATTGGATCTAGTGATACATACAGACTGAGTAAGCCGATTAGGACAGGCCTGGAGAAAGAAGAGAAAAATACAACCTTGTACAAACCATGCTTTTAATAAAAAAAAATAAAAAAAATGCACAAATAGTAGTTATTAATACAAAAACGTTTTCACATGTTATTTGTTTGTCTGTATTCAGTCTCATTATTAGCCATGATGGAGAGTTAAACATATTGCAGGTAAGACCATGACATTCAGATTTAATGTTGTTAAACTTATTTTGACATACGTTTTGAGATAAGTCTTAAAAGTACATTGTTTACCTTATTTATTATTGATTTACTTTAATCAGATTTGGCTGGTATTGTATTTAAACGTATGACTCTCACAGTATGTTTATTTAACTGCCCAAATAAATGGTGAGGATATGGCCACAGTGGCTGCGAAGCAAGAAGTTGTTTTTTCATTGTGAAGCATAAATAAACATACCACAAAACCCCTAAGGGAGGAGCCATATTTGTTTTTTGTGTTTGCACGCACCATTATTGATGGTAACTGTGATATTTACAAGACGAAGCTTGAGTATTATTACATACATGATAAGGATGTAAGCATGTTAGCCTACAACACACAAACTCAAGTGGTGTTACCAAGATAGTTGCTGACTGGCAAGAAAATTCTGGAAGAAATCTGGTTACATTCCAAAGCACAAATATAGAAAAAAACAAAAAACAAATATGAAGATGTAATATCTGTATAAAATAGACTTAAAGGGTTTTCCCCTTTGAGAACTAGC
This sequence comes from Copadichromis virginalis, assembly GCF_057382275.1. Taxonomy (NCBI): domain Eukaryota; kingdom Metazoa; phylum Chordata; class Actinopteri; order Cichliformes; family Cichlidae; genus Copadichromis; species Copadichromis virginalis. Next base: position 22,082,845 of record NC_140632.1, read on the forward strand.
AATAAGCTCCGTGTTTGTTAATGCTCCCTTGCAAGAGCTTAAATTAACTAAAATTCAAGTTTCTGTGTGTCTCAGATTTTGTTAAAAAATTTCTAACTGGTTGTTCTTTGAAAATACCAATACTTATGATAAAGATGGCATTTAAAAGAATAAACATTATCATGCTAGCAATGTGTGGTCAGATGCAAACTCTGTTTTCCCAACTTTTTGCATTGATAACACACAATAAACATTAAGATGAATTTAACCAGCATAATTATTTTATTTTTAGGGAGTTATGTGCAGTGTTCAAAAAATTGAACAGGTGTTATATGAATAATTATCTGCAAACAAAAGCATGACTATCAGTTACAGGCATTTTAATTCATCTGCTCTCAACTATCATGTTTCTTTGTCCCTGTTTTTGTCTTTTTTTGTTTCACACTCATCAATGACAGAGTTTGAAATTTTGCTTCTTTTGCAGACTAGAACAGTTAGTACTTCCTGTGAATACTAAGGTGTGACTTCCTCATCAGCACGTTTGTCTTTGAACATTTTATTTTTAGTCACAAAGGGGTGGATAAAGTCAATGCAAAAAAAATAAAAAAATAAATTACATCTGAGAGAAAAATACTTAACATTAAATGCTTGAGATCCAATATAATCTTTTATTTTATCTTTTACTCATACCATTTTAATGTGGCAAAGAAGCATCACTGACCAGCCCGCTCAGAGCAGCAGAGCTCTGATCTCTTCTTCATTGTCACCACTAAGACTTCAGCCACCCCAACTCTGACAGAAAATAGTTGAATCTGAAGTGTTTTTGAGGTCACTTGTTTGATTATGAGGAAGAAAACTTCCAGCAGAGTTTGGACTGAATGTTTAGTTGATCTTGCTAAAAAATGGGCAGGCCTTCAGGAAGGTTTGTTTACCTTCACCAGTTTTTGTCTGTGGTCAGATGATCATATGCATTTATTTGTGCATTAATAACTGTCTACCTTGGTTAAAAGGTGTTTAAGCATAAAGTGAACTTAAAGTCTAGTGGGACTGTATATGAGAATGCATAAAAATGTCTAGAGCGATCAAACTTTGCACAGAGAAAGCAATATTTATTTAAGTATCAGAGGCATGGTGCAATGCTCGCATTATGTCAGCGTCCTTCCTTTTTCACCATCTCCACCTGTAGAGGGAGTCTCAGCTTTCTCAGTAGCTTCATGTCTCATAATATCATGTCTGTTAAGGCAGACAGCGTGGAGATGAGAGAGTGTTGTGCCCTTAAACAGGGGAAATAGTGAGGAGAGGTGAAAGAACGGCACAGACACGCAGCTCTCACTCTCACTCGTCTGTATTGAGTGAAGGAGGAAGCGCGCGAACCCACCTACTGGAGCCCTGAGGCATTAACAATGGATCAACGCACAATCAACCCAGGCAAAACTTTCGCTGCTTATCTCCCTCTATATTCCCACTGCATATTCTATTCGAAAACATTCAAAGCAACAAATAAAACATTAATAAGGGCATGACATGAAATGTAAGGAACAGAGATGTACAACTTCAAAACTAATCAAATTTATGATCCACCACAAGAGCGGATCCAAATGCAGACAAAGGGGGGTGGAGGTGGACATTAACAAAAACTGAGCAGTTATTTTGGCTGAACAAGAAAACAAACAAAAGCAAAGAATGACTAAAATGGAGGTAACTGTCACGGCTGCCGAGGCGAGCCGTGTGGAATAAATGAGGATCCAATCGCAGGCAGTCGTGGAGAAGTGAAGGTGATTTATTGAACACAAAAAGAATGTGGACAAACAGCAAACGGGGCTCGAACTAAACTAAACTGGGAAACAACTAAACTACAGAGCACAAACCTGAATGAAAACGAGCAGAGGAGGATGACGATGAACAGCAGGGAGAAGACACGGTGGAAACACAGACTGACACTGAGTAATACAGACAAACCGGCAACAGGCAGGAGAACACACAGGGCTTAAATACACACACCAGTAATCAGGGGATGAGAGACAGGAGGGCAACACAGCTGGGAGGAATCTGGGCTGACGGGACAGGGGAAACGTAAACTGATCACACTCACATACGACACGGACCTTCACAATAAAACAGGAAACTCAGACACATGGAACCAGACAAGACATTGAACTAAACAGACAGATTCACAAACAGATGGGGTGACACCATAGACAGACAGATACAGACGCAGACCGAATATAACACAGAACTTAAACAATCATCATCTAGAAAATGATAACAAACTAAAAGCGCTGGGTCACCGACCCAGGACCATGACAGTAAAAAAACATATACAATAAATGGTACATTTACTGTATGAACCGACAACAGACAGATCAAGACAGAGGACAAATACACAAAAGGGTAACAAAGAAATGAGAACCAGGAAAGAAAAACAGCTGGGACTAATCACACACATACTCATTTTCATATCTTAGTACCATCAAAACTGAATGCCTAATTCTAACCCTCAGCCTAAACCTAACCGCAACCTAATTGTAACCCTGACACTAAAACCACATTTTGAGCCTCAAAAATGCCTTCAAATGCACGTGCGCGCGCGCACACACACACACATGCACACACAACACTGCGAGGAAGCAAAACCAAACACACTAAACACATGACGAGGAACTATCAAAATAAAACAGGAAACATGAGACACAGACTGAGAGGCAGACTTGACGCTGGATCTGGGGCTTGGCTAGACGCGACACATGGAACAGACGGGAGGCACAGAGACAGAAACCAAGAGACTAGAAATCACAAAATACTAAAGAATAACTAAGGGAGCCAAGAATACAAAAGACGAAAGCATGAAAATCCACTAAATTTTAGAATATTAATAATCAAAACATAACCACTGGGTCACCATGACAGGACAATGACACAGGTGAAAATGTGACAGGTCATCTGCGCCTGCTTTTGTTTATTTGATTAATCAATTTCAAAACTGCACTGGTCTTCATTAATTCAGACTTAATAATTGTCATTTGCTGTTTAGTAAAGTAATTTCTTGATCTGAAATAGCACAGAGGAAGTCAAACATATCTATGAACTCTTTTCTTTTATAGACCATGTGCAAACAGGCTCTTGGTATATGTGACATAATGGTACTTTACCACACTGGGTATGGAACAGATGAGTCTGAAGGACAGTTAAGCAGTACATGACCAAAGTAGGCCCTCTGAAAATAACCAGATATGCATGACTTTAACGTGACATAAATTACATGATTATTTATGAGATCTGTCCCAAACAATAAGCATTTTCTAACATATATTGTCACAGATTAGGTTTCTGAGTCTTTATTGTTCTCTTACAACCAGAAAAGTTGCTGTGTGTCTTGTAAAATTCTAAAATTAAAAATTAGAATCATAATATATCTAAAGTAAAATGATATACAGGTATGCAGTGAAATGTCAGAGCTTAGTACAAACAAGAGAGGTTTAATAATAGTGATGAGATAACAGGAAGGGGAAGTGGCAATAATACACGCAGCTTTTACTGCTGCTGATTTATCACTGCTCTGCTCAATAGAGTCCAGTCTTCACTTCAGAAACCACTCTTCTCTTTCACAAGTCTTTTTCCGCCCAGCTGGTAAGTTATTTGAGTTTATTAAATCAAGGACAGCACATGAGACAATGATACACGATAAAGCAATGCAACTGTTGTTTTGTACAGAGGTTTTCTAGCCAAAAGCTAGTGTCATACCAGTTGCCTTGTTCCCAACATCGCCACTGACTGCTCTCAAACGTGCCACCCATGCTCCAGAGTCAGCTGGTGTTTGCATAGTTTCAGTGTTACAGCCTGCCTCCTACATCAGCCTGCTCCAGTATCAAAGTCACAGCTAACCTTTGCATGTTTAGCTTTTAAGTTCCTGCTTGGATCAACCTCCCAAGCTTCTGATCCAGAGTCGTGACTGGACACAACCTTTCCAGTGACAGCATCTGAACCAGAGCTAGTGCTTCTCATTCTTTTACTCCTAAGATGGATGAGGCCTCAGCCATCTGATTCCCAACCTGTGACTGCCTGCCCATGCTCTTCTTCAGTACCATTGCTCTGAAGGGTTTCGCCTCTTCTGTTGGCTTCCTAGAAGCACTCTGCTTCAACAGTTTCACTAAATAGTTATTTTACTCTCCTCAGCTCAGGTTTCGTTACAATGTGAATCATGTGTTTATTTATTTGTAAGGTAAAACATCAGTATAAATTAAACTAAGTCATAGATGTTATACTTTCTGGTTTTATATGCAGATAGTTAGGTGTTCATTTGTGGTATAGCAGCTTAATGGAATGTGGAAAAGCAGGAATGTTTTTGGGGGGATTTTTTTACATTATATTTTATTTTTTCCACAAAAAACATCTTAATTAGTAGATGCAAAACTTACAAAACTTACAGTTGGAGTAATAATTGATATTTTATCATAGACACAATTAGATCAGGTAATTCAATTGGACTTAAACAAGTAAGTTTTTGTTACATTTCCAAAACAAAGTAACAATATTAAAAAGGCAAAGAGATATAAAATATTGACTTTGCCTACAGTACATGAGCACACAGTATAAAACGTTAACCTCAACCTCTAGAGGGAGTGTCAGTGGTTTCTTTGTTTCACTACCTCGAAAGCTGGTGCTGTTTGTATTCATGATTGTACATTAAGAGGACATTTTTTCACAATTGTATACCAAAGAGATCACTATAATTGACATATGATAGACATTAACAGCTGAATATAAAGCATTTGAATTTTAAACATTTACCTTTCCTGTTATAGCTTAACTCTATGGAAGAGGACCCCCTGGGGGAAAAAAAAGTGGGGACATTTTTTTCTCAGAATTCTGTGATTAACGTCAGAAGTCTTACTTTTTTTCTCAGAAATTTGAAAAAAAAAATGACATCCCCACTTTTTCCAATGCCCCAAATCCCCTCTTGTACAACTCAACTTAAATAAAAGGTGGGAAACTTTAGCCAGTGTGTCAATCACGTGTGTCATCTGATCAAATGCAGGTCATTTTTTTCTTCTTTTTTTTTTTAGTTAAAGGAAAATGTAAAAATGTTTTTCACATATTTATCATATAATGCAAACAATCAATCATAAAAAAAATGTAACCTTCAGGCTGGAACGTGTTTCTTTTGTTTGTTGATGGTGGAATAGAGGTTGCTGGGATCAGTGGAAATGCCAGCAGAAGAGGAAGGAAATTTCACAGTGCTGTAAGTCACAGTGTCATCTTCATCATTATCATTACAGACCTGGAATGAAATATGATGGAGCACAATTATTTTTTTCTGACCTGTGACAGAAATTTAAAATTCACGATCTTAATGTTAATATATTCTTTTGAGAACCTTACCTTGGCTTTACACTTGGACCTCCTGATAAAACTGACAGAGACATAGGAGACATCTTCAGCATCAGCCTGAACAGTGAAGACAACATATAGACTGCTCACTAATGCATATGCGGAGTCAGTTTGACAGGTATCAGTCCTTTTGGGGTTTTTCTTGTCCTATTTGTCTTTCATCCATTCTTATAAAGGATAAAAATACATTTCAAAGAATAAATGCAGTAGCTGTGAGAATAATGTCTGTTCACTTTGTTCTGACTGGCTGCTGGACTGGGTCATATCAGGGTTTACACTCAGTCTCTTAAATATGTGCAAGCTGTTCTCATTTTGGGACTTTAAATAAGGGAGTCTTCTAAAAGTAGCTACATACATTTTTTTGGCAGCTGCGTTCACTCGCCACCTTAGTCGCTTCTTCCACCTGTGTTTTGCTTCCTAAAAAAAGATGAAAATACAAGATAAAAGTAAACAAACTTGAGTTTAGAATTTCAAATCCAAGGTTCTCAATTATACTTTCAACTATAGCTGTCATTTTTTTTCTAACTCACCGTTAGGTTTATTCCATGTGTTGATGACTATAGCAAGTATTAGTACCAGAATTCCCACAAGAACAATGATAACCCGTTTCCAAATTTCTGGAAAGAAAAATTAAAACCACAATCACTGGTAATGTTGAGCTTTGGATGCTGTGAGCAATAAAAAGCTTTATGATGGAGCCACAGCTCGAGTCTACAGTCTACAGTTCAGACCTTAGGCTTAATAAAGGTGCGAGCGATGCAGTCAGTACCTGATAAAGTATTTCTTTCAGTTGTTCCAGTTGTTGATGTAGGTTGGCTTGATGGTGATACAGTAGTTGCATTTGTTGATTTTGATGTTGTGGGGATTGGTGTTGTTGTGTGGTCACCTTAAATAAAATAAATGTATTAAAAAAAAAACTTTAGTTCGGCTTTTATTGCCCAAATGTTGACTGTAACAACAGACAGGCACTACCTGATGAAGTCCTTACTGTTCCATTTACTGATGTAGGTTCAATAATACTTGTATTTTTTGATGTGTGTGTTACTGTCTGTGTTGTTGTTACATTGTTGCCTGAAACAATAAAAAAAATGCAGACAATTAAATAAATACATGCAACAAACTGTCTGACATTAAATATTACCGTGGCAGAGGTTTGGTCCCTGGCTCAGCTGCAGAGAAGGAGTGAGGCAGTGAGGTCAAGGGAGCAATGCCAAGAGGCTGGAGGGACAGACTGGAGAGCTAATTTAACTGATGAGGTTTCTCTCTTTATATATAGTGAAGCCAGAGACCTGAGAGAGGAGTGCGCACTGATAACTGACTGGGAAGTTATTGAACTGTTTACAGAAACATCTAGCCATATGTGTGTAGTGCCTTGATAAACACTCCCCAAGTATACAAACATACCAGTGTGTCAGATCTATGATTACAATTACATATTAATGTTACAGCTACAGTAGCCAAAAGGTGGTGCATTATTTAACTGGCAAATTATTACTTTATATTTTTAAGATGGGGAAAAAACATTTTCAATAACCAAAAAATCATATTGTAAATCAAATACGTCGAGCAATTATATACATCAAGTTGAGGTAGTTCATCATAATTTCTCTGTTATCTCAGCTCTAACACGTAAACACTGCGTGGCGATAAGTATAAGGACGTTGAAAAAATGGTGCAGAAACCTGCAATCTGTAAGATGGAAAAACCACACAAATGTGGAAGAGTGGATTTGTACAAAATGAAACAGATGGGAGTGGATAGATGCAAGGTTATCAGTGGTTACAGACTCGTTCAATAAAGAGTATTTATGTTGCATCACAAGACAGCTGATCAGTTTGTTTCACTAACTCATCTAAACAAGGCTTTTTGCAGAGAGTATAGCATCCGTGGCAGTTTGTCTTCAAACAACAACCGTAATCTCCACTTTTTGACTTTTTTTTTTTCAAAAAAATCCAAAATCGATTATCGACTTGAATCTTGAAATTCCTTTTTATCAAAATCATCAATATTTTTTCCTTAATGTGGCCATAATACTCCTTCATAGGTAAAGTCATATTACATGTTGATGCAATATTTGTATTTTAATATGTGTCCTTACCTTTACACTGAAGTATTAGTAGAGAGAATAAAAACACTTCAATCCATCTGAATAGGACCATGGTGCTTCTTCTGTACTCATACACACTAATGACACTGCATCTAAAGATTTGACTTGTTAAAGATAAATACTTGTGCTGTGTGGGGTTTGCGAGGTGTCACTTCCTGCTAGTGACTTCATTCTCCTCTGTCACATCTTGGCCAACAATAGATTATAGGAAGTCAAATGTGTGAAGATTGTCAGTTGAGATAAGTGTAATGAGAAATGCAGCTCTCTTTTATTTCTCTTTATTTTGTGATTATTAGAAAAAAAAACACAACCAGGTTTCAGTGTGATGTTTGAGAATGCATTTTAACTGACATAAAGAGTTCATTTATTCTGCCACCTAAATTTAACTCCTAATATCATTGATGCAAAACAATGATGCCATCAGAACAAGTGTCAGTAGTCTGAAACCTCTTTAGAAGTCTGATGTCATTTTCTCTGCGTACCAAAATAGGTGTTTTGTTGAGAATGTGGCTACAAGAGCATTTATTGAGATAAACATCATGATAAAATTACAATTTTCCCATCATACTATGTCCGTTTATTTTGTTGTGAAAGTAAACTTTTGCAAAAATTATTTCTTCAAGACAAAATAAAAATCAATAAGCAAATAAGGTCAAATGCAAGACAAATGCTAACACCTGCTGCTCTCTGGCAGCAGCACCATGCTCTCCCTTGTTTTAAATGCACTTTAGAACAACACGCAGCAACACTACACATGAGCGGGAGGAGGGAGGTATGGGGTCTTCACACACCCCCGTTCTCTGCTAGCCATCGGGGCGGGGGGGCTGGGAGGAGATGTTGGCTGTCCGATTGGCCTCCCTGCTGCTGCGGAGCCTGGGACGGTCTGCTTGCCTCCACCCCGGGGGGAAGGGTAACATCTCTTGGGTCTGGGTTCTGTTTCCCCCTCTGGGGGCGAGGGTACCTGGACCCGGGGTATAGAGTATGTTTGGGGAGTGTGATTGTGTGTACATGTCCATTTATGTCAATCCTTACGTTGGGTGAGTGCTGAGTGTTTGTATATGTGTGCATGAGGGTGGGAATGCATGTTTGTGTCTGTGTGTGCCTGTTTGTCTGTGTCTATATGTCAGGTCGGGTCTTAGACTCCACCTCTCTGGGAACTCCCAGGCCCTCCAAGGCCTATCTCCCCTCACCACACTCCCTGCCGGTGACTGATGCCCTCAGGGGTCGGTGCATTGGTGGTTCTTGGTGTCCGGGGCTGGGCACTCAGGTATGTACCGGCTCACTCCCGGTGGCTACCTGGCGGGGCCTGGCGCCTGTTGCTCGGTCAGGCCTCTTCCGGGGTGCGGGGGGCCCTCGGGCCTCCGGCCTCTGGGCCTGCGGCTCGGTTCACTCTGGCACAGCTGGGCGGGCATGCTGGTGCAGCCCCCTCTAGCTTCTGCTCGGTGGCTACTGGGTGACGCCTCGTCTGGGGATCCTCAGACCTTCCCATGAGGGTGGCACGGATGCCCCTCCGGTGGTCCTCCTTGGGCTCTCGCACTCTGGGGCCTCTGGATGTCTGGGGCCTGGATCTCCTCCATGCCTGCTTCACGCCCTGGGGGACGGGGCTATGGCTTGCTACATCCTCTTGCAGACCATTACATGTGGAAACCATTGGAATACAAGCGCGCTGATCCACACAGGTATGCACACGGGTGTTCACTGCTCGTAGACTTAAATTACACCTTTCTTGGCTGCTACTTCAAAGCACATTGTGCGCTGTCTGTCCTGCGTGCTGCACAACAACATTGAATATTTAGTATTTACTGCTGTTTACACTTAGCTAGATTAATGCGATGGTGTTGTGTTTAGTATGTTGCTTTGGGTTTTTTTTTTGCTTGTTTTCTATTCTTCTTCTCTCAACAGGTGATCCAGGAGTTTTTATTTTTTCTCCCCCCCTTTCTCACTGTCCCTCTCCCCTTCTGTTTTTCTTTTCCTTCCTCTTTCTCTCTCCCTTTCCTATCCCTCACTCATGTCTGTCCCGTCTGTAACATCTGAAAATAAAATATAATAAATAATAAAAACAAAGATCGACCAAATGGACCAATACGGCAATGCCACGATAATCCATTTGGCAAAGTAAATCCATTGGGTATCCTTGTTGGTCTTCAGACAACAATTCTGATGGCTAAAGAACCAAATGGGACAGGCAAAAAAAAAAAAAAAAAGAAAAAAAAATGCAAGTCAAATACCAGGAGACGGAGCAGGTGACAGATCTGGGGGTTAGGAAGTTCAGGGCATTTGAAGGGTTTTACGTTGCAATATAAAGCACTTTGAGGCAACTGTTGTTGTGATTTGGTGCCATATAAATACAACTCAACTGCACTGAATTGACCTGGAGGGGGGCAGGCAGAGCAGAAGAACACTTCAGGGGGCCAACTTGAATGCGGGGAAAGTTAGGAATTTTGTTCCGAGGATCAAAGCTGGAGCAGGAAAAATGTCTTTACAATAAAGAGGGTTTAATATAATAAAAAGGTTCTCTACACACCAGAGGCCTGGGAGCTTTAAGGGGTGTTTACCTCTGACATAAATTAGTCACTATGAGGTGTCACTTCCTGATAGTGACTTTAGTCTCTTCTTTTGGAGCTCTCCCTCCACCTTCACCTTCTTGACTAGAGAATGTTGTGGTGGCAGATTTCTTTTCTCATTTATTAATCACATATTTAATCAAATCACATTAGTTATAGTAATATCACTTTCTCTCTTTACTATAGTAAGAGCACTCCTGTCACTAGTTTGCATGCATGGGGAATGTTAACACAGTGAGGCCATTGTAATGGGAGACGTTAAACAGATAGTGGGACTCCTTCTGTTTATCAGGGATGTAAATCCTTAGGTGACAGCCAAGCAGAAAACAAGGTCATAATTCTCTCTGTGAGGGAGAAGGTATAGCCCCCCCCCTGTGAGAGGGGCCCCGAGAAACACTAGAAACTTATGATCACTAAACTGAGACAGACCTGTTTGTCTGTTTATGTTGCTGTCAGATGGTTTGTTAAAATAAACATTATGTAGAAATCTAACTTATAGCCATCCATTATCTTCCTTCTCAGGGTCACAGTGCTGCTGGAGGCTATCTCAGCTACCAGAGGGCAAGAGGTGAGATCCAAACTGGACAGATTGCCAATCTGATTGCCAGCCTTATTTTACATATAACTTAACTTTGTTCCTTTTGCTTGTTTTTTTGTTTTGCATCTTAGCCCGGTTTGTAAGTGTAGGATGCTTTGACATTGAAGCTTCTAAGAGTACAATATCCAGTGATTATACACTTGCTTTTTATTGTGGAATGCAGATTTTACCTTTTCCCACCAGGGGGCAGAATTTGTCTGTTTCCCACTAGTTACAGGGCTGTTATGGCGTTGTTTTTGTGTCACTATTCTGAGCGCACGTAAAAAAAAAATTGAGCGCACGTAAAAAAAAATTGCAGGTGCAAGTGTTGCATTTTCAGGAGAAATTTATTTTGAGCGAAGAAAAGCTAAATTTGAGTGAACAAAATTCATTGCTGCGTGCAAAAAATGTATTTCAGTGTTTGCTATTATCCACACACACACACAATAGCAGCCCCTCTCGCTCAGTTTTTGCACTTGCGTTCGCTCGCAATGTGTTGCTCGCGCTCTCAACATTTCTGCCCGTGCTCGCTCAACTCTTACTGTACACCATTATATTTGTGCCACAAAACCAGAATCCCTCGCCTCAACAAGGAAGAGATGGCTAAGATGGAGATAGAGACCCAACAAAGCAGTGAAATAAACAGTTACTTTTTGATTGTTTAATAGTGGTTATGTTCAAAGCATGCCAAACAAGAAACATGAAACAAGATGTTTTTTTCTTTTCTGAGACCTATTTAGTTTTTATTGTTGTAGATGTAAATAACACAAAAATATATTGAAAGCCATAATTTTATTTCCTAATGCTGAGGACCCAATATATTCAAATTCAAACAAATTTCCCACGTGTGGGACTAATAAAGGTTATCTTATCTTATCTTATTCACATTCTCTACCTCTAGAGGGAGTCTCTGCTCTGTGGCTTTATGGATGATGGAGGTGATTTGCAACTGCTTTGCTCTATCAACACTAAAGCAGGATGTGTTTTCATTATTCAGTGTAGAAAAAAAACAGAATTATCCTTTAAAAGTTGCATTAAAGAAAGATTACATAATATAACACTGAGATAAGTAAAGACAATTGTCAGGTTGTTAAAAATCATTGTTTTACTACTTAATAATAGCACTAGCCCCTTTAATTTAGATCTAGATCATCGGTAACTGAACAATCAGGCAACATTCAAAGCATTTTTAAATATGTTGAGTGAACATGACTGGATTTATTTCTTTGATTTGTTGACTGTGGAGGAGACGTTGCTAGGATTAAACTCCAGAAGAAGACGAGAAGGCTTTCACAGCTGTAGGTCACACTGTCACCTTTATCATCACCACCTAGAGCTTAGAAGAAGAAATAATTCTATACTTAATAATACTTAAACAATAATAATAATAACAACAACAATAATAACAGAACTGATATTAACATCCTCACTGTAACCCATCACAAAGCTTACTGTGCCTTCTTCTCTGGTGTTCTTGGTGTAGCTGATGGAAGCCAAGGAAATGTCATCTTCAGGTTCAGTCTACATAAGGACGATCACATAATGATTGCTAACACATTAATCCAAACCTTGATTTAAGTATTAAAGTATTTTGCACATAGACACAGTTCAGAGAATGTGAGTCTCTGCCGTGTTTAAACTCGGTCCCTGCACACAGCTTATAAAATTAAGTGTAGGTATTCTGCTGAAACTTGAATATATGCATTTCGTGAATGGTTGGAGAGTGGTTGTTAGGAGTTGCTGGCATCGGATAATATGACGTTTTTCATAAAGTGGTATATAGTACTGCACCAAAAACCTTCTTACAATTGCTTTGGTCACTAGTAGGTTCCTGCTCCCATGAGCAATTTGGATAGAAGACAACAATTAGCTAGCACTTGCAAACTACACTTGCAAGTGGTGGTAAAAATATGAAAAGAGCACACAAACCGGGAGCAGAGAATGTTCTCTGTCGAAGTAAAAGCTGCACCTTTTGAAATGTGTACTTTATAGTTATAAGGCACAACTTTTCATTTGAAGGTGGACACTCTCTGATGGCAGTTTCCATCGCACTTTTAAAGTTTCACTACATGTCAGAGAGTAAATGGTGACTGCTTGTAGACAAGTCAACATCTTCCATGTGAAATATGACTGAAATTAACACACTCCTTTTCAACCAGTCACAAAGTGACACAGACAACTACAGGCCCGGTTTGTTCATTTTTAGATTCTCCACATTAAATCAACTTTTTCTGTAAAGTTTTACTTTCACTATATTAAAATTTTTTATTTTCCTAGGGTCATACAGGTGTAGAGAACTTAACAGACAATCACCAAAACTCAGTTTTTTATTGAAGAATCAGAATGATCAATGGATGAAACTCACATTGTTCTGTCCATCCATTTCCATGTTCCCTGCAAAGAGGAAAAAATTGAGTTGCGCTTCTAGTTCTGAGTCTGTGTTCTTATAGTTATTATAGAAAACGGTGTTGTCTCAACTGATTAAACTGGTAAAGACTGGTCGTCTAATTTAATAATCTAAGACTTGTCCACATAACTTGAACTTCATCATGTCATGAGTCAGCAAAACACATTAAATTTAACAGTTAAAATGCTGATTTACATTTGTCCTGTTCTCACCTCTAGTTTTCTTCCTTGTGATCATCACCACAGCAGCAACTAAGACTGCTACTAAAGCAGGAAATATAATATGCTCCCATGACCAACCTGGAAAGAAAATTAATCCATGTTGAACTTACTTTTAAAAAATCTAAGGATTAATATTTATTTTTACTGACACATAGTTATTTTTTTTAAATCATAGTGGTGATGAGTACAATTTTAGCACTTTTTTTGTATTTCCCTTCTGATGTAGCCTATTGCAAAATCTAATTATCATGAGTGATCCTGTTTTCATTACTGTTTTTTAATTATTCTGCCTCCGGTGCTGGATTTGGTGTCACTATTAACTTTTTTGCTGTTGTGGATTTTTTTGTTGTCATTGCATTCTCACCTGAAAACACAAAACAGCAGCCAAATCAAATCTGTACAATGAAAATGTGTCTTATGTTCCTTTTCCCCAATCAATGGAAAACACATGCAGAATATTATGGCTGAAATGGCTGTTTAAACTTAAAAAGATTTACAGATGAAGCTTTTTTTAATGATACTCTTTACTTTGAGGTAATAGCAGCTTGTTTTCTCACCTGACGACTGAGAGCTGAAGGGAAACAGCTTCACTTTGTTACTGGACTCATCTGTCACATTGCACTTCAGAGACTCATAAATCTTTGACTTCTGATTAAGTTGAGATTTAAATGTCACTGCTGAAGAGCAGGAACCTGGTAATATCGTCATGTCTGTATAGATGTTCTCTTCACCCTCGTAGAGCCACTCTACTGTGTATGTACAGGGTTTATATGCCAACAAGGAGCAGCTCAAGATGGCTTTGTTACCGTTGTCATGTTGAGTCGCTGGTGAAGACAAAAGATGAGAGAAAAAATAGTTTAATCACAGTATTGAATATTTTAATGTTTCACGCACAGTTTGAGCTGAAAAAATTATGAATGAAATACTCACTGTTAATAACGGAAAGATAGACATCAAACTCTGAAACTTCATTTCCTGATTTGATTTGTCTGCACGTGTAACGGCCAGCATCCTCAACTGTGACCTTGTTTACAACCAGAGAACAGTCTTCACTAACACTCAGCCTGGCTGACTTAGCTCTAACATCTTTGTGAATCTGCCCATGAGTGGCCAACTCCACTACTGCCGTGTCTGTTGAACCACTGAAGGCCCAGGTAGTACTGTTACAGTCATCCTGACCATGTGTCACATTTTCACAAGGGAAAGTGAGGTCATCACCAACTATGACAATAGAGACAGATTGAAGTAGATGAATTGTTGGTGCTGAGAAAAAAAAGAGAAATATGACAGATAAAGATCACAAATGTGACTTGGCGCAAATTTAGTTTGAGGATTATTTTTGATACGAAACAAGTTGGTCTCAAATGTAGTCTCATTGAGTCAAACAAAGTTGCCAGCAAAACTTGTCCTTACTTGTAAACTGAAGCATCAGAAGCAGAAATACAGTCATTTTAACGCTCCCGAATTCAGCCATCTCTTTCTCGTTCTCGTGCTCACTAATGACACAGTCTCTTGTATTTTCTTAAAGTTACACACAGCTTCTTCTTTATGTGGTTTTTGAGGTGTTGCTCTGTCATAGTGACTTTAGTCTGCCTCTTGCACACCTATCAATTGTTAAAAAATATAAATTTTTAACCAAATTTAGTGTACGTATGAGTAGAGAGACAGTTTTTCATTTAATGTTGTTTTTCTCATATTTTTAATGCATTTTCACAGTAGACAGTGGTGCGTTTTTACCTCAACGGAGAATCTAAAATTAGAATCATAAATGGCATTAAGATAGAGTATACAGGGGAATATGAATATGACAATGTAGTATTATTTTCATATAATTCATCAGCATTAAAAACTGAAATGTTTGCAATGAAAAGTAGGCATCCTGTAGCAGCTACCATGCCACAGTGGTGAAACACAGATAAGATGCTTTTGTGGTCTGCGACCTGCTGGTTCCTCATTGCATGAAGAATTCTTTGACGTGAATGGGAAAGTGTTTTAGTAAAAACAGGGATACAATAGCACCAGAGCTCTGGGCCCTGTTTAAGGGCTTTTATGTGTCTGGGTAGGAAGATACTACTGTGGGTTTGTCAACCCTTGGATGAGGTAAACTCCAAGTTCCAGAGAGAGAGTTTACTTAAACTTTGAACAACTTAGTCCCTCGTTGGCAATTTTTCTTCAACAACCTCTGAGCTCTCCCCTCCTTCTGCATTTGAAAAAAGCTGAGTGATGCTTTATGTCATTTCCTCATTCATAAAGTTTCCACCAACACAGAGTACAAAAAGATACGTTATACATACTATTTATTGCTTTTATGCTCTGTGTTAACATGAGTAAATGGAAATTGTATCATATCTCCTTGTTTATTTTTAAAACTTTTTAAATGTTAAACATAATGTGTTACCTTGTATCATATAACTAAATAAGCCCTGCGACAGACTGGCGACCTGTCCAGGGTGTACCCCGCCTTTCGCCCTATGACAGCTGGGATAGGCTCCAGCGCCCCCCGCGACCCTGAAAAGGATAAGCGGAAGCGAATGGATGGATGGATGGATGGATATAACTAAATATTACCTTGTGTTTAACAAATTAGGTTACCCACATCTGTTCTTTTTAATGTTTTAGTGTAAATACTCTCCCATGACTGAAAATGATATGTTTGACAACTTTACTGTGAGATGGTTTTTGTGCATAATACACTGCAAGACGGAAGACATATTGCACCCACATTCAAATATATGACACAAACTTACATGTATGAAATGATCCTCTCACTGATGTGCTGACTTTCATATTTATTATTTACATGTCACTGTATTTAATTTAGTAATTTAAAAAAATGTTGTCATAATGTCATTGTATTTAAAGTAAGAGCTGGACGTAATATTTTGTTTGTGGCAATGCCACACATACACTAAAAAATGTGGCAGTACTAACTCACTGATTAGTGGCTCAAGACAAGAACATGACCGACTGAGTGCTTCAGTGGACTGTCCTCTGGTTCTGGTACAATACATTTTTGAATTTTCAAATAGTCATTAAAGTATTAAAAAAATCAAATACAGTATTATCTTTATTTGAAAATACAGAGTATAGTTGCTGCCTTCTTATTTGTGACTGGTAGGATGTGGTGCCCCATGACTGGCAGAAGGTGGTGGCAATGGTGCAAAAAGCCATGTCCCAGCTTTTTTATTTTCCTACATCTGTGATCATGAAGATGTCGTGATGGTGTCTGAAAATGCTGAAGGCTTCTCCCTCTGTCAGACTTCACAGAATGACTGAAAACTTCAACATCAGCTCACCAAACCAGTACAAGCCCAGATTTGGATGTTTCATACTGTCAGTATGACATGTAACAAAGTGTAAGAATAAATGTTTGTGTACTCAACCATTTTTTCCTCTTGTTAAGAAATAACAAGACAGAAATGAGTTTCATCAGTGTAATTATTTTTAAAATATCCATTTTATGTTCTAATAGGACACAATGAGAAGCAATGATGATGTTAATACTCTCAGAAACAGACAGAAGAACAATAAAATCTAATCCTCAATGCCCTCTGATATGACCTTTCTGTAGGTTCAGTGATCGCCATCATAAATCTTGAACCTTGAATCAGACACCCACTTCCAGTCAGCCAGTCAATTCCGCTGCTGTGTTTCCTTGACTGAAGTCCATGATATTATTATGATAGTTATCCTGACCATCAATCTTACTTTTTGTCATGTGACTGGCAGAATGAATGACCCATTCGCAAAGCAGTGAAAAAAGTTCACTCCAGCACTTGCAATGTAATTAGATGATTACAGTTCATTTATAGAACGAAGAAAGTTGTGGAGAGGAGAAGCTGTACAGCAATACAGCTTTTGAGTAGTAGAGTAATGGACAACATTTTTGGTTTTATTGCACAAAAGGATATGAGTGCGATGGTAAAGTGGAAACAGCATCCAGGACAGAAACAGCCACATTATACTGCTAACAGAACTATGTTTCTTTGGTTGTCTGTTAGTGACTGACAAACACTCATACACAAATATCCATTTCACATAAGTATCTCATTTTATTGCATTTTCAATCTGGGAATATTTTCACCCTCTCCACCTCTAGAGGGAGTCTGTGTTATCTCGGTGGCTTCATGTACGATAGTGCACAAGAAAAGAAATCATAATCCAGTCATATATTTCTTTGGTTTGTTGATGATGGAATAGAGATCACTGGAAGAAGAATATCCAGCAGAAGATGAGGAAGCGTTTACAGTGCTGTATGTCACAGTATCATCTGCACCATTACAGGGTACCTTAAAGAAAACATGAATAAGAAATTCCTACCTTAATTAATCATACATGTCAGAAGTTTTGATAGTTATGATTTGGATGCCAACATCTTCATTGTAACCGATTGCAGATCTTACCCTGGCTTTATTCTGGGTCTTCTTGGCAAAGCTGATGGTGGCATAAGAAACACCGTCGTCAGGTTCAGCCTATAAATTGAAGACATTATAATGGATACAAAATTATTTTGAATTCAAAACCTTTGTCAAGCACTGGGGTTTTTTTAAACAGACATGTTAGAATGAACAAATACAGCAGTAGGGATGGGTATCGTTTAGGTTTTATCCGATACCAGTACCAAACCGGTACTTTTGAAGCAGTGCCGGTGCTTAAACGGTGCTCGAACCGGTGCTTAAAGAATCAAGAACCTTTCATGTTTAGCTGTTTTTTGTAAAAAGATAACAATGTTAGCCTTTTCTGCAGCTATAGGGTATATATGGTATCACTCTTGGTTGGAAGCAGTGCTTAAACAATGGGGAAAAAAAACACCAACTTTGTCCAAAAACCTCTCATGTTTAGCTGTTTCCCACTTTTTCTTTGGTCATTTTAGCCTTTTTGGCCAGGGTGAAGGGAGCATCTGCCATCAAACAAGAAGACAGCCACATGTAACTATGACAGTGTTTGCTAGTTCACCTTACATGCATTCATTTAATAACGTGGTTAGCTTACACACGAACAACAGTAAGCTACTCACACAGAGAAGAACGGCTGCTGCTGCCATCATCATCCGTCATCATTTCTGCTACACTGGCAGGGCTAGGGGCCAGGACTCTCCTCTTCGGGTGCATGTTGCTAACTCCGGGTCGATAACAGGCACCACACCCGCAGTAGATGTGCACGGTGTGAGGTCTCGCAGCAAGCTATCAAATACGGTGCATTTCTCAGCCTTTAAAAAAACGCTATGCGTCACCAGGTGTTTCATCAGATTCGAGGAGTTACCTCCTTTGCACAGTGTCACCTTAAAGCACTTGTTGCAGGCTGCTGAGTTTGCATCTTTTGCTGTGAAGTACAGCCAGACTTTGACCGCTTCACCTTGGGCAGCTAATCTGTAGCTCTGCTCTAAAAGAACGTACGTACCTGGGCCCGCCTACTACACTTGCAAAGGTAAAATGATTGGCTAGAATCCAAAGTGTGTGACATCTCAGGGAAAAAAAGCACCGAAATGAAGCACCGAAATGAAGCACCGAAATGTGCCCTGCTTTTCGGTCTGGGTACCGTTTATGTCAGAACCGGTGCCAGATACCGGTACCCATCCCTATACAGCAGTAAGTGTAACTTTGAACTGGGTGTAGTGTGTGTGATCTCACAGTGTTGTGACTGGCTTCTGAACCAGACTGAGCCTCTTTGGGGCTTAAGCTTGGTTCCTGCACAGGCACAGAAACATAGGTGACTCAAATTATGCTTTTTCTGCTGTATATGCAGTCCCTATAAATCGGTTTTTGCGACAGTACAAATATTTAGTACTAATAAACATTGTAGTGTTTAAACTCACCTTATTTCCTTCCTTTTGTTCTTTATTTCCTGGAAAAAACAACAGATATGACATAAGTCAGACACAGAAGTGGGTTTCAGACACTTGCACAAATGACTGATCAGGTGATCTGCTGATCTCACGTCTTTGCCTGCTGAAATTCAAACTATGGTCAGTTGCTAAGCTTTCTCAGTTGTATTTATCATCAAGCCATAAACTGTTTTCCTCAATGCAAAGTCAGCAAAACATATCAAACATGAACGCTGAAACATCCAATATTTTTATACAAAGATCTACACAATGATACAGACAAAAGATGAAACATTTAACTTTTTAATTTTAATGTTTAATTTGTGAATGGTCCTACCTTTCATTTTCTTCCATGAGATGATCACTATGATAATTAAGAGTGCTGATAAACCCACAGTCACATAAACATACCACCATGACCAACCTGGAACACATGGACGCATATTTGGTTTAATTATAAGCAACAGTTTGAGGTCAATTATAGTTTTTACGTTTTCTCACCCGAGGACGGAGGGCTGAAGGGAAACAGCTGCACTCTTTTGTCTTCATCTGTCACTTTACACCTTACAAACAGTAATTCAGACAAAATTGACTTCTGATTAAAGTGAGATGTCTCAAATGCCACATTGGAATTACAGGAACGTGATGAAATCTCCATGACTGAGGATATATTCTCTTTACCCTCGTAGACCCACTCCACTGAATGCCTACAGCCTTCATATGAGAACACGTAGCAGTAAAAGATGACTTTATCGTTGCTTTTTTGTTCAGTCACTGGTGATGATGGAGATATCGAGAGATAAAGACAACAACAGAAACATTAGCCTCATCATTTTAATGAATATTTTTGTAATATTTCAGTATGTTGCTCAAAACAAAACACATTAACTTGACAACACTGATATACAAATACTCACTGTGAATAACAGAAAGATGAACAGGTGAGTCTTGTTGGTTTCCTGATATGAACCGTTTGCATTTGTACAGACCAACATCCTGATCTGTGACCTTCTGAATAACTAGAGAACAGTTTGCTGTAACGCTCAGTCTACCTAACTTAGCTCCAGCTTCTTTGTGAAACTGATCATGTTCAAAGAGTGTTACTGTTTTTGCACTTCTTAAATTCATGAACATCCAGGTTGTACTGTCACAGTTACGCTGACCATCTACTGGATTTTTACACGGCAACGCGACTTCATCACCATCTCTTACAATAAACGCTAAATGTTGCCAGGTTGCTGTTGCTGAAATAAGAGAGACAGAGACAAATTTGATCAACAAACTGATTCAATTCAATTCAATTTTATTTATATAGCGCCAAATCACAACAAAAGTCACCTCAAGGCGCTTCATAGATACAGAGAAAAACCCAACAATCATATGACCCCCTATGAGCAAGCACTTTGGCGACAGTGGGAAGGAAAAACTCCCTTTTAACAGGAAGAAACCTCCAGCAGAACCAGGCTCAGGGAGGGGCGGCCATCTGCTGCGACCGGTTGGGGTGAGAGAAGGAAGACAGGATAAAAGACATGCTGTGGAAGAGAGACAGAGGTTAATAACAGATATGATTCAATGCAGAGAGGTCTCTTAATACATAGTGAGTGAGAAAGGTGACTGGAAAGGAAAAACTCAATGCATCATGGGAATCCCCCGGCAGCCTACGTCTATTGCAGCATAACTAAGGGAGGATTCAGGGTCACCTGGTCCAGCCCTAACTATATGCTTTAGCAAAAAGGAAAGTTTTAAGCCTAATCTTAAAAGTAGAGATAGTGTCTGTCTCCCGAATCCAAACTGGAAGCTGGTTCCACAGAAGAGGGGCCTGAAAACTGAAGGCTCTGCCTCCCATTCTACTTTTAAATACTCTAGGAACAACAAGTAGGCCTGCAGAGCGAGAGCGAAGTGCTCTAATAGGGTGATATGGTACTACAAGGTCATTAAGATAAGATGGGGCCTGATTATTTAAGACCTTGTATGTGAGGAGCAGGATTTTGAATTCAATTCTGGATTTAACAGGAAGCCAATGAAGGGAAGCCAAAACAGGAGAAATATGCTCTCTCTTTCTAGTCCCTGTCAGGACTCTTGCTGCAGCATTTTGGATTAGCTGAAGGCTTTTCAGCGAGTTTTTTGGACATCCTGATAATAATGAATTACAGTAGTCCAGCCTGGAAGTAATAAATGCATGAACTAGTTTTTCAGCGTCACTCTGAGACAGGATATTTCTAATTTTAGAGATGTTGCGCAAATGGAAGAAAGCAGTCTTACATATTTGTTTAATATGTGCGTTGAAGGACATGTCCTGGTCAAAAATGACTCCAAGGGTCCTCACAGTGTTACTGGAGGCCAAGGTAATGCCATCCAGAGTAAGAATCTGGTTAGATACCATATTTCTAGGCTTTTCAGGGCCGAGTACAATAACCTCAGTTTTATCTGAATTAAGAAGCAGAAAGTTAGCGGCCATCCAGGTCTTTATGTCTTTAAGACATTCCTGCAGTTTAACTAATTGGTGTGTCTGGCTTCATGGACAGATAGAGCTGGGTGTCATCAGCATAGCAGTGAAAATGTATGCTATGTCTTCTAATGATGCTGCCTAAGGGAAGCATGTATAATGTAAACAGAATTGGTCCTAGCACTGAACCCTGTGGAACTCCATAATTAACCTCAGTGTGTGATAAATTGACAGTTTTTTTTTTAAATACAGTACTTAGTGTGAGGATAATTTTAAATCCACTGCATTTTACACATTTCTGTCTCAGATTTGGTTTACAGTTTAAAATTATTTATGTCATGCATATCTTTGAAAGCAAAAAAAAGCACATTCAATGTATTAAATATGCTCTTGATGTATTGAAATGTATTTGTAATAGTTGCCATTAGGATCAGAGCCATCAACCTGTTTCAAAACCTGCGATTCTTTCATTTAATGCTCACCATACATGTTTGGGACTGAGCCCTACACTTATTTACGGTCCTACTTGTTTTTGAACTGAACTGAACAAACATGCCCCACTGAAGTAAAAGAGAGTAGGTTTCCAATAGATATCAGTGTCTCGTCTCTGTGAGCTGATGGATTTGAACATTTCTACAGAGATCAGGACACAATGAAAACATGTCTGGTTGTCTTTTCTACACTCAGAGCAAAAAAAAAAAGTCTCTAAAATGGGATCCAGGTCCTTTATACAAAGATGGGTTTTAGTAATATGATTACATGTAAACATGACCAGACAGTTTTTGCTTAGTTGCTGCTGTTGAGAAATAGTCTGAAAGTCAAAAGAAATGAAAAACAAACTGATGTCTCACCTTTAGATTTCAAGATTCAAGTAAACAATAACAGCATGGCATTTAAGCATATAGTATTTAATGATGTAACACTAGAATGTTTGCAATTTAATGTGTGTCCTTACCTGCAAACTGAAGCATCATCATCATGAAAAAAGAAATCTTAAACCATCTGCTTGGAAACATCGTGCCTTTTGGTGTCTCCTTGTAACGCTCACTATGCAGTCTCTGAGAGTTCTTCTGAAACACAAATGCAACATGTGCTTCTTGTGGTCTGTGAGGTGTCACATCCTCATAATGACTTAACGTCTGCGTCTTCTCACGTCATTCACTTAGCCAACATGAGATTACAGGAAGTCATTTAATATTAATGCAGAGACGATCAGCTGAGATAAGTTGTTCACAGAAATGCAAATCCTTTTCTGTTAGACTGTGTTATTATTAGAAAAAAGAAGAGTCTTTGAGATGTTTAACATGGAGCGTAAACCCCCCCAGTCCAACATGGTGACATCACAGTAACTTGGAACAAAGACAGACAAGATGCGTCAGTGCTGTGACGCGTCTTGTCTGTCTCTGACAATTACTTTCTCCCCTACGTAACCAACACACAAATGATGAAATTAGCCAGCCGCTGCTGGTCTTTCTGGAATTGGAAACCCTACCTTAGCCTTGGGGAGTGAAAATATGAACATTACTTTTATTAATTTTTTTAATGCACAAAAGCAGAAGAGAATTATAGTAAAGTAGAAACTTCATCCAGAACAGAAGCAACAGCATTATGCTGCCAACACAACTTTGGCTCTTTGCAAGCTTCTGCACTGACAACATCCAAATGCAAAGCTAACCAGGAAAGCAGAGTGATGATAAAGCTGATTTTATACCCAGTCCCAGCAGCCAGACCCTGGACTTCAACCAAAGCAGTGATGAGGAGTCAGGCTTGCAGCCTTGTTTACCTCTTCATGTTTCTAAACTAAAATCACTGAAATGTTTTTATCTTTTCTTTGCATTGTTGCCTTTGTTTTATTCCTAAAATCTAAAACAAAGAGTGTATCTGTGCCCCCATTTGGATGGGTATTTGTGTTGGTGTGTGTAACCTATAAGTTCATGCTGTTAAATTGTGTTAATGTTACAATGCAAAACAAGTGGTGTAACAAATTTCAAAAGTAATGCACTGCAATACTTTTTTCTTTAAAGGAACAAGCAAAATGTGCAATACATGACTTTTCTTGAGTAAGGACCCAAGTAATGGTGATTAGACATTTTAAAAAAAGCTGTGAAGGCTGAAGTAAGGCGCTCTGGCAGCGATTGGGCCCAACAAAAATATCTAGCCCACAACATCAGAGAAAAACAACAGTAAGATGCAAGAGACAGGAAAAAAGAATAAAGATGGCAAGAAAAATATATCTATTTCCTGTGAGTAATGAGGTGTCACTTCCTCACGGTGACTTCAGTCTTTTTCTTCTGAACTCTAACATTTGTTGAATAACCTTTTTAATCTAACATAATGATAATATAATGATAAAACTGAGTGTATGCCAACCCCAGCCCAGCAACCAAATCCCGATCGTCCACAGGTAACAAATCAATCACTCGTATAACAGTGCAACATCCAGCTCTATCTGTACATGTTTCTACAGTAGAATTACTCTGCGTAGCTGTATTAGGATCGGGATCTGTGTGAGTTTGTGGGACTGTAGCCTTAATAATTGGTAGCTTAGATTATGTTACGGGTTATGTAAAAGTAATGTGATGAGAACTGTAACAAATTACTTTCTCTGGTGTTTAATTACATTACATTAATTTTTAGACAACAGTACTGTGTAATACATGAGTGACAAACCCGGCACTAGTCACTGACCTATGTTGACCAAAAAAAATAAAATTACCAACAAACTACACACCAAACTTTGACTTTTGACCAAAGAAAAATGTTAATGCCACAGCAGAAGCACAGGAAGTAGGTGCTATCTCCATTTGTCAGGGTATTTTTTCTTTACCCTCATACACCCACTCCACAGTGTGTCTACAAGGCTAATGTGTCCTCACAGAGTGGTGACTTTACCATTGTCCTTTTGTTTGGTCAATGATGGTGACGGATATTTTGAAAGAGAAAGACATTAAAAGGAAAATTAGTCTCAACACTGTAATCAATATCAATATAAAATCTCAGTCTGTTGTTCTAAAAACTTTAAGACACTTTAAGACACATTAAGATCTAAATATTCACTGATAGATGAACATGAGAGTCTGATACTTCCTGTCTTCCTGATATGAACTGCCTGCTGTTGTAATGACCAACATCCTGATCTATGACCTTGTTTATAAGACTCAGTAAGACTCAGAATGAATGATTTAGCCCATATTCAAAGAGTGCTACTGCTGTTTATCCCCTTAAAGAATTCAAGATCCAGACAACACCATCAGAATTATGCTGAACATCCTTTACACTTTAACAGGGCAACGTGGCTTCATCACCAACACTTGACAGTCAAAGATAAAAGTTGTCCTGTTGACGCTGTTGAGAACAAGGAAGAGAACTGTTACCAATAATAATATGACTGCTTCATGGATACTTAATATAAGGACCATTTTAAATACAATTTTGTGTCTCAGCTTTGGTTTAAAATGTAAAATTATTTCTGCTGTATATACAGCAAAATCTGCAGACAAATCAGTATAAGGAAATAACACAAATCCATTTGAATGTAAACGTACTTCTTACGCTCTCCAGGTCGCCTCTCTAATGACACATCTCTAAACCTTTTTTGTAAAGACATAAAAATACATCTGTTTCCTCTGAGTAATGAGGTGTCACTTCCTCACATTGACTTCAGTCTTTCTCTTCCAATCACCAATATTTGTTGAATTAGTTGAGATCACCTGTTTGTTACAATTTAGAGTTAAAAGTAAAAATTTATTTTTTATAGTTTGCCTATTCTAAGCTTGTGTACTTTAGTATTGTGTTATTGTGCTATTACATGTACTCCTGTGTGGTTAGTGACAGAACAGGAAGTTGGAGGTGTGAAGATTCTTAGTGAATTGTCAGGGACCAAGCAATAAGGCATAGAGGACACAGATGTTTAATTCAAAAATAGGCTTTTATTGACCCCAAAACATGAAAGATAATTAACAAAGCCAAATAATTAAACAAGCAGAATAATAAGAGAGACTGATTTCACTTTAATTGTGTTAAGCTTTACACTGATATAAACTTGCATTGTTGTGGTACTAATAATAATAAACAATAAAGACAAAAATGACAAAAACTCATTTAAGTAGCAGATGTGAAAATTATCAAATTATTTTTAACAGAAAAACTAAAATAACAAAGCAGCTCTTGTTCTCTTCTGCTTGCTTTCTTTTTTCTTTCTCAGCAGGTGATCCAGGTGATTGATATATGCATTTTTTTTTTCTCTGCCCGTTCTGTTGGTTTTTGTCTTTTGCCCTTCTCCCCCGTCCCTCTTCTCAGCTGTTTCTCTTTCCCTCTTTCTTTCTCCCCTTCTTTCCCCCAGTCAAGTCTGTCCCGTATTCAGTAAGTGAAAATAAAATAAACAATAAAAGGTGAATCAAATGGACCATTACGGCAAGGCTGGGATGGTCAGTTTGGTAAAGTAAATCCGTTGGGCATCTTTCTTTGTCTTTAGACAACAATTCTGATGGCAAAAGAGCCAAACGGGACAGGCCAAAAAAAAAAAAAAAAAAAAAAAAAAAAAAAGCAGCTAATTCTACAAGACCTACAATTCTACAAGGTTTGGGAAGCGCATCTGTAACCGGAAGGTCGCCGGTTCGATCCCTGGGCTCTCTGTCCTGATCGTTGTGTCCTTGGGCAAGACACTTTACCCTACCGCCTACTGGTGTTGGCCAGAGGGGCCGATGGCGCGATATGGCAGCCTCGCTTCTGTCAGTCTGCCCCCGGGCCGCTGTGGCTACACCGCTTGCCTCCACCAGCGAGTGAGTGAATGAATAGTGGCATTGTAAAGCGCTTTGGGTGCCTTGAAAAGCGCTATATAAATCCAATCCATTATTTTTGTATATGAACTACAAAACAATTCTTCAGAAATTATATCAAATAAAGACTGCATAAGCTAGCAATGAGATAAGATGAGCTGCATCATACCTTGTGCCCATGACCACAGACAACAAGTTTCAAGCAGTTACAAAGTTAGATTTCCTATTTTAGAGCATGCTTATAGCCCTGTTTACTCTAACCTGCATCTTAGTTGATGATCAGTCAGTCAAAATATGCAACATTTTAAACAACATCATACATGCAGTAAGTAATATCTTATTTCTTTGGTTTGTTTACAGTGGAGTAAAGGCTGCTGGGATCACAGAAAACTCCAGAAGTGGAGAAAGCTTTCACAGTGCTATAGGTCACAGTGTCACCGTCACCTAGAACCTAAAAGAAAACATGAAAGCTAAATTCCACATACCTTATAATTTAAAACAACACATACTGGTCATGATTTGGATAGAAATATACTTTACCTGGGCTTTCGTCTTACTCTTCCTGGTGAAGTTGATGGAAGCATAGGAAACACCAGGTTCAGTCTGCAATATTATGACAATCAGCTCATCAACTGTCAGCTTTCAAGTATTTGTCTTCATTCACACAGACACATTTCACACAGCACATACAGCAGTGAGTACTGGGCGTAGTATGTGACCTTTGCAGGGTTGAAGTTCTGCTCTGCACAAATACAGGACAGCGGAGTAAGAATCTCACAGTTTTCTTATTTATTTTTGGGCATCGGCTATTTTATATTATCCCCCATGAATCCTTTGTTGCTGCAACTACTTATTTCTACACTACATGTTATACTCACATTTACATAAAGTATTTTATTATTAGTGTTAAACTCACTGTGTTTTCTTCCCTTTGCCTTTTATTTCCTGAAAAGACAAGACAATCATGTTTAGCTTTCGTACTGAAAATCCACAGTTTCAGTTTTGTCTCATTTCTAAAGCAAACAAACAAAAACAAACATCTAACACATGGCAAAACCACAACAGTCAAAAGGAGACAATTACATATGTTACATTTATCATCATGATTTTGTTTCCGCACATCTTCAAATAGAAATCTCAATGATCAGTGAAACGTTTGCAGATGTGCAACACCTGTAAACAGCTGTCTGGAAACTGCCTTATACATGAAACTCTCAAAATGAAACATATTTCTACACACATTGAAAATACACAATTAACGTTTTTAATTTACCTTTCAATCTGTGATTGGTCTCACCTTTCATTGTCTTCTGTCTGATTATGATTACAGCAATCCCTGTGAGTGTTGCCAAACCCACAAGAACAACAATGAACCACCATGACCAACCTGGAAACAGAATAAAAATCAGCGCAGTCGCTGCCACTGTGAAATGAGCTGGATGTTGTAAGCCTTGTGAGACACACTGAATCAAATGAATTCTATTTCAGCTCTGACATTCGTATTTGTGGTTTTAGTCACTACCTCGTTTTTCTTTTCTTTTGTTTGGAAATGTTATGTAACTTCCATTTGATGTGGTTCTGTCCTCTAAAGTAGTCTCTCCACTTCTTATAGCTGACGTTGGCATAACTGTAGTTGTTGATTTTGTTGTTGCTGTTCTTTCATCTCCACCTGTACAATGAGAATATACACCATGTTGCTTAAGTAGTATTCTTTTTAACACTGCTGTTATATTTAAAGTCAGTTACATAAGATGAACATATATTTGTTGTAATTATGAATTTCAATTTTAGTTCAGCACCGTTCTCACCTGTTTTGTCACCCGAGGACTTCAAGGTAAAGGGAAACAGCTGTGCTGATTTAGTGTCTTTATTTGTCACATTACACTTCAATGACTCATAAATCGTCTGCTTAAAGGTAGATGATCTAAATGTGACAGTAGAACTGCATTCACCTGGTGATATCTCCATATCTGAGTTAGATATTTCCTCTTTACCCTGATACAGCCACTCCACTGTGTAACTACAGTTTTGATGTGGGAACACATTGCAGGACAAGATGAGTTTATCATTGTCCTTCTGTTCAGTCACTGGTGATAATGAAGATGAGAGAGAAAGACACCAAGAGAAAAAAAATGAACATTACTAATTATAATTAATGTAATGCTTCAGCAATTTTTTTAAAGACACTTTAAGTTAAAAACATTAAGATGTAAATACTTACTGTGAAGAAAAAATAAAAAAACCAAAGAGTCTGAGTGTTGGCTTCCTGATATGAACTGCCTGCAGGTGTAACAACCAACATCCTGATCTGTGACCTTCTTTATAACCAGAGCACAGCCTGCTGTAACATTCAGTCTGTCTGCTTCTTTCTGTCCATGTTCAAAAAGTGTTACAGTGTTTCTTTCAATGAAGTCATTGAAGAGCCACTCAATGTTGTCACAGTTATCCTGACCATGTTTCACATTTTCACAGGGTAAAGTAGCCTCATCATCAATTCTGACAATCAAAGATGAATGTTGCCCACTTGCTGCTGTTGAGAGAAAGAAAGAGAAATGTGACCAGCAAACTCAGAGTACGGCTGTGTTGTTCATACTTTGTCTAAATATAATCAGTATTTAGTTACAGTAATTAGTTACTGATTACTTTTTTCAAGTAACTTGACCAACACTGCTGAGGACCATTTTAAATAAACACCAGCTTTTGTCTCATCTTTGGTTTAAAATCTATGTCATTTGTATCCTTACCTGCAACCAAACAAATCAGTAAAAGCAGATTATCCATCTGAATCCATCTGACTGTAAACATTGTGCTTCTTCTTATTCTCTTGATCTAATGACACATCTCTGAAGATTCTCCTCAAAGATATCTAAAAATAAATCTGTTTCCTGTGAGTAATGACGTGTCACTTCCTTTTAGTGACTTCAATCATTTCTTCCAGTCAACAGCATTTGCTAAATTAGTTGCGATCATCTGTTTAATCTATCACAGTTTAAAGTTAAACATTAACACGTTATTATTATTGGATACATTTGTTTACTCTAATCCTGTGTAATTGAGAATTGTGTTATTATGGGGTTAGAAATGGCAGTTGTGGGGTTATTAATAAAAGAGGGAGTTGGAGGCTTGAACAGCGTAGTATTTTTAGAAAAAAAACATTAACATCGTGATGTTGTGGCACTGTGTGTCATGGTCTGGAGTCTGTGACTGCGTGTTTATGTTTTAGTTTATTTTTATTCTGTGGTTTTGGTTACCTTGGGTGTTTGTACTCTTCTGCTTCATGTTCCTATGTTCTGTGTCCCCCAGTCTGTGTTAGGTTGGTGTGTTATGTCATTACGTGTATGTGTTTCCTGTTTTACTTTGAAGGTCCGTGTCTGATCTCAGTGTGTCAATTTACTTTTCCCCTGTCTCGTCAGGTCGGATTACTCCCAGCTGTGCCCTCCTTTTGTGTCTCATTCCCTCGTTATCCTTCTGTGTATTTAAACCTCATGTCTGCCTTTGTTAGTTGCTGGTTTGTCTGTGTTGTTCCCCTTGGTCTCCCTGCGTCTCGCCGTACTGCCCTGCATCTTCATTCTGGTTTGTTTTATTAGTTTTGCCCAGTTTAGGTTTACCAGTTTCATGTTCACCCACCGCTTCTGTTTGTATCTTAGTGATGGGCAAATGAAGCATTGAAGCTTTTCATCCAATTGGTTCACCCCAGCGCAAAGCTTCTTGAAGCTTCATTTGCTCTAGTAGGACATCTACTGGAAAATGCAAAAATATTAGTTGGCATGAATTTGAAGAGTGTGGCCTTTTGCACACAGCCTGTAAATGTCAACAACAAAAGGAGTGTGTAAAACATGTATATTGTAGTGATGGCAGTATACTTTGTATATTTATACTGGCAGTATGGAAAATGATCATTTGGAAATGCTTAAAATGGAAATGATCATTTACTGTGAGGTGAGGTGTGGTTGGGGTGTGGACAGTGGTTGTGCTTTTGTAACGTTGAGGTATGGACAGCTACACACTGAGGCGTCAGTCCTGCCCATATTTTATTCAGTAAAAACTAAATTTTCACTGCTTTTATAACCTTTAGTGGGGAGAACATAGTTAGGATTTAATGATTTAACAAATCTTTTGAATCCTTTGTCCTCCACAATGCTAAATGGCTGGGAGTCCTCAATCACCATGCTAACCAGGTCTTCATCTATTTGAGATTGTTCTCCTGAGGAAAGACAATAAAGACAAAGCACAAATATAAATATCACACACGTAACTTATTACAGCTGTATAATATTGTTATATCATTTAGTAACATTACTGCATGCTATATTATCATGGCATTTGATGGCTCACCTGGTCTTGCTCCACATTCGGTGTTCCCCTTATTCTCATGCAAAGCTCTGTAGTGCCTAAGCATGGATGAGGTGTTGTTGTTATATCCCAGCTCCCTGGCACATAGCAAACACTTCACCTTGTACAAAAGTAAAGACAGCTTAACATTAATTGTACTGCACCATCAGTATTATGAAAATACATCTTCTGTAGAAATTTACATACCTTGTTGGGAGGAATAAGATCAAAATGTTCCCACACAGGGTGTAACGTGCGGTGGAGATGAAGCCAGCCGCGGAGGTGTGCAGGTGGATAGCGAATGAGCAACAGCTTCTGACTTTCCAAAAAGTACTCATTTATTTACAATATCAAAAATAAGTGCTACCTCTACCACACATTACTGAAGAGCACACTAGTCCGCGTACACACGGGAGCATCCATTACAGGAGGAGTGCGAAGAAGAACAAAAAGGGGGTGACACCAGTCGTGAGACAGGAGGCGCCGCCATGTGGTGATACACTGCATTACGATAGCAACTGTTACATAGTCCCCCCTGGTGAGAAAAAGGCTGTCCTCAGCCGTACACAGCTGAAAAAACACACACCACACCTAACAGTACCCTATACATAGAGGTTACAGCTAAGATTGGTGCACACACACAGGGCAAAAGACCATTTAAAAATGAAATTGGTGAAAATAAGACGAATATGTACAGTGGAAAATCAGTCTTCTTAGTTTTTTCACTTTTTCCTTTTTTTTGTTTTTAAAGTAAATGCCAAGAATGAACCTTAACGCACTAAAGAGCCATAAAACTGGATTAAGTAGAGCAAACAGAAACATCTACATATCATGACTCAAAGTAGCAATGCAACAAGACAGCATCAAACAGGTTTAACCAGAACATTTCACTTCAGATCAAGCCTGGTTGTGCGAAAATCATTAGTCCATCTTTTGTTGCTCCAGCCAGACGTAACTCTGGGGCAACGTCTGGGCCTGAGATTGTAATGTCCACCAGCAGCTGGGTGCTGGACAGATCTGGGTGAAACACTCTCTGGAACAGCGCCCACACCAGAAGAAGAGTCAATGTCCGGTAAATCAAAGGGGAATGGCTCAGAGCCAATGTCAGTGTCTGCAGGGGGGCCAGGGTGGGCCTGAGAGTCAGAGTTCAGACCCTCTGCGGTCTCTCTCTCAGCAGGCGATGAAACAGAATGTTCTTTGGAAGTGAGAGAGTCCCAGGTATGGAACGGTTGCATGTTCACAACATGATAAACACCTGCATCCACACCGGAGTCCACCCAAGTGAGCCTGTAATTAACATCACTGAGTCTCTGAGATACACACAATGGTCCCTGAAACAGTGGTGCAAGTTTAGCAGTAAAGTTAGACTGAGCATCTGACCTGGGGTGTGTCTTAACTCTCACAAGGTCACCAACACAAAACGTGGCATGTCGATGTCTCAAGTCATAGTAATGTTTTTGTCTGTCATGGCTATAGTCCAAAGCTGCTTTGACGTGGTCGTGAGCTTCCTGCAGGGAGGCTCTCAGAGTCTCAGGGTAAGGCACACCCGGTTCATCAACACCTGCTGTAGAAGGCTGAGTGATAAGGTCAAGCGGGGTGTCTAACTCACGACCATAAAGCATCATGGCAGGAGTCAAACCTGTACTGTCATGAGGGGCGGTGCGCAGAGCAAAGCAAATCTGAGGGAGAAACTTGTCCCATGATGTGTGCTTATCACCTACATAAGCGCGGATTGCAGTTTTCAGAGTCCGGTTGACGCGTTCAGTAGCATTTGTCTGAGGGTGATATGCCGTAGTGAGTCTGTGCACCGAGCCTAATGCAGAAACAACATGTTCAAAAAGCTCACTCACAAAAGGAGACCCTCTGTCAGAAATCAGGTAAGTGGGTGTACCATGTCTAGCAAAAATGTCAGTGACGAATTTACCAGCTGCTACCTGAGATGTAGCTTCTTTGACAGCACTGGCTTCAACCCATTTAGTCAAATAGTCAACAAACACGATCAAATAAGCATTACCAGTGGGGGTGCAGGGAAGTGGCCCAACAAAATCCACACCCACATACTCCCAGGGTTTCTGGGGGACAATGGGAACCATAAGACCGGCTGCTTTTTTCTGACTTGGCTTGGTGATTTGGCACACTGAGCATGAAATCACATAGCGTTTCACATCAGCTGCCATTTTGGGCCAGAAAAACCTAAAACGCAGTCTAGCCAATGTCTTAGAAACACCCAAGTGACCTGCTGTGGGGTGGTCATGGTAATAGTCCAGCAAGGTGCCTCTCATGGAAGTAGGGGCAAACAGTTTCAGCTCTTTCAAAGGGTGCAAAGCACATGTGGACTTGGGTTCCCTGTGATACAAAAGAGAGTCATACACAACATACTGTAACAAGGTGGCATTGTCCGAGCTGTTCAGAGAGTCTGCTTCAATGTCTCTGAGGAGTGGACCTGTGACGTGATCGTCTAACTGCAGCTGTCTCAATTGTGAACGGTCAGCCAGAATGACGGGGGGCAGAGTACGAATGTCCAGGCTGCCCATAACAGCATGATCTGGTAAAAGATCAGTCGGCCTGTCACAGGTCAGAGGCAAAGGGTTGCGTGACAGTGCGTCGGGAACTTTGTTTTGTGCACCAGGTTTGTGCACTATTGTGAAATCAAAGTCCTGCAAACGAAGTGACCAGCGGGCGAGTCGGCCCGTTGGGTTTTGACGAGACATGAGCCACCTGAGACTGTTGTGGTCAGTGAAGATAGTAACATGAACACCTTCAACATACGGGCGGAAGTGTTCCAGAGCCCATATCACAGCGAGGCACTCCTTCTCTGAAGTGCAGTAGGGGAGTTCAGCTTTGTGAAGGGAGCGACTAGCAAAAGCCACAACGTACTCACGACCCTTGTCATCCTTTTGCATCAACACTGCCCCAAGACCAATGTCACATGCATCGGCGTGAATGGAAAAGGGACGGTTGAAGTCTGGAAATGACAGGATCGGGGCTGATGTGACATGATCCTTCAAAGTGTCCATGGCCCTTCGACAGCTGTCGTCCCAGTGGAAAGCATTGTCCTTTCTGGTGATGGCGTGAAGAGGTTCGGCATGGCGGGCATAATTCTGAATGAAGCGTCGATAATAGCCAGTCAAGCCAAGGAACTGACGGACGTGTTTCACTGAGGTTGGGGTATCAAACTCCTTAACCGCCTTTACTTTGTCTGGATCGGGCTTAACACCTGATGATGTGATGCGGTACCCGAGAAAGGTGAATTCATCGAGGCAGAATTGGCACTTTTTGAGCTTCAATGACAAGCCAGCAGCCTGGAGTCTGCCCAGCACCTCCTCAAGATCCACTAAGTGCTGTTCAAAGGTAGGTGAGGCGATAACAATGTCATCCAGGTAGACTGCGCACGTTTTGTAAATGAGGCCAGCAAGCACAGAGTTCATGAGTCTCTGAAAAGTTGCAGGTGCGTTGCAGAGCCCAAAGGGCAGCACCCGAAACTGGAAGAGACCGCAGTGAGAGATGAAGGCAGTTTTAGGCTTCGAGTCCTCTGCTACAGCAACCTGCCAATAGCCTCGCGCTAAGTCCAATGTCGAGACAAACTTTCCTCTTGCCAGAAAGTCCAAAGACTCATCTACACGAGGCAGGGGATAAGAGTCTTTTCGGGTAACTTGGTTGAGCCCTCGAAAGTCCACACAAAACCTTGGTTCCGTGGCCGCTCTATTTACAATGACTACAGGAGCTGCCCAAGGGCTTGTGGAAGGTTCAATGATGTTGTCCTTCAACATTTGTTGTACTTGTTCTTCAATCACACGTTTCTTAGCAGGTGACGTGCGATAGGGTGGGAGATTGACAGGTGTTGCATTGCCAGTCTCTATGGCGTGCTCAGTGAGAGCCGTTCGACCAAGTTGACCATCAAACAAGGAGCTAAACTTGCTGAGCAGATTGAGTAAAGCATCCTTGTTGTTCTCTGAGAGACTTGCTTCAGACAGTTTGGCTGTTAAGTCTGAGCGAACCAAGTCCAAAGACATCAGTGTTCCAGGTGAATGTGAGTAATCATTTTGAAGGTCCTCTTCATCGTCTGCGAGTGGGCAGGGGATGTCCTCAATGTAGACGGTTCTAGTGGGAATGTGAATAGAAACAGAAGCTCTTGCCATAAAATCCATTCCCAGAATGAAAGGAGAGGACAAATCTGGTATTATTGCAAAACGCTGGTAAAAGTTCTTGTTCATGAATCCAATATTGAGCCAAATAACACCGTCAGGGATACAGGGAGCATTATTGGCAAGGTTAACTGCAGGACCATTCCACTCACTTGTGTTTCTAGGGTGAGAGTCATTTACTTGAATGAGATCTGTTCGTACAGCCGAGAGGGAAGCACCCGTGTCGAGGGTAGCATCCACAGATGAAGCATTGAAGTTCACTTTCGTTCTTAGTGGGGTATTCCAGTGGACTTGTGAAAAATTGTCTTCCAAGTGTCCAAGACTGTGTCCACCCTGTAGTGAATCGGGCGTGTGAGGCTCCGTTAGTAACTGGGGGAAGGTTGGCCTCTGTGAAATGTCCTCCCCCCCCTGTAGTTTCCCGACTGCCTGTATTGTGGCTGGGATGTGGTGCTGCTTAATTCCACCTTTTCATGGCCAGGGTCAGAGGGGCCAGATGCCGGCAATGGCTGGACTGGGCCATGCCTAGCGGTGTTCGAGGCTCGTTGTGGCAAATGAGGTTGGGTGTTACAGTTTGGGCAGGTGCGTGTGGTGAACCCTGGCTGAGAGCATTTGAAGCAGTAAGGTGCAGGCTTATAGTTGTCTTTGCTACATAAAGCAGGCTGTGGTCTTTGTGGTCCAAGCACTGAGTGAAGCTCATGAGCACGTAGCAGCAGGTCCATTACAGAAGTGACATTAGCGCCATACAGGGCAACTCTGTATTTTTCAAGAGCATGTTTACTAATTAGGTCGATTCTGTCTTTTTCAGGTGGAGGACTCTTCAGTTTGTCAAACTCACTCAACATGTGGGCAACAAAGGTTGGGAGTGGTTCGTCCTGAGCCTGAACACGATCTAAAATTCCTCTCAGGATGCGTTCTTGGTTGTCGGAGGGCAGAAAAACTGTCTTAAACAGTTGACAGAATTGAGCCCATGATGTGATGTGGGAGCTCAATGCCTTGAACCATTTCCCGGGCTCTTTTGCAAGAAAGTGTGGCAGTTCGTTTAGCAATTGCCCATCGGTTAGGTTCAATGAGGCTTTGTATGTGCCAACTGTATTTAACCAGTCCTCAGGTTGCAGTTTGCCGTCCCCAGCATACACAGGAGGCTCCAGTTTTGCGTGATGTAAAGCTGCCGCAATCACTCTGGAAGTGCTGCTGAGCTCAAGTGAGTGAGATGGGAGAAAAGGATTTGTAGGTTGAAATGGGTTGCTGGGCAGGAACGGATTGGTACTGTTGGTGGGTTCAGTTTTGTCTCTCGCAGGAACATGAGGTGTCGATGTGGCCATTGGGAAAACAGGAGACTGTGGGACTGCAGGAGGGGGAGAGCTCCCCATTGTGAGTTGGTCCCACTGCCTTAGTAAACTCTGCTGTATGTTCAGTGAGTCACGTAAACAATCACTAAGCTTATTCACCTCAGTTCTTAACTCCACCACTTGTTGGCTAAGGCTAGGAGTCACATTTTCAACTATCTGGCACATAGGTAACGAGGTAAGTTCCATGTCTGAGTCAGAGTCGTCTGGGCAGTGTGCCATTGTGATTTCAAAAAAATTAAGCCGCTCCAGGGCACAGTGTAGTTATTGATATAGTAGTAAAAGAGTCAGATCAGACTAGAAAGACAAAAATGCAAAGATTAATTTTAAATCGTTTCGTTATACTGAGCCGAAGACCAGCACCAACGGTTGTAGTCGGCCAAGTTCTCACTTACATGTGCTACAGTCAGTCTCAGCAGAGGGAAAGAGGAATGGAAAGCCAGCAGAAATGTTCATGTCCAGGCTCTCCACAGAAGAATTAATCCTTAGAAGACGAAACCAACAGCACGTCCAAATAACAAATCCACGGAGTCCATTCGCGTCGCGGAGTCAGCTTCTCTCTTTTTCTTTCTCCCAAGCAGAGCAGCGGCACACCGCGGTATCCAGAAATTAGTCGGGTCCCACCTGAGCTGAGGCTGCGGCCATGGCTGGAGAAAACGTCCGAGCGTCCGCAAAACTTGGGGGATTTCCGAGACAGTTCACGTGCTAGAAGAGAAGAATCCTCGGCGGGATGCAAAAATCGTCTGAAGTCCAAGGGGAAAAAGTTCGGGCGCCAGTTGTAACGTGCGGTGGAGATGAAGCCAGCCGCGGAGGTGTGCAGGTGGATAGCGAATGAGCAACAGCTTCTGACTTTCCAAAAAGTACTCATTTATTTACAATATCAAAAATAAGTGCTACCTCTACCACACATTACTGAAGAGCACACTAGTCCGCGTACACACGGGAGCATCCATTACAGGAGGAGTGCGAAGAAGAACAAAAAGGGGGTGACACCAGTCGTGAGACAGGAGGCGCCGCCATGTGGTGATACACTGCATTACGATAGCAACTGTTACAAGGGGAGGACATCCTCCTCTTCTTAGCTGGCTCCATTCTCTCCTGACTTTCTCTCCTCACTCTCATAAACCTCCAAACTGTCTCCAAACTCTCACTAACCGCAACTCTCCATCAAACACCCACATTTTGAATGAAGTCTGAGGGGTTTGTATCGCTGTCATAGCTCGCGGCAAAGTTCGAACCACTTCATGAACCAGTCACATGGTACAGCCGGGCAGCGAGGCTTCAGACGTCATCATTTTCAGCTCCTCCCATAAATGAAGCAAGCCTCGATACACGCATCGCGGAAACGCCCCCTCCATTACTCGACACAAGCTTCGAAGCCTCGATACAGAACGTCACATCACTATTGTATCTACTCCTGTTCAATAAATACTCACCTGCACCAGAGCTGCCGCATTTATGGAAACAGAATATGGAAACAAGTTTGTTTCTGTCGATATTAAACTATTCATAATGAGGCACTTGAGACAATTGATGTTTGTTTTTCTTTACTTAAAATTTTATTTTTGAGGTTCATGTTGGGATTCTCTTCAACTCTCTGTGAATGGTACTCATGGCTATTGATCAGTGGGTTTTGGTCAGTGGTTGTTGATCAATGGTCATGAGAATTTGCATAATTAAGATTAAGGAACTGACCTCCCAGCCCATTGTTGTCATGGTCCCCGTGTCTGCCCGGCTGACTCAGGTTGGCTACATATGTTTCTTGTTTACATGTACCTCTCTCACGCTTGCCGTGTCTTGCTAGGGCAAAGCTCATTGCGGGCTCCTGCCCCTGGCCCTCGCACCTGAAGTTAATCACACACCTGTGGCTCATCACCTAAACTCATCCACTACTTAAGGCAGTGGCTGGAAACATCTCGTCGCTGGACTATTGAGTAACCTCGGTAGTAAGCTCCGGAGTACTAGTCTCTTGTTGCCTTTTTGTATCGCTGACCCTTTGGATTAATCACTTGTTGTCTGTAAACAGGAATTCCGTTTCCCTGGAACCCTTGGTGTGCGGGCTGCTGGTGTGCTGTGTTTTTTGTGAAGTCCCTCGTGTGTGAAGAGCTCCTTTCCCGGATTTCCCTGTGCCCTGGATTTCCCCCGCCCTCTCACTTGTATATATTTGCACCTGGTGTTGTATAGTAATAAACGGAACTGTATTCTAGCTGCCTTGTCTGCACTTGAGTCCATCCCACTTCGTGACAATTGTTCCTTCAGTGGGCTGGTTTCAGTCACTATGCAAATTTACTGTTTATAAGATTTGGGGAAACCTGCAGTCAGCTGAGACTGAAGAAGTCACTTGGATGAGTGACGAAACGTTTCTCCCACAAAACGCTACGTCCAGATGAGCAGAATCAAGTTTTGGAGATTTACTTTCCTGCATGATTGAGAATGCATCAAGACCTGTTATCAACCATTTCATAACAACAGAAACATGTTTATATGTTCAAAAAGGGGGACCTAGTGCTAGAGCAGCTTTCATCAGAGTGTTAACACTCAATTTCTTGGCAATTTCTGACAAGAAATGCACTCTAGAAATTGACAGCCACATTAGGGCCATCTTATATCTTCACTAGTAACTTAACATCTCCAACTTTGTCTTACGTCATTTACCAGACCACTGCAAATGTTTGTGTTTAACCCTAAATTGTGATACATTAAATGGATTATTTCAACTAATTCAACAAATGTTGGAAACAGAAGCAAAGTGACACCTCCTTACTCATGCAACACAGATATATCTTTAGATGAAATTTCAGACATGCGTCATTAGAGTAGAGACTGAACCCACATAGCAAAATTGGTATGGCCCATTGATGACCCTTTGGTGGCCCAGACCTGGTTTGCCAGATGTGGCCCACACATGGGCCAGCACAAGGCCAGTTGCAGACACACTGGTGGTCTTGTGCTGGTCCATGTGTGGGCTCTGGCCCCAGATGTCAGCCTAATGTGTACCTTACTCAAGCCATGAAATAACAACATGTGCCGGAACATAACTGTGCAAAAGCACCATGACAAAACTCTGTTCAGACACTGAATGGACTGATTCTTATATAGGACTTTTCTACTCTCCCGGATTACTCAAAGTACCATATGCCACACTCACCCAATTACACACTTTCTACAAACCGAGTGCTTCCTAACTACATTCATACACATTCACACTCTTCACATGCAGACTGGAGGAGCCAGGGATCGAATCACTTACCTTCCAATCAGTAGGGGACCTGCTCTACTTCCTGAGCTACAACCACCCAGCCTTAACTGTAAGTAAACCCTCACTAGGTTTTGGATAAAGTGTACACTCACAAACCTGTCAAACCTGCGTTTGAAACGCTGGCTGCAATATTTGTTGCAATACTATATGTTCCCATGTTCCTATGTTCCTAAAATAGGAACATAGGAACATAAATAGTGCCATCATTGCCAGACCTGGCCCATATCTGGTTAACATACACCCTACCATCACACCAGTCAGCCAGAAGTGCCAGCTTTATTAGCACTTTTAATTCTTATCCCTACTTTTATTTTTTCATGTCTATTTAAGTGCTATTTATGACACTATTTAAGTGCTATTTATGACACTATGTTTGCACTGAAGCACCGCAGCAATTTCCTAATGTTGTAAACCTGCTCAACATTTGGCAATAAACCCCTTTCTGATTCTGATTCTGATTGATGCCGGATCCAGGGAAGACCTGTTTTCTATGAGCCTGGGCCACATAAACCAAACCATAATCGGGCCAGATATTGCATGCCATCACATAAACAGTGCCATCTACGCCAGGCCTGGCCTATATCTGGATGACGTACCGCTTACCATGCCAGAAGTCAGCCAGCAGTGCCGGCTTGACACCAGATATGGGCCAGACCTGTCTGCTATGTGGGAAAGAGAGAATGCACTATCATCACATTCCGGTGAATCCAGTGTATTTATTTCTTTATATATTTTTCCATTTAATGATTTTGAAAATTACACGTAATGGTAAATGGCCTGTATTTATATAGCGCTTTACTAGTCCCTAAGGACCCCAAAGCGCTCTACATATCCAGTCATTCACCCATTCACACACTGGTGATGGCAAGCTACATTGTAGCCGCAGCCGCCCTGGGGCGCACTGACAGAGGCGAGGCTGCCGGACACTGGCGCCACCGGGCCCTCTGACCACCACCAGTAGGCAACGGGTGAAGTGTCTTGCCCAAGGACACAACAACCGAGACTGTCCAAGCCGGGGCTCGAACCGGCAACCTTCCGATTACAAGGCAAACTCCCAACTCTTGAGCCACGATCGCCCGTAATGAGAGATACAGCACACATTATTTTAAAATTTCAACCAAATATGAGACACAAACTGGTAAAAACGTAATTAATTTGCTGGTAAAATATCTCTTTCATTTTTGACAACAGCAGCATCTGGGAAACAGTCTTTTTTCACTGTTTAGAGATGGTGATGAAGACTCTTTGCAGCGTGATGATTGCTCAGCATAACTGCAACAGTATTATATGGCTCTTCACTGAGTTTAGAAATAGTACCACTCTTTGGACATGGGCAGACTGACAAAGGAGCTGAAACTAAATCAGACAGACAGTGTGTTAAAGCAAACTGTGGTCTGGTTACAAAGAAGGTTACACATCAAGATGTTTGTCAGGACAACTACAGACAGTTCATGTCAGGAAGACAACAAGAAACAGACTCCCATGTACATCTTTCTATTGTTTACATCTTAATGTTGTCACCTCAAAATCAAACATGAAAAGTCTACTTTAAATGTGCAGCTAATAAACTTTAAAATTTGAAAAAGAATAAATAAAATAAAAATTAAGAGCTTAAATATACAATACAATCTGATAACAATACAGCTGCTGCAGAAAAATCAGCAGTGTCACTGTGCATAAGAAGAAAAGTACTGTACAGTAGTTTACTCCTAAAAACACTGTATGGCTAAAACTAGAAAATACCTGTGGCAAGTGTAGCTTATGTGAAGCCAGGAAGGAAATCCATGAAAAATGCAGAGATTTTAAGTCAACAGAATTCTTGGTATTACAGCTCTATCATTAAGACAAGGGGGGATCTGAGGAATTACAATTGTTATTGCATAAACTTAATTTTTAGATGTGCATATGACAGCTGTGGTAGTGTTTAAGAGTGTGAGAGTAAAGAATATTTAAAAAAAAAATACAATTCAAATGTAGACTTTATGAAAATTTGATGAAAGGTAAGTACAAATGGGTGTATTGTTTTAGAATGATATATTAATTACTTGCTCTGTTTGTGTTTTCTTTTCCAATGCTGCCTGTCTTTTTGTACAAGAACACTGAATGTTCTTGAATAAAAATATCTATTTTGGACTTGTTCCCAGTTTTCTGTGCCCTGCGTCTGGGTCCTCACCCCTGTGAAACTGCTAAAAATACTTCAGAAAATGAAATGAGAGAGTCAATGCCTGCTTCAGAACCTTGTCTGGTAAATATTAAAACACAATTACAGTCAATGAGACTTGATTCAATCCTTCAGTTTTACAACACTCCACAGTCACAGACATTTCAAGCATTCAAACTGTCATCTTTATAATCAAAACATCTAAATAAGAGCAGAACAACTCAGAGTTCAACCTCAGGGCAGCTCTAGAGGAACAGATGGACTTCAGTGTCTCGCTCAAGGGAGCAGGGGTGAGAGTTATTTCAGCAGGGTAAAGCATCATTTACCTAAATGTCCAAATGTCTCACTTAAATTAAAATCTACTTTTCTCACTGTTAGACCAATGCAGTTACATCTGTTAAAGCAAGGAAGTCAAATATAATTAAATTATTGAGATATTCTCAAAATTAAGAAAGAATCTGATCACAGTTTTCTATCCATTTCCTGTCCTGTTAGTGTTTGGGATTTTTTTGTTTGTTTGTTTTCTAGTATAATTTATGGTATTCTGGGGTATGTCACACTAGTAAAGCATCCACTTCTTGAGAGAATTGTTCTGTATATGCTTACAAATGCAACATTCAGCACTTGAAATTAAAAATACTTGTGTGTCTCAATTTATGTTTATAGAACGGACAATATACATACACTACAAAAAACCCAAGAAAATCACATCTAATTTTTTTTTTTGACAAATAATGTCTACCTGAATCCTTGGAATGATGGGAAATACAAGATTTTAAGGCAGTTTCACCACTGATCTCAAAGTTGTGGCGCGAGCAAATAACAACTTTCTGTGTCAAGCTGATTCGACTTGCATGTCAAAAAGCTCTACTGTAACTGCAATTTGGCCCTACTCTCTTCAAATCACAGTGTGCATACTGTGTCAAAAGCTGTGGATGAAGTCGTGTTTCACATTTTGATCACTGATAAAAAGGTGTCACAGGTTTTCACTGGATGCACCTGTAGATGAAGGAGGAAATTAATAGGAAACTCGAGATTTTGATTTAACAGCTCCATCATCCTTTTTTTTTGTTTGTTTGTTTTACAGATCTCGTCAAAGAAGCAGATCCAATGTGAACTATATCTGTTTCCTCCAGAATATTATCCAGAGTATTTGGATGATCTATCTTTAAAGT
Source organism: Copadichromis virginalis (assembly GCF_057382275.1). Classification (NCBI taxonomy): domain Eukaryota; kingdom Metazoa; phylum Chordata; class Actinopteri; order Cichliformes; family Cichlidae; genus Copadichromis; species Copadichromis virginalis. Next base: position 22,125,554 of record NC_140632.1, read on the forward strand.
CATGTTGCTATTGCAGAATGTGTTTTTCATTGTTTCATAGCAACACTTGCACCAGTGGTTACTGTGTTTTGTGTTTATGTTAACAGAGAGCTGCAAAAGTAAATTCAAATAGTGTCCCGTGAGAAATAACACAAATGCTCATCTTAAATTTACTTTCCTCCATAAAAGTAACAAAGTGTCACTGACTGGTGATTTAACCCAGTATTCCTGTATCATAACTTTTAGTTTCTTTTTCTGGACCCCCTTATATAACACAATTGTAGAGTAACACATTCTAAAAATCTCTGTTTCCCCATCTTCTATCACTTAGTTAAACAAATTGTAGTCCTTTTATTTTTAACAACGTAACAGCAATTAGCTACAAGCTAATTCTTTCTTGTTTTTCTTTTCTTTCTGTATTGTGCTGTATTATTCTCTTCTTGGTGTTATTTTTGCTCAATTAAATTACCTGAACTGGACCTTGCTTTTAATATTTAAACATTAAGCAAAATCATCATCCTTTAAAAGCCAAATGAAGCCACGAGGGCTAACAGTGATGCACAGCTGCCTATTTTTTTGTTGGCAAGTAGTTGCAGACTATTAGTGTAGTTATATTAATAAAATACTGTTGTACTTATTAATGTGTTTATTCCTTGCCCATATTGCACTTGGCAAGCTGAACAACTTGAGCAAGGGTCCAAACAGAGTCAGGAGTCCCACACTTTTAAAATAAATTATATCTCCTAAAAACAATCAGGTTGTCCTTGTGTAGCTTTCATACACATGAAATGCAATATGAGAGCCTTTTAGGTTGATCAGAGACAGAAGCCGCTTCAGAGCTGAGCCTCTGCTTCACCAATGACATATAGTTAATGTGGATATCTGTGCCAAAGGTTTCAGACAGACGCCATCCGTAGGTGTTTATTTTAAGATTAGTGCATTCCCAGGCCCCATTTGGCTCAAGACCAAATGTACTAACCACAGACAAAAAAAACCTGCTACTGTTTCCATCTTTGCTAAAGTTTATGTGTGTTTACACTACGTGTCTGCCAAGGAGACTTAATAAAAAAAGTTTTACTGATGCAGTTTTCTGGTTGAATATTCTCTGCTCACTGTCTCCTAATGCTTTATTCATTTTATGTGGGTTTCAGTAAACTGAATTAAAAAACTTGGATGGGTGGGTTCAGGTGGTGAATGGCTGGGACTGGTTAGCCACCACCATTTTGTCCGTCTGTATCTGGAAGTCCCACAGGATCTTAGCTCGGTCATTCTCCATCACCCTTCGGGGCATCTCCCATTTTGACCTCGGGACTTCCCGGTTATACTCGGCACAGATGTTCCTGTACACTATGCCGGCCACTTGATTATGGCGTTCCATGTATGCCTTGCCTGCTAGCATCTTGCACCCTGCTGTTATGTGCTGGATTGTCTCTGGAGCATCTTTACACAGCCTGCACCTGGGGTCTTGCCTGGTGTGATAGACCCCAGCCTCTATGGATCTTGTGCTCAGAGCTTGTTCCTGTGCTGCCATGATTAGTGCCTCTGTGCTGTCTTTCAGTCCAGCTTTGTCCAGCCACTGGTAGGATTTCTGGATATCAGCCACCTCCTCTATCTGTCGGTGGTACATACCGTGCAGGGGCCTGTCCTTCCATGATGGTTCCTCGTCTCCCTCCTCTTTCTTGGGTTTCTGCTGCCTGAGGTATTCACTGAGCACTCGGTCAGTTGGGGCCATCTTCCCAATGTATTCTTGGATGTTCCTTGTCTCATCCTGGACTGTGGTGCTGACACTCACCAGTCCCCGGCCCCCTTCCTTCCGCTTAGCGTACAGCCTCAGGGTGCTGGACTTGGGGTGAAACCCTCCATGCATGGTAAGGAGCTTTCTTGTCTTGATGTCAGTGGCTTCTATCTCCTCCTTTGGCCAGCCTATTACCCCAGCAGGGCACCTGATCACGGGCAGGGCATAGGTGTTGATAGCCCGGATCTTGTTCTTACCGTTCAGCTGACTCCTCAGGACTTGCCTGACCCTCTGCAGGTACTTGGTGGTTGCAGCTTTCCTAGCGGCCTCTTCATGGTTCCCATTTGCCTGCGGGATCCCCAGGTACTTGTAACTGTCCTCTATGTCTGCAATGTTGCCTTCTGGTAGTTTTATCCCCTCTTTTCTGGCTACCTTCCCTCTCTTTGTTAACATCCGACTACACTTCAGAATTTTATATATATATATTCAGCTGGAGCTTTCTTCCTGTTAAAAGATAGTTTTTCTTTCCCAAGTTCTTGCTCATAGAGGGGTGTTATGTGACGACTGTTGTGAATGGCACTACGTAAATTAAAGTGATCTTTTATGCTGCATTTATTTTAAACAGCATTGAAGGATAGCTATTTCACTTTTCCCTCTAACTGCAAATTATTATTAGTTACGTTTGAACTCAAAGATGTAACATCAATGTGCAACACCTGGGTTAGTTGATCTTGAGATAACTTAAATATTGAGACTATTGATGGCACTCTAGTGCAGATGGAAAATATCAAACGCCTGTCAGCAGCTGGTTTGTTTAGTAGAACTAAGAGAAAGATACAACTACACTGTCAATGACTTACCAAGCATTTAAAGAAATATCATCCTATTACATTTTTTCTGTATACACTGTGTTTTTATTACTGTTTCTGTTTTATTTTTGGTTATGTTGCATAGTGTTCCATATCTTCACAATAATATGTTGTGTCATTTTGAGACATTTAATATTCTAAATTTGCCACTTTGTGAGGACAATTTTCATATCCTGGTGATTTCTCTGAATTTTTTGCCCTTTTCTGTCTAAAATAGTCAAATAATTTAGTGTTGACATTTTATTCTTAACCCCACGTAAAAGTCGTTTGTCTGTCAGCTCCCTGGTATCTCTGGGCCAAGAATGCGGAGTAATATACTTGGGAGCTGCGGAGCATCACTTAACATTCCCTGTGCAGAGCTATGCTGTGTAACCTAACAACCACACAGGGGAAACAAACAGAACTAAAAGGCGACACTGATTAATGCAGAAGAGCTAACTTTGCTAGGATATCAGATTAACCAGATTTCCAAACCAGAGGCTGGCACAGCAATGTATATATGTGCATATGGGTTTACAATAATTAATGGAGTAGAACGTGTGCAATAAAAACTTTCTTTAATGCTCTCTTGGTTTTTAAAAGTGTAACTAGAGCCTTGGGCTGATGCTGGTACTATATTGAGAAATTTGAGTGGCAGCAGTGCATTCAGCAGATGTTCTCTGGAAATGATGATAATGTAAAAAGCAATGTGATAATTTGGCCGAGGCTTTTTTTTTTTCTTTTTTTTGAAAAAGCTTTTACAGGATATGCAGAGGCATAAATGTACATTTTTGTCTGGTGGGTTGCGAGCTGCATGATGTCACCCCGAGGGCGGAGTTATACAATTGAAAGAGAAGAAGCAGAGGGTGGATGTGAGGCGCAGTCTCATCACAGTCACCGCCGCCGTCAGCATCATCTGAGGTGTGTCTGCGCCGCCGGAGCTGCAGACAGACAGAAAGGACCAACAGAAAAAGATCCTGTTCCTCTCTTTACACCGACCATGGCGTCAAAATGTCCAAAATGCGAGAAAACGGTGTATTTCGGTGAGTGAGCAGCCGCTGCAGAGGCCGCCCAGCATCATGATTCTAACAGATGCGATGACCGCTGGGTGGGAGTGTTATAGTCAACCGGGGGGTGGTTATAATATGAAAGACTGACAGTGCAGTATTCTTTAAATCGACTTTTACTTATAATCGATAACGTGTTTTCTCGGATACAACATAATGAGAATTTGCGGATACATCACTGATTTTAGAGCTCTACAGAAGATTTCCACCCATTGATCAAAATGGGCATTGTTTTGTTATAAATAGGCTTATCGAGTCTCCCACACACAGAGAGACATAACTATTTAAGACACTCATTCATCCTGTTGGATGATTTTTATTATGTGTTAGGTGGAAACAATGATTAGAATCGTGAATTTTACACAATAAATAATTCATTTACACATATGAATTATTTATTGGTAGTACATTAAAAATGCATTCACACTAAATCACTCATTATTTCCTTTACCATTTGCACAGAACAAAGAGATTTTTAACTGGAATCCTTTGAGGTTTTGTGTGATGTTATCTTGTGGGCAAACTAACTAATAGAGTCTGTCTTTATATTCATCGATCACATTCTTGCATCCTTTTTATTGGACCACACATTTACCGTGTTGTCTATCTTTGTTGGGGTAATAACAGCTGATCAGTCAAGCCAGTATTAGTCAAACTAATTATATACAAGTGTCACAACATAATCTCCACATCAGTGATATTTATATTTACAGTGTGAAAATGTTACTGTCGTGTCACTGAGTCAAAGTACTTTAAAATATACAGTATGAATATTATTTGTCTTTATACAGTGGCATATAAAGACAAAGTGACAGAGGATGCCTTATACAGTGGCATCCTCTGTCACTGTATGGGGCATAATTTCACCCACGTAAAGGCATGTAAATTTATTTATTTATCTATTTTAACCTGTCAAATTTGATTTAAAGCTTGAAAGTCTTTTACAGAATATATCAAAATAAGCATGTAACTACATTACAATACAAAACTCTGGGTCCTAAAAGCAGTCCAACAGAATGTCAGAGAAATTCACAGCTGAGTACCACGGACACGTTGCCAGATTGGATGTGAAATCAAAGTGACAGTTTTTCTCTAAAACTGATCCAAAAATTCCCCAGATGGTGAATCTCAGAGTCCAACAGACAACTGGTGCATATCGACACAACCCATATCAGGCAGTGATGGGTTCACTATCTTTGGATAAGATTACAGGGAGCCATTAACAGACCTGTAGTCATAGCCTCAGCTGTGTTTTCTGACAGCTTGTGAAAAATCCTTTTTATGTTGGCTTTTAGAAGCAGGTAGGATGAGTTTAAGCGTGTTAATCCCTGGTTACTGGATACTATATTCACTTGATAGTAGACAATACTGTCAAATAGGGTGAGGTACTATGATACTAAGGAGTTAATTTAACATCTATTTTTAGCTTCTTCTTTTTTCCATTTTGGTGCAATGCCATATGGCATGGTAAATAATTGATTGATTTGCCAATTCGTTTTATGGATCAATATTCTTTTTGTTCTTTCCCCTTCCCCATTTCTCTGGAAAACAACAGCAAAACCACACCCTGCAGGCTCAGTCAAACTGCTGCTCTCTCTCTCTCTCTTTTGAAACTCTGCAGGAAATTAGAAGCTTTAAAAAAAAACGAGGTTCTGGCAAAAATGTATTCCTCCTAGAAGTGGATACTGTTGTTTTGCAGGGGATTTTATTACAGTAGAGATAGTTTAGCCTTTAGGATTTCTGGATGCAAAGTTCTCGATAGCCATAAAGAAGATGATGCTCGAGACACGGAGTCTATAATGTGATTTTTAAATAATAAACTGAGCTAATGTGATTTCTTCAGTAAATTCAGTTCCTTGAGTAAGAACCCAGAAGAAAACCAATGTTATGCTGTGCAGACTGGAGCCCTTCACCATCCAGGCATATTTCTGTGTGTCGGTGGGACTTACTGTCAGATATCACACTGACAGGGAGGCCAGGCATTGAGTCTAAACAGGAAGTGTCATGTTGTATCAGTCTCAGGGTATCAGCTGAGATATTTTGGGAGGAGGACAAACAGATAAGCAACTGTCAGTGAATTTCTCGCTCCCTCTGTCCATCCTCCTGTCTTTTAGACAAAAAAGTCTCTGTGACTGAAACTGCGGGTCTTAAAAAGGGGGTTATGATGTTTTTCTTTTGACTGAACAGAGTAATATTTGTTTTCCCTCTTGACTCACACTGTATGTATTTTTCCCTTGCAGTCACATAAATAACTGGGTAGAAAAAAAAAACAGTTCAGTCATGACCGCTGTAGTCCACAGAAGACAGCTCTTTCCATCTATGATAATTTGGTGGTACAGTGTGGTACAGCTCTGTCCTACCATAATGTGCAGAAATTAAAAGTTGGTGGTGGAAAGAGCAACAGCAAGACCCCCTGTACAGAGCAGAGCAGGTATCACATGACCATGGATAATACCTTAATAAGGAGCAGCATGAACGGGAAGAGCATGGGTGGAAGTGGGTTGCAAAGTGACTTGGACAACAGAGTAATTTGAACACACTGTACTATGTGTTATGTTTGCAGCAGGTGTCATTAACTTGCACTCTAGTTTCTGTGATTTCCAACTTGTATTTGTGTCCATTATGCTAAAAGGGATTGCATTCATTTCCAATTCAGTATTTTCATTAAAGGGCTCAATCAAAGTGGCTGTGCTGGATTCAAAGTTGAAAATGATTGTTAACTATCTTATTCTTGGCCTCGGTGAAGTCCTTCACTCCATCCTCCATGTGAAACAAGTTGTTTTAGTTCTTCTCTCTTTATGCCAACTTTTTCTGAGTGGTGTTAGACATGTCACACATATATGTGTGAAAGTTACTGCAGTTTTTGCTTTGTGTGTATGAGTTCCACCTTCGTTAAACACAGTTTTAATGTTAAAGGACTAGTTGGTTGTCAGTTTTGTGGGTTTTTGATATGGTATATATTCACTACTCTGTGGTTTTAAGCATTAAGACTGGAAACAGAGGAAAACCTCCAAAAGTCCCTGCTGTGCTAACATTATCCAAAGATCATCCATTATCCAGACAGGAAAGATATCAGTTGTTTGATCGACCTCGCCAAATTTTAAAAAAGGTATTTTTTAAGACTTCACATTTAGATTTACCTTCAGATTAAGGTAACTTTAGTATGTGAAGGGATGGAAGAACAGACAGTAGCTCTATTAAAAAAAAGGAATAAATAAGAAAAATGGAAATGTCTGAGTCACCACACTGCCCTTTAGAAAGCAGTGGAAAGAATGTGCTTCAGGCTGATATGAACTCATAAGTGCCCATTAAATGTCGTCTGTCACTTCGACCGTCACTTGGCTGTTATAATTCAGAATACATTAGTGCTTATGTTGTGTATTCAGGTTGTGTCAGAAAATATAATTGCTACTGTACTTCACATGCTGACACACACCCCCACAAAAACCTTAATAACAGTGCATATCATTTCTTCCAAAGGTTGCTGGACCCATATGTGAAGGTTGATTTCATGGCAAAAATAGCTACTTTTTGTATCAAAATAACCTTTTTTTTTAGGACAAAATGTTTCTTTTTCTCATAGAAAAGATGGGTTCTGTTCAAAGCAGCAGCAAAAGGATCCTGCCTGTGGAGGAGTGTTTGCACTGGTGCACAAATAAAGCACAAAAAGAAAGAGAAAAAAAATATTTTCCCCTTTCTCTGCATTCAGTGGCAGCGCTCTTTTCTAAGCACTAAAGCACTGACCCATAGAGGATGGCTCTTTCTCAACAGTCACTGCATTTATTTTGTAAAAGTATGACTCAGACTTCATTGAGTGCACTTATAATCAGATTTTATTAACATATTCCCTCTGTCAAGAATGCCATGTGATTGGTACTGTATGATTTGTTAGTTTGTTTATTAGTTTTCAGGATTACTCAAAAGGTTATACACAGATTTGAATTCAAACTTTACCAGAGTTATAAACTGATCCAACGTAAAAGTAAGTAATATTTGTTAGTGTGTTAGTGGGGGCAGAACTGTAGTGCCGCGGTCAGAGCTTCACACCAAGAAGGTCCTGGGTTTGAATCCAGCCTTCTGAGTAGAGATTGCATATTTCTTTTCCTTTGTGGGTCTTCTGGTTGCAGTGGGTTCTTCCCAAAATTCAAATAATCTAAATTGTTTATAGCGTCCCCGCCCACTCACACACACACACACACACTACCAATGAATTATTGCAAACTAGTCCAGATATCGTTTTGGATCCAAAGACTTATATATGCATGCTGTGACGAACTTGTGACTTCATTAACTTCATTATATTATAAGAAATTCCAGGACTAAGTCCATTTATTTTATGTTTCATAAACCAAAAGCACGATATAACATCAAACGATCTTTGTCTCTTCCTGTCCCACAGCGGAGAAAGTGTCATCTTTAGGGAAAGACTGGCACAAGTTCTGTCTAAAATGTGAGCGCTGCAACAAAACTCTGAATCCGGGAGGCCATGCTGAGGTAACAGGATGTGAAGAGTGTATATGCTTCATTTTCCTTAAGCAGTTATGATTTGTTTTTGTTTTATGAAGTGCAAATATTTCATGTTCAAAGGTTATGTTGGTAGGCTACATTGCATCAACATAATAAACCGTGACTGCGAACAATAATGTCCCATGCACTCTGAGGCTGTAAGCTGTTTGAGATGAGCCTGGTTTGATGGTAAAATACAGACTTTTTGAAATCAACCAAAAAACCTGATCATTTAACATCAGCAGAAAGTAGCTGGATTTTTTGGACAGTTACTGTGCTGTCTTTGAAAACACGTATGTACTGTGCAGGAAAGTCAGTACCTGTGTATCTTCAGTGCGTCACTCCTCCGAGAAACCTGGAAGCGCCTGTACTTTACTAAGGAGTTTAACATTGTCTGACATTGTTGTAGAGAACCATAAACCAGAAGGCGTAAATCTCAGAGACAACAGGGTTTCACACATCTTAGTGCTTTGATGAGATGGCAGTTTCAACTGTTGATTAAAGAAAATAGACTTGAATCGTGGTTATGTGCATGTAGTGCAAGTTATATGAAAATGAGTATGCTTAGCCTAATCATGTTTAAATAAGCTCGAAGATTTGTACTCTGTGTCCCCCTTTAATCATTGTTATAATGCATTTATATTCACATATGACAGCTCATCATCATTCACAATGCATGATGTTCTTCAGTCTGTTCAGAACAAACTCGGTACAAAATTAGCTGTACATAAAATTAACAGCTCAGCAGCCTGTTATTTAACACTCATCAGACTTATCAGATTAAACTGTTTGTGGCTCTTGCTGTGTTTTAATTAGATTTTAAGAAGGAAGGGATGTACTGAAAATCACAGATGAGCTGACAATGGTATTCATTGTACGCTGCTAAAATGCATTGATTTAGTCAGTGAGAGCAACTTTATTGTCCATTATCTCCGTATTTTCTTCACAGTGCTTCATTTTGGCCTTTATTGTTCAAGTTCAAGTTCAAGGTTCTTTATTTGTCACATGCATAGTTATACAAGTATAACACACAGTGAAATGTAGCCTGACACGCTCCTCGACATGTGCAAAAATGGGGGGGGGAGGAGTGTAGAGGAAGAACATTATATATATATATACATGTAGTATGTACACTGGGTGAATGTGCAGTAGTAGTAGTAGTAGTTGTGCACATTTGTCTGCTTTCAGAATGGTTTTATTGTTAGTCTTCAGTTTTTTTGGTCTTGTCATGTGAACCACTTTGACATGCATATTTGCTTGAAAGGTTCAATTGAGTTTAGCTGAAAAACACATCCTGTGTGAATGTACATTCCTGGGATGACTGAAAAAACTCCACAGAGTATTTATATAAACGATGACAGTGTCTAGATGACCAGGAGCATTACTTTTACTGAATCAGTGAGGCTTATTTTATGTCTAAAAACAAAAGTGAGATAAGGGCTTTTATTACCATAAAAATAAATGGTTAGACAAAGTCAAATGCCTTCAAATGCAGTCCAAGTTTGGAGGATTATGTGAATCCACACAGACTGAAAACAACAGTTTATATAACTGCCGTTTTTTTTTTCTTTTTTCCGTCTGGTTCATAATATTAACAGTTACAGGTATAGCTTCAGTCCATTTGTATCTGCTTGATTTTTTTTTTTTTATTTGTATTTAAGGTCAACTGGAATCACAATTTCCCCGAGGGAACCTCCCCAGGGGTTAATAAAGTTCTATTCTATTCTATGTGTTAAGAAATGGATGTTTCCTCTGTCTGTCCCCTTTACACTGTGCAGCATGATGGAAAGCCTTATTGCCACAAGCCATGCTACGCCACCCTCTTTGGACCAAAAGGTGGGGTTTCTCCCTGATGTGCAAATACAGACGATGAACACAGATTCATAAAACTTAGATTTATGAATTCTACCATTTGATGTTTTTAGGTGTAAACATCGGTGGAGCTGGATCCTACGTGTACGACAATCCTGTCAACGAAGCCCCTGCAGCCGTTTCCTTGGAAACAAACGCCAAACCAGAGGAGGAGAAAAAAGCCCCCGCACGGGGACCAGTGAAGGGTGAGAAATATGTGGAGCAGAAATAGAAAAACTGTCATATGGAAGGAGGAGAAACTCAGTGCCTCTGTGGCAGGATACAGTTTAATTCAGGTTTGGAACAGCAAACTAAAGAACACAAAAGGAATAAATGAGCCCCAGATATGTTTTAGGGAAAGTGAGAATTAATGGAGAAAACTAAGGACAGAAATATGAAGAATCAAAGCTAAAGTAAAAATATCAATTAGTGCCGTAATCCTACAGCAAAGTAATGCATTTACGGGCACTGACATGAATTCATTTTCGTTTTCATTTATTTAATTTTACATGTTTTTATTATTATTATTGTGACATTTTTAAACATTTTATGTTTTCCTGTGTATTTTCCCAGACATATTTATTTCTGTAGCCATTATTATTATTTTTATTTTGATGGTCTACACGCATGTGTCTTTAATTATCTTTTTGATGGTTTGTTCAGAAAGTGGTGCAGTCCATGTTCCTGTTGGTGCAAAGGTGCTGATCTCACTACAGCAGATTGATCATTACATCTCAAACTAGAGAACTGAGGCAATCTCTAATGCTGCAAAAACTGGCAGGATTAAATTACCTTACTTCATACCAATAATTATTTAAAACAATATTGTTTTCAGTTAGTTTCTAGGCTTCTGGCTTTATGGTACAACTAAAATGATGTAAACCACAAATTCTATCTAATGGCGTTTATTTAAATCACTAAATATCTGATGTAGTTACTATTAAGTTTTTTTGTTTAATTCATTGTAACTTTTGCAGCTGCAAGCTTCTCATCTTTCTCTGGAGGCCCCAACATCTGCCCCAGATGCAACAAGACAGTGTATTTTGGTGAGCAGAATGCTGTTTCATATTTAAATTCTGCGACAAGCATGTATTTGTCCTACATTTCTACATAAGCATTGGAAACTGTCTGTTTTAGTCCTCTGCTCGGTGTAATGACTGTCTCTACCATGGTCCGTGTTTCTGTCTGTGCAGCTGAGAAGGTGTCATCTCTCGGGAAGAACTGGCACCGGCCTTGTCTGCGCTGTGAGAGATGCAATAAGACTCTGGCACCGGGCAGCCATGCAGAGGTGAGAGATGAGTCAGTTTGCAAAGCTGGAAATCAGAGTATTAGTAAAAATGTTAGTGTTTTTGATTAGATACACAGACAGTTACTCTAGTCATATTCAAAATGTATTCGTTTAATCAAGAAAGATCTCAGAGTGTGAAATCGTTGAACACAATTTTAATTTTCACAGAGATACACAACATCTTCGTCTTTTCTCTGTCATACAGTCATGTATTGTGTTTTCTTTACTGACTTAGATTATGTCACAAGATAGAAAAGGACACATTATCACAAGCTCCAGCTACACATTATGATAAATCTCTGATCTCCATTTTTCAATTTATTATTATGCCAAAAATGTTTAGTGAGTTTCTCTTTTTTTTCAGGTTGTTTTTATGGCTCCAGATTATTTTAATTGTACTAACTTAACATCAGTGCTAGTGATGGCATTTTGCTGTTTTAAAATGCACACAATGAGACTGTAATTATATGTGTGTAACTGTGGGTCTAGTCAAGGCGTCATCATGGGTGAAAGACAGAGTCAGTTCCTAGATGTTCTACAGGTAGATTGTCAAAAATACACATATAGTATTTGAGTCACATAAGAAAATGTTTTAGTTAATTCAGCCAAAGAATCAATAAACTTCTAACATGGTGAGACATCAGTGTCTGTCTGTTCACCGACAGTTCACAAGAGTCACAAAATGATCCCCTAATGGCTTTACACCCAAAGCATTCTGAGGGTTAAGATCCCATTTGTCATTTTATAATCAGTAAACGTGAGCCGTGATGGCTCATGAACCGGATGAGCCACTACATCACTGACATTCATCTTCATGTAATCATCTTTAATTTGTATAGCTGTAATTCAAAGGATTTAGTCTGTCAGGCTAAAGTAAAGGTGAGGTGTAACATCTCTGTGGCCACATCCCCATCCAGTTATTGTGCCCCAGACACGAGTTAAAAATAAGCTGAGCCTGTCTAGTGTTAAAATTCAATCCAGCCATCACATGATGAGATGTTGCTGAGGTGTAAAATGTGTTTGTTGCTGAATTTGATTGATGTCAGTTAATAGAAGCTGTTTATATTTAGCATATTGTGTTCTGGGGTTTTCAGCTGGTAGAAAAAAGAGAAAGCAGATAAATGTTGTAGTTGTTTCTATCTCATGTACACTGAATGTTGCTGAGAGTTAAGGTAGAATGAAACACTAAGTGAAAACATTTTCAAATATGGAAGAATTGAGAGGAATGGTTTTCTCTGTGTTTCAGCATGATGGGCAGCCTTACTGCCACAAACCATGCTATGCTGTACTGTTTGGACCAAAAGGTATGTAATCTGAGTATGGGAGGGGGGGACTGGGCTGCGGGGAAGGCTGGTGCTGGACTGTTTTTTAAAACAATGGCTCAAACCACTGTGTCCCACAAAAATCTGTAAAATATGTTAATTTAGTGACATAAATACATCTGAGGCAGTCGTATTAGTCAGCTTTCAGGGTAGAAATAAATACTCACTGTTTTATGACCTTGAAGGATCAGATTCAATGTGACCTATAATACCAATATCTATGTCGATGTGAAATGTATATGAAGAGAAAAAAAACTGTGTGAGGATTTAAAAAGTCTAGTAAATACTATAATTGACATGGACAGCTAGTTAGTCTTTATTATTTAGTCTACAAGGCTGGAAAACTTTGGAAAATCTTAAGCTGTGTCTGTGTTATCATACTCCAGCTCCATGTTATTATAGCAAAGAAGGATACAATTATATGGAGTCGATGTTTGTATTTTTCAGGAACCAATCCCAAAACCTTTGCAAAGTGAACCATAACCAGCCAAATGGTTATTTCGTGTTAATGTATGTTTTTTGAGTGAACAGACCCTTTAAATTTAAACGTCTGGTCTACCCTTCTCAGGCGTAAACACCGGAGGTGTCGGCAGCTACATCTACGACGATCCTGAAGCTGAAGCGCAGTCTTGAGCTCTGAAGCTGCTTCCAGCACGCAGACAGAGAAACGCCACCAGGACCCTCTGTGTCTCTATGATTTGCCTTCAGTGGTCATTGTGACAAATGATATGTACTACACTCACAGGGATGGAAACTTAGATGTTTATGTTGTATTTGTATATTGTTTATATATCTATTTTTTGTACCGAAACAGGCCTTTAATATGTCCTCCCATGTGACTTTCAGATTTGCCTTTGAGTTTCTTGGTTCTCTTTGCCAAATAATTATTAGCCTGTTACTATAGTGAATGAAGGCTCCTGTATTCTTTTCACTCTGGATTAGTAGATTTTTGACTTTTGTGCACTTAAAACATGTACTGTATGAAAACAAACAAACAAACAAAAAAAAGTACCAGCCCTCCAGTTTATAGTCAGTGTTTTTTGAACAAGTTTGTCTTGGTTCTATAAATACGAATGATAGCGTAGTGAAGATATACATTTTACAAAGGAGTGCATTTTAACGAATGCCATTAAGGTGATTTTGAGGGTTGCTGCAAACAAGAAATGATCTGCTGTTCTTCACATTTTATACAGTAAAAGTGTGTGATAGCAAACCTGAGTTCATTGTTACTGTGTTTCTGTTCCCAGCAAATATGGTGGTTGGGGCCTGTGTGAGTTTCAGATTTTATGGAAACCCACACAGCTCACAGTGGGAAGCCAACTGCAGACCCCTGTACTGGCATGAGAGGCAGGACAGATGGGCACCAGAGGGGCAACACATAGTGCGGGCTGCCCACACTAAGCAGAAAGGAGTCCACAGTACCGCTATGCAGTGTACTCACAGTATGCCCACGCTCTAGGTCTGGGCTGCCATACTGGGGACCATCCTTGGCCTCACAGTGTAAGGCCCACCTGTGCTCCCTGGTACATTACAACCAGCAAATGGTATGAAGTCTGAAAAAAAAACCCACTACTTTCTGCTGCTCTCTTGTTGCACCACATATTTCATTTTTACATGGATGTCCTTCTTGTCACAAACCCCAAGCAATTATATATTTTTCCAGTCTCAAATGGACATTTGGTTTGTCAGGTCAATGTTTGAACTACAACACCATGGAGGCTTTGAATCAGTCGCCTTCTTTCAGCTTCATTTTTCTGACAGTGTAATATAACATTTGGTTCCATCTCCTCCACACTAGTCACATCTCCCTGTATGGCGTTTCTTTAATTATTATTAATGTCCTAGCAAACATGTCTGCACAGCGCCACACTGGGCAGGTGTGGGTGAACTGTTTGCTGGATACACACACAGTCTATTACGAAACAGTCAAGTCAAAGGGGAAACATGATTTAGTTGGTTAGCCTTTTATTCTATAAAGTGTTAAAAAGAATTTCAACCAAAATTTGAATTGTGTCTTCATGTTGCTTGTTATGTGTGACCAACAGCCAGAAATGCCATTAGAAAGGCAAGGCAAGTGTATTTATGTAGCACAATTCAACAACAAGGTGATTCAAGGTGCTTTACAGAGACATTAAAAAACAAAAACAAATAAAAAGCATGATTTAAAATTGAAAAAAGAAAAAAAGAAGGAACAGTAGATAAAATCAGTAGTTAAAATGTAAGTTTTGAAATTTAAGCTTAAAAGTATGGATTTGGTGTTTTATTCAAAAGCAGCTGAGAACAGGTGAGTCTTCAACCTGGTTTTAAATAAACTGACTGTTTCAGCTGATCTGAGGCTTTCTGGGAGTTTGTTCCAGATATAAGGAGCATGAAAGCTGAATGCAGCTTCTCCGTGTCTGGTTCTGACTCTGGGAACTGATAAAAAAAAACGGATCCAGGAGGATCTGGGTCAGGAGGTCGCTGAAGTATTTTGGTCCTAAACCATTCAAAGCTTTATAGACCAGCATCAGAACTTTAAAGTCTATCCTCTGACGGACAGGCAGCCAGTGTAAAGACCTCAGAGCTGGACTGATGTGGTCCACTTTTTTGGTCTTAGTGAGGACTCGAGCAGCAGAGTTCTGAATGAGCTGTAGTTGTCTGACTGATTTTTTAGGTAGACCTGTAAAGGTGCTGTTACAGTAATCAAGCCTACTAAAGATGAATGCATGGACTAGTTTTTCCAGGTCCTGTTGAGACATCAGATCTTTTATCCTTGAAATATTCTTGAGGTGATAGTAAGATGACTGTGTTGTTTTAAGTTTAAAAAAACAGTCAAACTGCTTCCATCACTACACCCAAATTTCTCGCCTGGTTTGTGGTTTTTAGATGTATAGATTGAAGTTCTCTGGTGACCTGTAATCGTTTTTCTTTGGCGCCAAAGACTATTACCTCAGTTTTGTTTTTGTTTAGCTGGAGAAAATTGTGGCACAACCAGTCATTAATTTCCTCAATGCATTTACCAAGAGCCTGTACAGGGCCTCGGTCTCCTGGTGACATTGTCTTTTAAAGCTTTGGATTGTGATGCCCCTGCTTACATTTATGATCTTTTAGAACCCCATGCTCCCTCTCACAGCCTGAGATCTTCTAATCAAAGGCTGTTGGTAGTCCCTCGAACATATTTTAAAACCAGAGGTGATAGATCTTTTAGAGCGGTGGCCCCCAGGTTGTGGAATGCTCTCCCTCCATCATTACATTGCCTTGATTGTATTTATTCTTTTAAAAAGCAGCTTAAGACTCATTTATTTAGATTGGCTTTTAATTAGATTTGTGCTGTGTGTTTTATTATTAATGTATTGTATGTATTTCTGTTTTATATTACTGTGAAGCACGTTGTGGTTTTTATCCTGTGAAAAGTGCTATATAAATAAACTGATTTGATTGTGATATATATTTGTGTGTCATCTGCATAGCTGTGATAGTTTATTTTGTTGTTCTTTATAATCTGTGCCAGTGGGAGCACGTAAATGTTAAACAGAAGGGGTCCCAAGATGGAACCTTGGGGAACTCCACATGTGATACTTGTCTGCTCAGATGTGAAGTTACCTATTGATACAAAGTATTTCCTGTTTTCTACGTATGTTTTGAACCAGTTTAGTACAGTTCCTGAAAGACCTGCCCAGTTCTCCAGTCGTTTGAGTAATATGTTGTGGTCAACTGTATCAAATGCTGCACTGAGATCCAGTAAAACTAAGACTGACATTTTTCCACTGTCTGTGTTCAGCCATATGTCATTAAACACTTTGGTCAGAGCGGTTTCAGTGCTGTGGTTCTGTCTAAAACCTGACTGGAAGGCATCATAGCAGTTATTCTGTGTTAAGAAGTAATTAAGCTGTTGAGAAACTGCTTTTTCAATGATCTTACTTAAAAACGGGAGATTTGAGATCGGCCTGTAGTTGTTCATTTGTGTCTTGTCAAAATTGTCCTTTTTCAGTATAGGTTTGATTACAGCAGTTTTTAGTGATTCTGGAAACACACCTGACATTAAAGAAAAGTCGACGATCTGTAACAGGTCTGACTCCAAAGTCTTTGAGGCCTTTTTGAAAAAACTTGTTGGCAGGACATCTAAACAGCAGGAGGAGGAGTTCAGTTAACCTAAGATGTCCTCCAGATCTTTACTGTTAATAGGGTGAAACTGTTTCATGGTGTTTAAACAGTTTTTCGGTGGACACAGTACATATCCTGAATCTGCTGTTGATGTACCAATTGCTTGTCTAATCTTTTGGATTTTGTCTGTGAAGATTTGGCAAAGTCATTGCAGGCCATGGTGGAATGAAGTTCAGCTGCCACTGACACAGGAGGGTTTGTTAGCCTGTCAACTGTAGCAAATAGGACCCGAGCATTATGACTGTTTTTGGTGATGATGTCAGCGAAGTAGGACCTCCTTGCACTCCTCAGTTGTAAATTATAATTGCGAAGTATCTCTTTATGATGTCATAGTGAACCTGGAGGTTTGTTTTTCTCCATCTGCGCTCAGCTTTCCTACACTCTCTTTTTTCTTTTTTCACCAGTGTGGAGTTTCTCCATGGAGACTTCTTCCTTCCAGAGAAAACCTTCACCTCAATGGGAGCAATAGTGTCCATAACATTTAACATTTTAGCATTGAAGCTATTGACGAGCTCATTGACTGAACCCCTGGACAGGTCAGGTGTTAATGGGAAGACCTGGTTAAAGATCTCACTACTGTCTTCAGTTATACACCGTTTTGTGATCACTGCTGTATATTTGTGTGGGCTGAGATTTTACTTTCAAAGAAAACACAATAATGATCAGACAGGCCCACATCAGACACAGTAACCTTTGAAATGCTCAGGCCTTTGGAGATCAGTAGTTCAAGAGTGTGTCCTCTATTATGTGTGGCCTGTGTTACATGCTGAGTCAGCCAAAAGTGTTACTCTGGTCTTTAGTCCCTTTGTCCTGAGGGTTGTCCACATGGATGTTAAAATCCCCGACAATAATTACACAGTCGAAATCAACACAGATCACAGACAGCAGTTCACTGAGATCATTAAAAAAGTCTGTGCAGTATTTGGGAGGCCTGTAAACATTAAGAAACACAGCTTTGGATGGGGCCTTCAGCTGTGAAGCCACATATTCAAAAGACTGAAAACTTCCAGGAGATAGCTGCTTACATTGAAATGATTCATTAAATAAGACAGCAACCCCTCCTCCTCTCCTGCTCACCCTGGCCTCACTGATAAAACTGTAGTTAGGAGGGGTCATCTCGATGAGAACAGCTCCACTGTTATTTTGGTCCAACCAAGTTTCAGTTAAAAACATAAAATCAAGGCTGTGCTCAGTGATTAAATCATTAATTAAAAATGTTTTCCCAGCTAGAGATCTAACGTTTAATAAAGCCAACTTAAGTGTTTTAGAGGTATTACTTGTCCCCTCGTGTTTGGGAGCAGTCTGTGGCACACAAGGTATGTTTACTATATTTAAAGATCTTTTAGAGTGCAGATCTCTGTGTTTTGACCAGGCCACATGTCTCCTTCTGTCACCTAAAAGTACAGAACTTTTAAAACCTTCTAGTAAACAGGGTCCCAGCTTCTCCTGGGAAAAGTCACCACTGCCATAATCCTCGCAGCCCAGACCCTCCACACATCACACATCAGACTGTGGAGACAGAGCATGAAGGTGGTAAGGAGGAACTAAGGGGGCGGGGCTGGGCAATGTAACTTTGATTGCACTGTTGAGGGCGGGGCTTGGTGACAAACCTTTGGCCGCTCTGGTGGGGGGTTTATGGGGGACAAAAAGGGATTGGGCCGGGGGGTAGATCTAAGCCCAGCATTGACCCGCTCCATCATCTCTTCAGTGAATTTCAGGTGTGGGGAGGAGGGAGACAAGGAGGGGGAGGAGGGTGATGGCCTGTCAGGGGTTTGGGGGAAGGTCGTGGTCCCTGGTCCTGGTCGTTGGTGTTGTTGAGAGTTGGAAGCAAATAGGGACCCCTCTTCTTGCCTCTGATGTCTCTCCTTTCTGAAGCTCTTCCCGGGTGGGGGCAGATGAAGATCCTCGTCAAGGTTTCTGCTGGGCTTTGTCTGTTCTTGCATAGTGACAATGAACTCAGGTTTGCTATCACACAAGTGTCAAATCCTTGCAGTGCAATTACTGTAACTGACATTTTTTTTGTCTTAGCTGATTATTTGAGAACTAAAATGTTAGCTTTTAAAATTAAAAAGACCAATCATAACCTGCTTACAAGCAAAGAACACATTCAAATCAAATCAAATCAAATCACTTTTATTGTCACATCACATGTGCAGGCACACTGGCACAGCACATGCGAGTGAAATTCTTGTGTGCGAGCCCCACAAGCAACAGAGATGTGCAAACACAACAACACAAACGAGCAAAATACAAGAATGGCCAACCTGAAACTAATAAATATATGTACAATATATAATAGTGTATGCATTTCTGGATGTGTATACTGAATATTTTCCTACGTGTGTGTGTGTGTGTGTGTGTGTGTGTGTGTGTGTGTGTGTGTGTATACACATTTTTACAAATTAAATAGTAAAAAAAATAAAAATAAAATAATAATAATAATAATAAAATATATAAAATATACAGAGTTGAATATGTGCAAAACAAGTGGCATTTATATACAGTATGGAGTGCATAATGTTAAAGTTCCAGTAGTGAAGCTGAGGTGTCTATGACGTGTTCAGCAGTCTGATGGCCTGGTGGAAGAAGCTGTCTCTCAGTCTGCTGGTACGGGACCGGATGCTGCAGAACCTCCTTCCTGATGGAAGTAGTCTGAACAGTTTATGGCTGGGGTGACTGGAGTCCTTGATGATCCTCCCCGCTTTCCTCAGGCAGCGCTTCCTGTAGATGTCTTGGAGGGAGGGAAGCTCACCTCCAATTATCCGTTCAGAGCACCGCACTACTCTCTGGAGAGCTTTGCAGTTGTAGGCGGTGCTGTTGCCATACCAGGTGGTGATGCATCCAGTGAGGATGCTCTCAATGGCACAGTGATAGAAGGTCCTGAGGATGCGGGGGCTCATGCCGAATCTTTTCAGTCTCCTGAGAAAGAAGAGGCGCTGCTGCGCCTTCTTCACTGTTTTGTTTGTGTGTACTGACCACGTAAGATCCTCAGCCAGATGTACTCCAAGGAACCGGAAGCTGCTCACTCTCTCCACAGCAGCGCCGTTGATGGCGCTGGAAAAATGCTGGAAAAATATTAGCAGTACCATGAATTGAAATGCATGTATTCTGTGGTTATTGTGTAGTCATTTTTCTCTCTTGCGTTAGACTTCTTGTTGAGGTCGTGGGTATATTGAGTATATAGGAGGAGATGTACTTAAATTATTTATTTTGTTGTTTATTTAATACATAAGCAGACTTAAGTCAATAATGTTAAACTGTGTCCATTTAGATAATCCTAGATGCACGCTACATGGCGTTCCACAAGGATGTCAAACATTTGTTTTTAGGTGTTATTAGCTGCACCAGGAATCCCCATAAACCGTACATATGTACATCTGTCTAAATATAATCTTACAAGTAAAAGAAGTAACTTTAAAAATATACAATCAAATATAACAAGGGTAGTCTAACAGGACATAAAAATAGAGCACTCAAAATTCCTCACGAAATCTCACAGGGGTTGTTTTGCTCACTCTTGAAAGCTGCTCCGGCTAAGGAAAGTGGGCGCTCATGCAGTGCAGTTCATTTCTTTACCACAAGGCGTCACTGACGGACCGTTAAAGGTATACCTTTAATTCATTCGGTTTGTTTTTTTTTTCATTGTGAAATATTTAAAAGCTTATCTATTATTGACAGGGGTTATATAAATTAATAAATTAATATGTGTCTTCATCCATAGTATTTCAAACACAGTGATACAGAGAAGACTTTAATGAGATCGGAGACCTCTTATTAATCAGAGAAATTAATGTTTGATGTCTAAATTTCAGGAAGAAGGAAACTTCAAGTCAGACATCCCCCAAGAACATCAGAGCAGGGTGCAGGTTTCTACAGGTCCGTTTGTAGTCTGTCACATGACAACAACAAACAGCCTACTAACTGCACTGGCAACATAAGCCCTGCCCACTGCAGCTGAAATTATTTATTTTGCTTTTCTTATATTACATTAATGCTCCGCCTTTGAAAGACATAACCAAATAAAAAAACAGAGGAACTCAGAATAAAACGTCACTGGCAGGATGCGGTCTGACACGCCCCTTACTGGAAACACGGACCCAGGAAGTAGCAAAACAGCCAGTTCAACAGACAAATACCGGAAGTTAAGGATATTTTCTGCAAAATATACCAATATCTGCACTCCATGTCACCTTATGTTATGATTTCTACCGTTCTGACTTTTCCTCCAAGTGTTATTAAATGCTGATACTTAATTATTACATTAATATTGTATTTTATATGGGTTACCAATGTTATTATATTTTTTGGTTAAAATATTAATTTCATCATTTCATTATTAATAAATTAGGGTGGGGTGTATACGTTAAGGGTCAAAAATCAAACCTTTCTCGCAGAAATTCTCGTTTGAGTCTGAATGCCCTTTTGTACTTTGACGGATGCACAGTTAGTCGTTTTGCTTTGAAAGGTTCTACCGGAAGTGACGTATTTTATTATGGGTAACTTAAGCTCTCTGCCACTTCTGCTTTGACAGGCTCATTTTGCACGACGTGTCATCCATTGTTTAGCGGCAGCAATAACTGAAAAAAACCTTTTAAGTTTCCACACTGGAGCTTCCGTTGATATACTTTAACGTTAAATTCGTTAAGTATTTGTTTTCTGTGTGAGGGCAGCTCGAAAAGAGGAAAGCGAATTATCCACTTAGCTAATTGGTAGCTAACTGTTAGCCTGTGACGTTGTTAGCTAAAACAACAGCCGCGGAGGAATTAGACAGCCTGTTTATGTTTTCGCCACTTCAGAGACATGTTGGACGGATCTACCGCTTATGGCGATGAAGCCAACATCGGCAACGTCGAAAATAACAACCCGATATCGCTGATTTCCAGCAGCGATGTGACGAACAAAACGAAGCAGGTTCTGCTGAAGAAAGGCGGAAGGAAGCTGCGGAACGCAGCGCCGCTGCACCACCACAAACCCCCGAGAAACTGCCCCAACAGCCGCCTGTCGGACCACCACCACCACAGCAACAACAACACCCTGACTGCCTCGACTGGTCACAGACCCGCATCTCAGGTCGGAACCGAGCCCGGTGAGACCGTGCTCACCCTCCATCCCCTCAAACATGGAGCCAGGAAAGAGGTACAGATTACAGCTGCACTGCAGCTCTGCACGGGCTTGGTGCTGAACTGACAAGTAAACCTGTAGCAAGTTGAACAAAGGCTATTAAAACCATAATGGGAAAATAAACTATGATCCACAAAGTGTATGATCATATCGGTTGCCTTCAGAAAGTACAAAACGTCTAATAAGCTTTAATATATTTTATTTTAAGGTTTGTTTCTCTGGCATACTGTTAAATTTGGTAAAATTGGTTGTTCATTATATTTTATAATCCAAACATTTAATGAAAATTCAGTGTCTACAGCCATGTGTATATTAAAGTATTTGTGTAGAAGTACATGCAGACTCATGTAAAAGTACACGTAAAGATACCCATACAAAACTAATTGGGCTGAAACCCAGTTGTTGTGCCTGAGGCGTTTTTAACTGACGCAGTTACCACTCTTTCTCCTGAAGGTGACGTGAGTCGAGTCTTTGTTCCTCTTTCACCCGCTGATTAGCGAGGAAAAAATGTTCCCAATTACGCATGGATGGCAGGCTTGTCTGTCAGATAAATGCAGATGGGAGAGTCCACAAAAAAGACAATGAAAACATGTTTTTGGTATAGGAAGTGTATTGCTTTAACAGACGGACTTTTTGGCGTTAATATAAATGTGCAATGTTGTTCCTGCTTATTAAAAATGTTTGGTTCCTGCCTAAGCTTTGTTTGGGCCTCCACCAAAGGAAAATCACCTGGACTGTATTAGCAACAGTTTTAATCATATTTTCCTTCAAACTTCAAACTTTCGTTTTACTCAAGCTAAATTGTTTCTGTTACTTATAGTAACACAAACTATCAAAGCGGATCAGTTGTGGTTAAATGGCTTGTTTTGAGTCAGGAGAAAACCTGCATGTTTAAGAATATCAGAAAACAGGGTGTTGCTGTGTGTAGCAATTTGACGGGGTGGGTGAAAACAAGTATGAAACTGTTCAGTCTATCGCAATACTACGCCCCCCAAGCTTATCAGGTTATTACAAAATAATGACATCATCTAACTGGCAGTGGGTCTTCAACACACCCGAGTCTTTTGTATTTCTTTTCCTTTTTCTCTTTGGGTATAAACTCTGTTTCTACACTGTGGTTATACTCTGATAGTGAAATGTAAACACCCCCCCCCCCCCCCCCCCCCCAAAAAAAAATAAAAAAATAAATAAATCAGGAGTCTGTAACAGTCAACAACTGGATTTTTATGCAAAACATTGGTGTCAATAAATTCGTTCCTTTAGACATTACCATGCCTACATAAACAGATGGGAATTTGGATATGCAAGCACAGAAGATAATAACAAATGAGGAAGGTTTGAAGCGTCGACGAGTAAGTCAGTTTCTCCAAAAGTGAAACCTAAACTACAGGCTGTGTGTTTGTCTCAGCAGCTGTGAGAGAAAAACTGTTCAAGCAGAAAAGTTATAATTGTACACACAGATGAGTCCAAATGACTCATAATGTTGATGTGTAAATACCGGTGGTAGAAATAAGCAACTTTTTGACATCAGCTTTACCACATAAACCTAAAAGATGATAATGTGCGACTTTTTTATATACATAACAGTGGAACCCCGGCTTAGGAAGACCCCATTTAACAAAAAATTCAAGTTACGAAGGCACTTAACAACAATATTTCTGCCCGTGGTACAGCAAAATGCCCGCGTAACGAAATAGATAAAATAGAAAATTTTAAAAAATTAAATTAAATTCCATAATGTTATGTACATGTACACGTGTGTATGCATGCATACGTATGCTTTCTTCAACCTCCGCCACCTCCTCCTCCACCAAGAACTTCGTCTTCAGCCAGCATCGCCTCACTCAAAAGGCGATGGAAAAAGGTGCTTTGACTTAGGAAAATTTTGACTTACGAAAGACCCTCTGGAACGAATTAATTTCATAAGTCGGGGTTCCACTGTATTTTGTTTTCAAAGCCAAATGTTTCCAGATTTTATGATTGTAGCATTCAGTAATTGATTAAATGCTATTTAAATTAAGTGATAATTTTGGCTCCTAAGGCTGATTGGAGGGGGGGGCGGGGACAAAAGTGATTAAATGGTTAGCCATGTTGCACTTATTTCCTATTCATCACGTCTCCAAATTCTTGTTTTTGTTTAGCTTGAGCCAAGATGCCGAAAGAACCTTTAAAACCCAAGATTTTATCTAAACGCAACTATGCTGATATTTTGAGCTTCCAACTATGCATTTAACCCACATTTTACAAGCAACCTCACTCTGGAAATGTTTTTGTAAGGTCAAAAACATCCCCTACTGTGGTCCCTACACTATGATTAATAAGACAGCCACTGTGACATCACGATGACATCAGTTAACCACAGTGTTAACATTTTGGTCACTGAGATGTGCGTGTGTGTTTTGGAGTAATAAATGACCATATCTAGACAAGAGGGTGAAGTGTCAGTTACTAGCCAAGTCTGCAAAGAAGCAGACGTCTGCCATTTAGTTTAAATTTCAATGAATATTAATCCAGTTTTATTTCAAACTTTGTGTTTTGCAGCTGCTGAAATTTAAAGGTGGCAGATTGGAGCGAGGGGCTGCACAACCAGGGGGTCAAGCTAACCGCAGCCTGCCTAAGCATGATCAGACCAACCATAATGTGAACACCAGGAGCCACAAGCCCAAGCAGAGCCAAACACCTGGTGTGGCTCACCCCACAAAGAAGAAAGATAACAGCACACCTAATAAACCCACCTCCGTCCATCAGGCTCAAGAGCAGAAAAAGCCCCTCCACCCCTCCAACAACGTAAAGATTGTGAATGCACTGCCTGCTGAAGCTGCACCTGAATACCTCAAAGATGGTGAGAAGGTCTATGCTGGAGCTAAGTTCAGTGAGCCACCCTCACCCAGTGTCTTACCGAAACCGCCCAGCCACTGGGTCGAAGAAGATGAGCCTATTAAGAGCAACCAAAGCCGGGAGCAAATGACTGTTCATTTGAAGTCACTGCTGAAGGTTCAGGATGCATCATGACCACAATTTGGAGTTTCAAATCAGAGCTGACCTATAGTGTCTGCTCTGCGATTAACCTTTAATACCCACAATTGGAAAATTAAAATGGAAAGTTAAATGTAGTTTGGCCCTTTTAACACACTGCAATACAATGTAGGGAGTTTTATTCACTGTAGTACAATTTCCCATTAGCCAACATGCTGCCTGCATTTGTGAACATTTTGTGCACGTTGTGTTGTTGCTGGAAATCTGACTGACATGCTGTGTATGTCAGATGTTTATCAGATACTTCCTGACTTCTGGTAAGCTGATAAATGACTGAAAGGTTTTTTGTCACTCAGTTAGTGAGATTGTGCAAAAGTGATCTGAAGTCGCCTCCAGCAGCAAAACAATCAGTGTCTGATGTTTACGTCATGCAAAGTGATGACGGCACTTTCTTTGTGAACACTTTGGAAATGGCAGCCATGTGTTTGACTTTTTAAAGCACTTGTGTAAATGTACATAATCTATTGTAAACACACATTTGTGTATATTTTCTTGTTATTTTAACTGAGATTCTAGTTTTGTTACTGAGGTTTTTCCAGAAAAGAGAAAAAAAATAGTCCCCCTGCGAACTGAGGCACTTTGTTACAGCTTCATCAGCATGAGGCACAGTGGATGTAAGAGACTGTTTTCAGTGTAAATCAGTTAGAGCAATCAGGAAGGGCAGGACACCTTGTTTTGATGTTCCAAAGCTTGACCAGCCACTTTGATGAATTCACCAGCCAGCTTAGAGCACAGGAGAGGACTTCCACGTTCTGGCAGTGTACCTTTCAAAAGGCTTGGAAAGTGGACTAATCAAAAATGGGGGGGGGAAAAAAGAAAAGGCATGACCTTAAGTTACAGCTGCTAGCTGAAGTTCTTTCCCTTCCCTCAACACGGGTCCAGCTGGTGGAGAGTCGAGAGTCAAATCAGGGACTGTGATGCTGACGGGGCTGTTGAAGCCTCAGTGAAAGCAAGATAATGACGACGATGTGAAAAGTCGCACAAACCAGCTGCTGCAGAAAGTCAGTATCCTGCATCCACACCAAGTGCTTTTTCTTTTCTTTTTTTAAATTTATTGCACTGATATAAAAAGTGTGTACACTTTAAGTTTGCTTTTTCTTTGTGTCCACCGAGCACTTAGCCTTTTTTCTTTTTTGTTCTTCTTAATTTTTTTTTTTTGTCCCCACACCAGAAAACTGTTTACAAAACAGTATCTGAAGTACATCTACACATTAATGTTTCAGGGACTTCATGGCAGTAAAATTAAAATAACAATTTTCAGTTTTGTTGTTTTGTTTTTTTGACAATCAGTGATGTAAAATTTTGTTATAATGAATCAGTAACTCAGCTGTCCTCATTTTTATATGAAATGCCAGGATTAGAGTGAGTTGATTAAATAATTTGTTTTGAAGTCACTATATTGAAGGAAAAAAAAATCCCCAAGCATTTGTTGTTTCTACCTCCTGAAATCTTCTAAAGACATTTTATTGTTTCGCTTTTGAATTTGGAAAATTGTAAATTGGATGTTGAGCTACTATCAGACATTTTATCCATGGATGAATTGGTCATTCCTGCTGCCTCAGACACTGGGAATGATTGATTTGTGCTATTATGTGGTAATAGAGGCAGGTAAACATGCAGTAAGTGAGGATGTCTAAATGAGGAGAGAACGGAGTCACAGCAATGTTTGTGTGCTATGTGTTATTTGCTGAATAGAAAAAAAAGAACAAAGTATGTTGAAAAGAGATTAATTTTTAAAGTTTAGCTTTTTCAGTGAAAGCAAGGACATAAAGGAGAAATCGCTGTTGTACACACACATCACAATGTTTGCACACTTTAACTTTTTACAGATGTTTAAGGCTCACTTGGACAAAGTCAAGTTTTTTTTCTTTCTTTTTGTATGACTTCTTTTTTTCCTAAAGGGGACTTGATTTTCACTCACATGCTCATGCCATGTACCTCTTACCTGTATTTGTGTTTCTTACACACATGATTGTTTACCAGGAGTGAAGTATGTGTTAAAGTTAATACAGGTCATCTTATGATTATGTACCATAAGTTTTTTTTTTTCTCTCACTTTTTTAACTTAATTAATTTTCATGGATGCAGGCAGTTGCTGGATCTTTTTCTTTGACCTCTGTGACGTCGCTTGAATGGAAAATTGTATTAATGTAGCAAGAAAAACTGCCCATTTCATTGCAGTGTTTTAAAATCATTTCATTCCATTTATAAGAATAAGCATAAAAATTTGTCCATGCCACAATTTGAGAATAAAAGGTGTTTATTTTATAAAGTCTTTCATATCAAAAATTTAAAATGCAATTAAAAAATTGGTAACCCCTACTATATTGTTTGAGTATTCATTACAGGTGGAGTTATTTTTGTGAAAATGGGACATAAGGGAAATTGCAAGACTATTGTGGCAACTTTTACCAGAATAAGGAACTATCACATCATCATGGCATCATTACTCATTTAACTATAAATATTTTATCATATTCACACACACACATTAGTTTTAGTCACTGTGTGTGGTTTTTGGAGTAATAAACAACCATATTTTGAGACGAGGTTGAAGTGTGAACTTACCAGCCAAGGCTGCAAAGAAGCACACTTCTGCCCTTTAGTTCCTATTTCAATGAATATTAGTCCAGCAATAGAATAAAAGACACTGACTGATGGTGTTAACATAACACATTACAGTATGACCTGAAAATTAAAAAGTCCATACATATGACCAAGGGCAGTCAGAATCTGCAGACCATACTTTACTTCATTCCTTTTATGAATTCAGAAGGATACCGGGATGTGCGCTGGTGAAGATACAAAATCTCAAATTTTGCCCATTTTACCAATGTAACAAATCCTTCCAAATATCCCTGCATCCAGACTCATTTAAGAAGTTAACAATTTTTAAAGTAGGCCACATCCTACCCCTAGTAAACTCTTTATAAATCCTCAGTCCCGTGACTAACTGCAGGTGACTAATATTAATATCAATAGTAATATTAAATCTGATGCATCTCACAGGGATTTAAATGCATTCATCCTGCTGATGTGATTCAAACTTGATCAGACAGCTGAACCTTACTAGTTATTTTGAACAAATGTCTATTCTTGTGAAAGAAAAAAAAATCCTCCTAAAATAAGTAAGCAGAGCTTGTGTTATCATTGCATGGCATTGTGATTTTACTTGGCCTAGACATTTGCAAATACTTTCGAAATATGAAAACTGAATTCATATAAGTTTTAATGTTTTATTAACTCAAATAATTAATAAATGCAATGTTTTATATGTATATTTATTTATCTGTCTAAAGAGTTTAGCAAAAAGAAAGAAAGAAAAACGCCAGTGAGCAGTATTACTGTTCATTGGGACCAAAAGTGATACTGTTCTGTTATCACTAAAAGTTGTGAAATGTTGTATCACTAAAATATCATTCTGAGTCAGTTTATTATTCATTATGTGTTTGCAGCACCCTCTGTGGTTGCTCCAAGTAATGCACTTTAGAAACGGCTTTATTTTGAAAAACTTTATTGAACAGGAAGTCGGCTCAGTCAAGAAAAGCGAGTAAGCAAAAAGAAGGGAAACATTTCGGCACTGGTGATGTGCGATACGACTGATTTCCTTTCCGATCTGATACCAAGTAATATTCAGGGTGGTATCGACGATACTGATCCGATACCGATACTTTGTACAAAAACTTATTTTATTTATTGTATGAAATTATAGCATCATAATGATTACAGGACATCAGATTACTTGTTCTTATCACTTAATAATGCAGAGTTCATCATATAGAAATAAAAAAACTGAAGTTGTGCGCTACTTGAACACCTTGCCTGCCTGCAGCACTAAAGGACTCTGTGAGAGACGTCTGTCTCGCCCTAGCAGCACCTGTCCCTGTCCTCCTCTTCAGTTCACCTCAACATACGCGCCTCATATTCTGTGATATGATTTACTCTGAGGTGTTTGACAAGGTTAGTGGTGTTGCCACAACCATACATGCCAACCCTCCTAATTTTTCCGTGAGAATACGGAATTTCAGTGCCTCTCCCGAAAATCTCCCGGAGCCACCATTCTCCCGAATTTCTCCCGATTTTTCACCTGGACAACAAAATTGAAAAAGCATATCGCAGAATTCATTGTGTGGCCCAGCCAATTCCAGTTTCCAACAATGACGGCAGCTACTTAGTTTTAATATTACTCTTATTTCTCTTTCTGGGTCGCAAAAAAACTATTAACATATTTTCAAGTGTAAACCGACACATCGTCTTTAAACCCCCGCGGTCTTTCGCTACTTGGGTTAAACAGCGCCCGGTTATATTTTAGATAGCAAGGAGCAGACGGCAGAGTTTCACTCCACCGAGGGAGCCTGTGACGTACTACCCGGCTTTCTTTAGACCGCAAAGGCCGGGTCCTCAGGTGGAAGCAGCCTCTGAATTTGGACACCATCGCTGTTTCCGGGCCGGCCAATAATAACGGTGACATTTAACATATTTTATCCGATAAATAAACCCTGTAAAATGTATTTATCCCCCCCCCAACAGCCCTTTTGAATGTCTCCCTAGTATGGCCACAACACCTCACTCTTGGAGCACTTTTTTGCCACATGTATCGCAAACCACGGCTCAGCTGTTTGTGGAGGTAAAATAAGTCCGCACATGACTCCAATTACGCTCAGCCATTGTTGTGAGTGCGCACGTCAAGGGGCTGCGAGACATTTATACAGCCATATTTCGCACATGACTATGAAAGGTGGAAGAGGAAGTAGTTCCTTTGAATGTAGACAATCCGAATGTTATAGTTTCTTTCCACTGTGTTCCTGTTAATGATGAACTACAAATTTACTCTAAATTACTAAAATATCTTTATTTTAATGTGAGAATTGATTCATAAATGATTGGTATAGGAGGAATCGATATTTCAGGATCGATCCGCACATCACTAATCGGCACACAGTTTATGGTGTCCTGTTGGAGAAAACACTGTCCACATCTTCTGTTTATGGTTGTATCGCTGGTATGTACTTACAGTATAAGTTACAACTTTGTTTTTGTACAATATGTTGTCCGCTAATGCAGTATTTGGCTGTAAAGCTAGTCCTTTTGTTAAGCTAGTTACCTGCGATTTTGGAGGTCGTCTGGGATAGCATCAGTAGTAGTTTGAAAGGTTTACATAATTATACATATGACATATGCTATGTAGTAGCAGGGTGATATATGAATGCATATTATGCTGTACATATATATATATCATGACTGTATTTTTTGTCTTGTTTTTAGTTTTACCCTTTTGAATGTCAGTAAACCTGTTGACAATGCTCATCAGTCTTCAGAGTGACCTTTATCTCAGCTTATGATACAAACTAACATCATATTCAACTAGGCTACCACAAACCCAAATCAAATTCCGCCTTTCTAAAGTGTAAGACAGGTGCAACTTTATAAGCAGAGAAAAGCCCATTAAGCACAGATCGATATCTGAATATATCTACCCTATATCATTATTTTATCGCTAAAGTCTTATTCCTAAAGCCATAAACTAGTTTCATCGTTTTTAAATTACAGTATCTGCATTATTTTGGGTTTGAGGCACTGTATCTGGTGAACAAGTCCTGTGAACAAGATGAGCCACACCAACCGTGGATCCACCTGAATGGTGACGTTTACTGGTGCTAACTAGATTAATAATTACATTACAGCATCACAAAGGGGTAAGGGGATTGCCTAGGTTGTCTATTAGAGTTTCTGATACATTTAGGTAAATTAAATCAAATTACTGTCTTCTGTTTATTATTAAATTCCTATTTTATCAGGTGGGAGCAACATGTCATACTGGACAAAGAAATCTCAAATATTAATAAAATGACCATAAACCATCTATTTTAATACTCTATAATATAATACAGTTAATTTAATATAGTATAAATTTAAATCCATCTCAGACAGCATTAAACAATCACCTGATGTGGGAATATAAGTTGTTTTTGTACAAATGTATATTTTATGGGGGGGAAAAAGACATTTAATTTATATACTGTAGTAATACTGAGGATACTTGCCTTACTTGCCTAATCGTCAGCCAGTTCATCAGTGTCTTAACCATTTTATGTTCCGTGTTTGTGTGATGATTATTAGACCTTTCTCACCACATTCTCACCAAAAACACTTCCCCTTTAATTCTTAGAAAGGTTGCCAAAGAGCTGTAATGAGGAACAAGAAATGGTATGATATACCTTCTTTCTCATAGCAGTGAATAACTAACTGTCTGCTCTTATGTGCTTCCTTTTTGCTAATTTATTTATAAATATACTGTACATTAAAGAAAAAAATCAATTTTCCAATAGTCACACATTCAACTTCCCAGTCACGTTTATCTGGTGAGTCCTTGGTGAGGGAATATAAAATTAAATGTAAGCATTTAAATCAGCAAAAACGTGAGAAAAACTAAACTAAACTAAAATCTCTGAGGTAACAATGAGGAAGTGACTCACTAATTACAAATTACAAAAACTACAAAAAGTCTTTAAGAGGAACCAGTTCAGAGAAGCTGAGAGTGGCGAGTGGTGGAACAATGGTTAAACTTAGATGGAATAAAATATCGTCATGGCTGATCCTGATATTTCAGGTTGTAGGTAAGGATACAGAACTCATTTTTAATGGCAATAAAATATATCTTTAGCAATAATATGTTCATTTATGTATTGTGGCAACTAAATGGGCTCTGTTGTTTTAATTGAGTATGAGATACATTGATAAACTTCTGTTGGATATAAAATCATATTTAATCTGATGGTTTAAAAAAAGATCTGATTTGTAATAAGTGTGTTTTAAATTTCTCTTCAATTTTCTCAATAGTATCTGGAAATGTAATATCCATTTTAAAGAGAGTTGGGGATGATGTCATTCTGCCTTGTCTGAATGTGATCGATGACCAGAATAAATGTGACAAGACTACATGGACCTTTTTCTCAAGAGATCAACCAGCAGTAGAGCTGATCACACTTGGGCAGATTGGTGAAGAGGCCAAAACTAAATCAGACAGACTGAGTGTTACAACAAACTGTTCTCTGCTTATAAAGAAGCTCACAGTTGAGGATGTTGGTCGTTACCGCTACAAACATTGCACATCAGCAGTAAAACCAACTCAAGATTTTGATCTTTCAGTTCTCTCCAGTGAGTATTTACTTCAAACTATTCTCTACTCAGATTCCTTTTTCATTAGAACAGAAATTGAAACATAACAGTTATCGTGGTTACATTAAGATTATCTGTTGAGTGGATTCTCTTTCTTTCTTCGTGGCTCAAGAGTTGGAAGTTCACCTTGTAGTTGGAAGGTTGCCGGTTCGAGCCCCGGCTTGAACAGTCTCGGTCGTTGTGTCCTTGAGCAAGACACTTCACCCGTTGCATACTGGTGGTGGTCACAGGGCCCGGTGACGCCAGTGTCCGGCAGCCTCGCCTCTGTCATTGCGCCCCAGGGTGGCTGTGGCTACAACCTAGCTTGCCATCACCAGTGTGTGAATGGGTGGATGACTGGTTGTGTAAAGCGCTTTGGGGTCCCTGGGGATTAGTAAAGTGCTATACAAATACAGGACATTTATTTATGATCTTTCTTTTAGCATTTAGGTATGAACAAAGAACCGAAAGCACAAAGCAAAGATGAAAACCAGAACCAAGCGATTGTCACTGTGATTCGACTGTAGAAACATGAACAGGTAGAAACGGAGACTGGAGCCTGACTCCTATTCACTGCTGTTGTTACCTGTTGAAGTTCAGGGTCTGCCAGACACTCAGCTTTAAAGTGGACATGGAACACTTCAGGTATAAAGACTAATTTAGACCATGGACACTGTCTGTGTAGCTGGTTTTATGAAATAAGAGCTTAAAGTTAAGATTTTAAAAACATGTTTAGTGCCATCTTCTGTCAGTACAAAATATCTATAAGCAAGATCGATAGGCAAGCAGACTAACAATTCCAACTTTTCATTATTGGAGTTCCTAAATTTAGTATAATAACGAACAATTCTGACCTTGAAAAAAATATAAAGGAAGAACATAAATAAAACCTGAACAGTTTGATGAGAAGCACAAAATAATAAAACCAGTTTATGGATATATTACACATTATCTATTCCCAGATTTGAGATAGTCAAATTCAAACCAAATTGTCTAAAACGTAAGATATAAGTAAGATATAGTCAACAAAGGCAACGATTTTCAGAGTGTTGAAAAACATTCTCACAAGGTAAATAGGATGTTAGTTTTTATTAAAATGAAGTCCAGCAAAATTGTTAGCTGGAAGTAAACAATATCATGGTTTTATTCTCTTTGCAGCTTCATCCTCTTCAAGGTCCATTATCATCCTTGTAGGTTTAGCAGCACTTATAACAGCTGTGGTAATGGTCAACACATGGGCCAGAACTAAAGGTATGTTTAATTATGAGACGTTTTAAAAGATCTCAATTCTTAATAATAATCAAAATAGAATTTAATTCTTTTATTTCTGTTTTTTAGGGAACAAAACACAGATGGTTCAAGCAACAGTACGTGGAAAACTCAGTAATTTAATATTCACATATATCTCTTCAGATAGAAAAGGTCATGACTGGAGATTAGACCACCTTAAAAACACACACTTGAAAGTTTGGTCTTGTAAAGTGGATGGGTGCAGTTGTTAAGGTAGAACCAATAGCTGCTGTAACAGGCTACACTACACTACAGACTGACAGGAAAACAACACAGAAAAAAAATCTAAAGAGCACAAGTGGATGCACACACACGCGCACACACACACACACATGATAAGCTAACATTATAAGTTAAACTTTAATTAAATCAAAATTAAAGGGTTATAATAGAAATCATAGACAATTAGAAAGATCAGTCTGATTTACTGACTTATTGACCTATTTATTTTTCATAGGTGTCCTATAATAAGGATAAAGATGAAGTTGCAATACACTATGAAACCACTGGAGACTCTGCTGTTTCTGTCAGACTTCACTGAGCATCGCCATGGAAATTATCATCACACCACTACACCATCCACAACCACTATACCCTCTACAAAATGTCTTGTTATGAATTAGTGAAACAACCTGATCAGCTATCTTATTGTGTCTTGTGATACACAATACAGCCTCTTTACTGCACATTTGACCTTCGGGCCAGATGCAGCTTTCTCTTCAACGTCCTTATGCTATCACCATGCTGCTTTTACGTGCTTAGAGTTAGAGAAATAATTTCCTTCTGAAGTATGATTTCACCAACTCATCCACACAATGCATTTTGTAGAGGGTATAGTATTTGTGGCAGTTATTTGTCTTCAAACAACAGCTTTAATCTCAATGTTGTATTTAGACTTTTTTTCAAAATGTTATTTCAACTTCATTCTCGAAAGTGTTCTCCCTTTAGTCTAATTAAATATTTCTTTTCTTTTTCTTTTTGAATTTAATGACAGTCACATCTCGCACTAAGAAGTTCACTTTGGGTTTAATGAGATTCTTAATGAGCTGTGAATAATGCTATTATGTAAGTTGTAAATAAAATGTACAAATATTCATTTTGAATACTTTTCTTCCCTTTCTTTTAAAGGTAAAGATGAAGAACAAATATATTTTTTATTTTTTTACATTTATTTCTTGTGTAGCTCCTTTCAGCCACTAGGGGACCTCAGTGTGTAAGGATATACCCAGTCCCTTGTTTACCACAAAAGCATAACATGGGCCATGTACAGAAGAAAGTAAGACATTTTTTTGTTTTGTTTTGTTTTTGTCTTTATAAATTTATAGTTCGGTTTATGGTTTCAACATCCCAAAGTCAGTAACTGGTTTAACTGGTCATATCAAGGTGGGTATCGACTCAATGAATGAACCAAGATTCTCCAACTGCTGACATGAAATAGGCAGTACTGGCAGCACGTAACCAGTTGCAAACTGCACAGGGAGTGATGCTGCATTTTTAATGAAGATGAATTTGTAAGTAGTATTAAAATACAACGTTAGAAAAAAAATCAGATGTTAAACACATGATAGAGGCTGAAAAAATCACAGCTGCAGCCAAAGCAGTAGATGAGTGTAAGTAATAGAAAAATTACTTCAGTATTAAAAAAAGCACTGTATGGATATGGTTTAAGCACAATTGCAAATTTCACCAAAATAATATGTTTAGATGTTCGTAGGATGGTTTTCCTCTTATTCTTTCAGCTGCATCCATTATAATATTAGATGCTCTGAAAGCAAGTAAAGAATAATAAGTCCTATGTACAGTGCTTTAGAAACATATCAATATATTAAGACTGGTTAAACTTGAAGTTCTCTAATCACATGTTGTACTACAGATCCCTGACCCCAGTTTTACAATTTGCTCTCCTGCACATACACCTGCAGCCAGTTCCACTTTCCTATATTGTTTGCCTCATTTATCTAGCTGTTTTATGCTTTTGCTGTAATTCATTTCTTGCATGTTTCCTTGCATTTAACCACATGAAACCACATGGCACCTGTTTGTGTTCATATGTGTCCTCCATGCAGCTGTTCTAACACATCTGTAAACATCTGGCTGAGGCCAGGGCTGTGCACGATGTTCACCTATTTGCCATGGCTCAGGTGGGGGCAGGGCACTCAACTTCCCTCACCCTAGACTTAAAGACAGATGTTGGGACATGCCGTGCCCTAGCATAGGAGCGGTCCTGATGTCGGGTGGGAAGGCTAACGCTGAATTGGTTGCTGAGCTGCTGCTGTGATAAGCCTTTAGTGTGGAACTGCTGCTGCTGTGATGAGATTGATGAGCGGTGTTGCTAAGGACCACGTTTCCTTTTAGACCGGTTGGATGAAGCGGGCCATGACTGTCTCAGCCTAACCTGCTCTTATTTGCAATCAACACTTAAATACTGTTTACTGACTAAACTATTCTCTGGAATGTAAATAAAGAACAAGATCTATATTTGTATTTGTTGACCTTATATCAAATTTCCATATAGACAAGGCCACGAGCTGCATTGTTGTTGTGAGATTGTTAAACACTTGTACACTTAAACATTATTTGTTAGAACATAGTAAAATGATACAGCTGTCATACTGTGAAGCCGAAAAGCTGAGCTACTCAGCTAACCTTTTCTTCTAGCCTCAAGTAAGGAAAACATTATTAATATAGTAACTTTTCCAGACGTACTGACCATAGAAATTTTATTTATATAGCACATATCATTATACTTAAACTCAATGTGCATAACGCAGTAGATAAAAAAAGGGGTTAAGATTTGCATGTTTATAGTGTCTTAAATGTCATAGTGTTTAAAGTGCAAGCACATTTGTATAGCCTTTCTTCACTGCTGTATTGTGTTTCTTCCATTATAGACACCACTGATTTGTCTGCAGCAGCTAAAAAGTCAACAAAACAAAGTAAGTGACATTAAAATGAAGAAGAGAAAATGAAGAAGTAACATCACTCATCAAATACAAACATAAATAGTCAACATCTGAGGAACTATTCAGTGAATTGTGCAGACAGTCTTAAAGACAGAGCAGTTCTGATACTGTTTCAATCAATCAATCAATCAATCAAAGCTTTATTCGTCACATGCAGGTTGCCCTGCAGTGAAATAGGACCCCCCCCCGACCTTACACATATAGCACAAACATTACATGGGGATACAGGTCGGAGATTGGTAGAATCAGAGAAAAACATTGAAATGTACACTACACTGGGGAAAGTACAAGAGGAAAAAAAGAGACCCCTACTCATGCTATGCTTCCATGGTAGGACAGCATGAGAACAGGAAACAAAAAAAACTCCTCTGCACAAGAAGCACATAAATGTCCACAGCACAACATTGTGAAGACATGACAAGCCACAGGGGTGGGTGGGGGGTTGAGGAGTAATCCGAAGCGAACACAGCAGCCACCCTGCACAGCGCTACCATTCCAGCGCGGCACACAGACCCGCCGTGTTCCCCCTTCAGGAAACAAGCATCGAAGGTGTTTGGAAGGGAGGGGGATGAGTGCGTGCTTATCAGTGTAAGTGTATGTGTGTGCGTGTCCAGAGTACAGCGGAGACAGTGTCCTTCGCTTTATCAGGCTAAGTAAACAGTCTGCCAGCCAACCCAGGTGGCCTTCATGGGACGGGAAGAATAGTCATCACACAGTCGTTATCAGGGAGTTGTTTTGGTGGGCTCCAGCCTTGGGCCTGCAGCTGGCGCCGTGGTGTTCGAATGTTGAATATTGTTGATTTCTCCTTTGTGAGCAGCTCGAATTTTAGCACTCTGAGACTGGTCCCTCAACCTCCCGTTGAAGAGCTGCGAGCCTCCCCATGATGGTATCAAACTTCTGTTCCAAGGTGTTGTCAGTCTTTTGATTCTGAGACCTCACAACTGCAGTGATCCGTTCCGCGATGTTTTCCAACTGTCGCTCAAGGGTCTCATTTTGAGCAGGCCTCTCTCTGATGTTTCCCCTCATACGCTCAATGGTGTTGTTTTGAGCCTTCACAGCAGCTGTAAGCGTCTCCAAGGTGTTGACCATATTACGTTCGTTGTGAGAGGTCGCACCTCGTCCCGGCGCTTCGAATCCAGCGGGCAGTTTGAAATTGAAGATAAGATATAACAGAGAAAGAGACACATGTTGAAACAGGTGGGATGGAAAGAGATTGTAGTACTCCCAACTTACCTCTCATTACATCTGAGAGAGGGTAAAAGGTAAAACGGCTGTATTGCAATAGAGTCCGTCCGATGAGGAGTGTGTGTGTGATTGTCTGTCCTACCGCACTACTTGTACAGTAGAGGATTGTAGTCCATCAATGTGCAAATGAATGTGCAAGTACCACTATGAAAGCATGAAACTCATAAATCTTACAACACAAAATAAGTATTATTAAATTAGTAAAATTAGTATCCGCAATAAAGATTTTTTCATACATTGTATACATTCTACCACAGGCAAAGTTGCCTCCATTTTTATAGTTTTTATTAATATTTTGTAATAATTTATTTGTAATAACCTATTCTGCTTTGGGAGTGTATTTTTATGTATTATATTATACATACACATTAAAAGTGAATCTCTGTCCAAAAAGTGCACTCAGTTTACTTTTTACTCACTATGAGTATCATTCATTATTCTCCCCCAGTAATTAAGGGCAGGATATGTATTTTTTTAAAATTCCAATTCATTCTTCTTTGGCAGCATTTAAATAACCTTGATCAGATTTGATGGTTTTGTTACAGACTTTTCAAAAGTGTTTTGCTTTTCTTTCACAAATGTGGGATTAAATTGTGTTAAAATGTACAAAACAGTGATGTCATGTTTTGTGACGAGGACCCAGGCACAGAGAGACTTGTTGAATTTAAGAATCTTATGATTTAATAAAGAAATTTGCAGACTTGCACAGAGATGGTAAAATTATGATGACTGATAACAGAGATGAAGACAACAGACGATGAGGACAGGGAGGAACAGGGGTTTAAATGCACCAAAGTGACAGTCAGAGAGAACTCGGGACAAAATTTAAGGATGCAGGGACTGACAAACAGATTTATCTTGCCTGGCTGGGCTCTGATCCTAGAATCGCCCCTGGTCTTTACGCTGTCAGCTGCCTCTTCTTCTCTCATTCTCCCCCCTCCCTCTCCTGCTGCTACTTCAATCATGAAACTGATCAATGATCAGCTGATCGGCATTTCTGCTGCAAGTCCCATCTCTCTTGCTTGTTTATCTCCCGCTTTGCGCCAGAAAGAGGAAACTAGCAGAGGTCGCGTTAAACAGCAGAAGCGCCTTTAAACTTGATAAGCTGTTGTTAGAATTTATTTAA
This sequence comes from Copadichromis virginalis, assembly GCF_057382275.1. Lineage (NCBI taxonomy): Eukaryota > Metazoa > Chordata > Actinopteri > Cichliformes > Cichlidae > Copadichromis > Copadichromis virginalis. The sequence continues at coordinate 22,164,232 of NC_140632.1, forward strand.
TATTATTTTCTAGTATCAGCTGATGTTTGTTGGAGCCACGGCTGTAAAAGCTGCTGGTCATGATATTGCTTTGGTTATCTGGTGAGAGGGAAACATGAAGATGAAACCAGGAGATGTCCTTACTGAATCATCAGAGCTGAACAGGTGATAGAGAAACAGGTTTACCTTTTAGGTGACATGAATGGTGTCATGGTCCTGAGTCTGAGGACTCTGTGTTTTGTGTTTCTTTATATTCTTCTATATTCTTGTTTATTCTGCCATGTCTTTTGTTTAGGTTTGCTATGTGTTAGTGTGTTGTTTCATGCCTGCCTGTGTTCCCTCTGTTTGTCCATGGTGTCACTGTGTCTGCTCGTGAGTCTGCCTGCCAAGTTCAGTGTCCGTTCTGGTTCTCTGTGTCTGTTAGTTTCCTGTTTTATTCTGAGAGTTCATGTCTCATGTCAATGTGTTCAGTTTTACCTTTCTCTTGTCTCGTTAGCCTAATTTCTCCCAGCTGTGTCTCCCTCCTGTTGCCCATTTCCTAATTACTCCCCTGTGTATTTAAGCCCTGTGTTTTCCTGTGCTCCCTGTTGTGTTGTACCTGCAACTTGCTGTGTGTTCATGAGTTCCAGTCCTCCTGCACCTCAGTTTAGAGTTTTGTTTGCTTTTGTGAGTTTTACTTTATGTTGAAGTTTTGTTCCAGCAATAAAGCTGCATTTTCAGTTGAAACCTCGTTTCCTAAGAGTCCTGCATTTTGGGTCCACCGCTCCTGCCTGCCTGCCATACAGCCAACCATGACAGAACGACGTGACCATAACCTGGACCCAGCAGGCTCATCTCGGGAGAGCGATCTCACCCGCGTCATGGGCCTCATAAAGCGAATTTCCCACACGAAGGATACTAAGGCAATGGCGATTGGATTAAATGCTATCGGAACAATCCTCGAGGGAAATCCACATCTCCGCCAACTTAAGGGATTTATGAGCTTAATGGACGAGCTGCACGAAGCCCAGGAGGTTCTTCAGGCTCGGGAGCTAGCAGTCTTTGCTCGTTTGCAGTACTCCACTCCGAGGCCTCCGCAGCAACCACAGCAGCAGACGGAGCTCGCCACGAAGCAGTGTGAGCTCCCTGCAACACAGCAGCAGCCGAACATAGAGCTTTCTGCGACACCACAGCGATCGCCGCGGCAGGATATCAACCCCTTGCCGTGGCCACAGAGTGAACTACTGACTCTGGTCTGCTCCAACTATCGCTCGCCAGCCTCTTTCCTTGCGGCCATATGGTTGCAGGATGAAGAGTCTGCCTCTCCGCCATTGCCGTTCTCCTCTGCAGTCTGTACTCCCACTTCCAGGAGGAAGCACCGGAGCCATCACCATTCCTCGCTACAGCCGCACTCTAGCCCCTCCAATCAGCAGCTGTGAGTAACCACGACAGTTCTTCCCGCACTCTTTCTGGGCATAACAATAAAACTGACTGTTTCTTCTGCTCCACCTGAGCCTGTTAACCCCGTATCAGCTATCCCTGAATCAGCTAAAGCTGCGGCTTCCACCCCAGAGACAATTAACCTAAGCTCTGAGAACATTAAGACTGTTTTATTCTCTGAACTGCCACCTCAAGAGACTGTTCAGTGTGCGCCCAAATGTTTTTTTTCTTGGACTGCAGACACTCATTTAAAGACCTCAAGTGGTAATGTTGCAGATATTGAAACATTCTTCAGGGCCTCCCCAGAGTCTGAGTGCCCTCCCTCAGCAGACCCCGGACCGCTAGAGGCTAAAGAGCCAGCATTTCCCGAATCATTTAAAAGCTCCACTGAGGCAGCTCGCTTGGCTGCTCCACTGAGGCAGCTCGCTTGGCTGCTCCACTGAGGCAGCTCGCTTGGCTGCTCCGGCCAGCAGCTCGCTTGGCTGCTCCGGCCAGCAGCTCGCTTGGCTGCTCCGGCCAGCAGCTCGCTTGGCTGCTCCGGCCAGCAGCTCATATTTCAGGACAGCATCAAGTAGCTCAGGGCCCGAGGAGCCCGTCCAGCCTCCTGCCTTGTCTGCTGACGGTTCTGTCGAGACCGTTCAGCCACCACCATCTCCACCACCTGCAACTTCCACACCACCAGCTATGTCAACTGGGTCACCAACCTGGTCGGCCCCCCGACTGTTTGACTTATGAACTTTTGTGCCGGCAACCTCCGGGTCGGCCTCTCGAACTGTTTGATCTGCTTCCCATGCTCCAGTGTTTTGGGTATGGTTGCCTGCCACACAGCCAACCATGACAAATGGGTTGAAGGAAAGCTATGAACTGTTTCTGAGAGACAACTTACACCAGGATCCTTTTCTGTGTAGCTGACAGCTGGGAACTGTGCAGGGGCGGGTCTAGCAAAGTTTTGCCAGGGGGCCAGGTAGAGCATTAACAGGGAAAGGGGGGCACAAAGAAATACTTTTCTTTCTTATTCTCATTTAAAATTTCTAGATTTTAACAAATAATTATCTGACTCTTCCAACTGTTTTCATTCAAAGGCTTTATGGTTTTTCCTATAACACCTGGTGGGCCGGTCTCTAGTCAAAATGTCCGGGCTGATTTTGTTTTGTCCCAGTCCAGCCCTGTTTATAGCACACGTTGACTTCACAGTATATTTCGTGCATGCTTCATAGCCAATGTATCTGTAAGGCTGACCTGTCAGTCCCTCATGCCAAAAAGCAATTAAAGCAAAGTATACTTAATGACATGAACCTGGTAAAACTAGCAGAATAGTAATCTATATTTTTTTAAGTTGTTGTAATCAGCAAGCACAGGAAAAAATTACTTTAAAACAGCCCATTTTTGAAGTCTTATGACTGCTCAAAGTACTTTAAGATACTAAAAGATACTCTGAAAAAGATCAACTTAAAAATATACTCTTACTTGTCATGTTTTCTAATCGCAACACAGACACGCAGATGAGAAGCGATACGGCCTTTCTATCATGTCTTTCGAAGTGTTATCAGTGTGGGCGTGGTATCACAGGAAAAAGTTGTGTGCAAATGTGACTTGTGGCTTAAATCGCTTATTGCATATACTAGGACACTGGTGTGAATGTATTTTTAAAGCTTGTGTAATAGAAGAAATAAAAGAAAGAGACAGTGAGGAACAATGATTACAGTCTTTGTGTTTTGGATACCAGCACTTTGGTTTACAGGTAAGGATCCATTTAAAAGACATAACAGAAATATACAGAAAGTTCTACCTTCAAATGTTACTTCATAACATGCAGACAGGCGTGCCTAAAAATGCCTAAAGATTAGAGTCATTATATTGTTACTGGAAAATGTGACTATGTCAGACAACTCATGAATGTAATTCTGCTTTATTTCACAGGGGTATAATGAGGAAGATGATGAAACAGTGAAGCAGGAAAATGCCCAGCCTTCTGATGAGGTCTGAACAACATCAGTGTGCTATATATTTGCACAAGAACCTTTAAAACAAACTCATTTTAACTCAGTATAAATTTGGGCAGCATTTAAGTCCTAATGCAATGCAGTAATCGTATTTCACTAAATATATTTTCTGTTATTAGTTATTAAAACATTTCTATTTTTGGACCAGAAAAGAACAAGAAGAAAAAAGCAAAGCAAAAACTACTGGTGTCCCTCAATCTGTAGGTGTAGAGAATAATGGTACATAATCAAAATATTACGACCAATACATGACAAAACAATTCAGGCTGAGGCACTTTTATTCCTTGATTTGGAAAAGGAATAAAATGCTCCTATTTAAGTAGGCAATGGGCATTAATAGATCTTCATACCCTGAATGGGTAAACTGTCTTAAAGCCTATTAACATATTTTAAGGAACCCAATGGATCTTTTTGCCTCTGTGGCACTCCAAGGCACAGCCTAGTTCTTTAAAAAGCAGTTGTACAGAATATCTACTGATATTCACCAAAGCAGCTGTATCAAAAAATATCTCTCCATGTACAAATGTCAGAATGGAGATGGTCTGCAGAATGTATCTGATAGGTTTGTAGCTTGAACCCATCCGCTGGAACGTTGAAGACAATATAATTACACTGCAAAGCAAGACACAAGTAGGCAAAGTTCTTCATGTTACTCATGCATGAGGGAGTCCTGCCTGGAGCCAAGTGTCGTTCCACCACTTGACCTCCGTCAGACTCTCAGCCAGGCTCCCCATAGCACTCCTTTTATTGTGGTTACATGAATATGCATAGGGTCATTAACATATAGCATCTTACATAGGTATACATGTAAACAAAGAATACTGTGTGTGTGTGTGTGTGTGTGTGTGTGTGTGTGTGGGGGGGGTCAGAGTGTGACCCCATAAACGACTTCCTTAACCTGCTGGTCTGGAAAATCCAACAGTTCATCTAAACAAAAAGCACTTAGACTAGAACAGACGTAGCTACATTAATCCTACCATAAAACAATAAGGGAAGGTACGACCTCTCTCGTGCTCCCAGGATGTGGGTGTGCATTCTAGTGTGGAATACACACCAAGCCTTTGCAGCCTGCTAAAGATCACACAACCTATCACTACACAATTAATTATACACCTCTAAGCATACATGGTTAAATATTTCTAAGCATAAATGACAATCAACAATACAAAACCTAACAGTATCATATGCAGAGATGGGCAGTAACGTGTTACTTGTAACCCCTAAACTTCCAAGCAAGCACCGCGTGCGCTACGACGTAATGGGAAATTCACAGAGAAACTCGCGGATTCTTCAACTGACCGCTGCGGCACACCTGCACCAGGGCAAACATCCGCCCACCCCACTCCTGCTTTACAGGTCAAAATAGAGCAACAGGACCGCTAGTCTTTGACTTTATTTATTTTCTGCTGTGTTTTACTTGCATCTATTTGAAAGGGAGAGTGTAAACACAAAAAAATATTTTATTTTATGTGCTGGAATGTGTAGAAAATAGGTTTAAATATTAAACAAATTTCTTCCAGTCAGTGAATGTTGCATATAATTAAATTTTTGCTTGATGCATAAAGTTAAAAGGTTAAAACTAATAAAACAAGTTTTAAAAAGAGACTTTTCCATTTGATTACATTCTGTATGATGGATTATGCAAAAAAGTAGAATTGGGCTGAAAGAGCTATTGCTTTATCATCTATTCAGGTTGTAAATCGTGTTTTTAAAAAGTAACTAAGTAATTAATTACTTTTGAAAATAAGTAATCAGTAAAGTAATGGGATTACTTTTTAGGGAAGTAATCAGTTACTGATTACTTTTTTCAAGTAACTTGACCAACACTGATCATATGTGCTCACCTGTCTTAACCTTGACATCAAATATATCAATAATAAATATTTGTTATATTTTTATATTTTATATTTTGTGCTTTATATCCATTCGTGCAAGCACTTCGACATGTAAAGGTTAATATAATTTAGACCTGAGTTGAGGAATTTTTCAACTGTAAAAACTTAAACTTATTTTTATGACTGTCAGTAAGAAGTAGTTGGAAATGAATTAGGGGAAGTTTTTGTAAGTCATGTTTTTAAAGATGTGCTCTAATGAGCTTTGAGTCTTATAGTTATAATATTTTAGCATAACGCAATTTGCAAATAAAGAAATGCTTAAGAACTCTGTTGTTGTTTTGTATCTTATGTTCTTCCAGTCAGGCCTCCTATTTCCATTCTTAAACTTGTGTGTCATTTGAATACAGCCACTTGCCTTTTCACCTCTTACTTTTTAAAGCCATTTTAGAGCTTTTTACAGTTTGATAAATGATTCCACTTTTGAAAATGTACTGCAGTCCCAAAGCAAAGTTCCTTGTTTGGATCTTTGTTTTGTAGGTAGACAATGCTTTCAGATATGGAAAGGGAAAATCTGTAAGTTTGAATTAAATGTTACTCAAACTGTAGCACCGTACTGTAGTGATGTGGGATTCTCAACAGTATTGAACATGGCGGCACGTTAATGATTACAAACATTTTTCAGTCATTAGTTTTCTCTGCCAGCCTTTAAGGTAATAAAACAAAAATCTAGCTATAATTTCATAAACTTCAGCACTCTGGAGTACAATAATGAAGATCTGAGAAGTATTTCGTATAAAGACATGGATTCCCTTCAGCAGCAAAGGAGCTACACCCACCAAAAAAAAACTGCCTTGACGAATTCCCAAGAGCAGCCTCTACATCAGGGGTGTCCAACTCCAGGCCTCAAGGGCCAGTGTCCTGCAGGTTTTAGATGTGTCCTTGATCCAATAAAGCTGATTTAAATGGCTAAATTACCTCCTCAACATGTCTTGAAGTTCTCCAGAGGCCTGGTAATGAACTAATCATTCGATTCAGGTGTGTTGACCCAGGGTGATATGTAAAACCTGCAGGACACCGGCCCTTGAGGCCTTAAGTTGGACACCCCTGCTCTACATACACCAGTGATAAGGTAGACTCGGAATCTATAGATAAGGAATTGTCCAGTTCTGACACATGCCTGTCCTTACTGGAAATTCTCTACAGTGGAAAACTCAGTGGAGTTCAGCCAGCAGCAGGTGGAATCACTTTTTGCAGAAAATGCAGACCTCAGAGTTGGTAAATTCCCTCACCGAGACTCTTGGAAGAAACTGTGATTGAGGGATGATGGACTACTTGTTTTAAGGCATCCTGGAGAAAGCAGGAGAAGACCCAGAAACAAAGATGAGAGAGTTCATCCAGACTTACCTGAAACTCCTGGTATAAAACAGCAGCTTTCATAGTGCCTTTCATGTTGCATATTTAATGTTTCTGATATCCAAATATTTGATGCTATTAACACGATTACTGCAATACTTGATTAGAAGGGGGTAGATCAACATTTTTGATTAATTGACTTTGTGGGGGAACTGTCAACCCAGGAAGTTCCTGTTGTCATCATATTAGCTTCCTGTCCTGTTCTCATCATAACAACTGCCCCCTGCTGGCTGAAACAATGTACCTTCAAACTTTCAGCACTGTTAACATATTGCCATCTATCACTTTTACAGCAGCAGTCACTTTGTTTTGCAAAAATGTGAAAGATTATTAGGAAAAATTTACCTAAACTAACACTCCCTTCAGTAGTTCTAACGCAGCAATAGTAACATTGCTTGATTTGGGAAGATTCACTAACATAAAAAAAAAAAAAATCAGACAGCGTGTCTTAGACAGAGAAGGTCACAGCTGAGGATGCTGGTCTTTAAACCAGTAGAAAGTTCAGGGACAAAAAGAAGATCAAGAGATTTCTGCTGTTATCTGTGTGATTAAGAGTCAAAATGTTAATTGCTCAAAATATCTCATCATGTCATAATAAATGCGTCATAACTTTTGCACTGTCCACTTCCTGCTGTGACAAAACAAATTTCCCACGTGTGGGACTAATAAAGGTTATCTTATCTTATCTTATCTTATCTTAAAATATCCATCATCCAGCAGTTCTCTTCTGATTATTCTTATTATTTTCTTGGGTCATAATACAATATCATAATAATAATCTCTACATTGAGGTTTTCTGAAATGTTTTATCCTTTTTTTTTCCTTCCACCAGGCACTGAATATATTAAAAAAAACCATTGCAGTCATGTTAACCCGCTCTATTCTGAAATGCAAATACAAAGTTAAGTGGCTGTATGAGGATATATTAATTTTTTTTTTTAAAGATATGAAGACTGCAAGAAATCAGTTCTATTTTACTCTGTAACTGTTGACATGAAGAAGATGCGTATAGAAACATGATAGTTGAATTCGATTGGATGAAAATATTTTCATTAATAAAGTAAATGCGGTATGAAAAGGAAAAAAAAACAAAACGCTTGGACACTGCTAGCATGGGGCGCCCACACAAACTCAAAGCAAGAGATAAAGCATAGCTGAATATGTTTCCAAACCAACTCCATTCTAAGCCAAAGACTAGAAAATATGGTGAAGCATATCTTCCTTTTGGTTTCACCTGCACAAGTGCCGAGGTAGGTCTCCCCTGCAGAATTGCTTTTCCCTTCATGGGGAGCACGGGCTGGGCTCTCCAAATCACGGACAAACAGTATCCCACATTCTTTTAGTTCACAAACACTTCTTGTAATGACTAACTACTCATGACATTTTGGAGATGTTAGCTCTTTATATACAGTAAAGTTACAGTGGGATACAAATAATATCAGGCTGATCCTGCCACGATTTGTTCCCTCGGTTCAAATCACGGACTAACAGTATCCTACAGTTGTTTATGTTTTTAAACCCATTTTGCACAGAGAGGCATTTTTTGAAAAATGTATTGATAGCAATGTTGAATATTATTACACAGGAAAAAAACAACTACACGTAAAATAATTACACCGTGACGCCTCTGCCTTTGTAAATGGAGGGACAGTAACTGCATGTGTATATGTAAGCGTGTAAACCTGCAAATAGTCAGATTAACAGTATTTTGTCTCTATCTGCCATTCTGTAATTCATCTCATGTAAACAATAACGTGGCGCACAGTGTGATGTGAAAAAAGTCACATACCTTTGACGTCGCGTGACGAACTCTGTATTCCTCGTCCACACGGAAAAGTAAAAAAGGAGTTTTAAAAAAATCTCAGTGGACGAAACAGCTGCGTTTTCAAAAAAATTCCCGTGTAGGTGTGGACGTAGCGTAAAACAGTTAGTAGTGTATTTTATTACTACCTGTAATTTATTGCAGTTTACTTGTATTTGTTAATTGTTTACTAAATGTTTGAGGTGTGAAATAAACAGCAATGGAGCAAAATATGGTTGTGTGTAGTTGGAGGATGTGCTTGTGCGTGCACGCGCGTACATTTTTCTTGAAGAAAAAAGGGGGGCCTAGCAAAATAGTTTGGGAACCGCTGAGCTAACTAATGTCTGTACAACAATGTACACACAGTGTGTGTGAATAATGTGTGCGAATAAGAAAGGTAAATCTAGCTTACAGGCAGAATAAAGAGTAAGCTCACAGACTTATCTACAAACACGATGGATTAAAGAGTAAAATGTTTTGCCAGGATTTTGGGTTGATTAATAGGCCTCATTGAGCAGTGTGCAAGTCTTCAGTGGATTTTGAGATATATTTCCTGTAATTGTTTCAGGAGTGAAGTGTATCGGTTTCATAACTTCAAAGTGGTAGTACAAACATCTAAATCAAAGTTGGTTGAATTTAAAGATTTTTATTTTTGTGGACTGTGTACTGAAAGGAACAGGTGTAGACTGCACATTAGTGATGTGCGATACCACTGATTTCCTTTCCGATCCGATACCAAGTAATATTCAGGGTGGTATCGACGATACTGATCCGATACCGATACTTTGTACAAAAACTTATTTTATTTATTGTATCTCAAATTATAGCGTCATAATGATTACAGGACATCAGATTACTTGTTCTTATCACTTAATAATGCAGAGTTGTGCTATTTGAACATGTGGCCCTCCACCTTCTTCAAATCCAACAAAAGTGGTATCAAACGTTTGTGCTGGTTTGTGCTGCAAAAATTTTCGTTTGTGCTACCATCATTTTAAAGATATTAATAAAAATTTCTATAGGTCATCAGAGGTCAACCAGCCCCCCCCCCCCCACATTAATTAAATCAAACAAAATGGGTGTCAATCAACTGTGCTACGTTTGTGCTGGTTTGTGCTGCGAAAATTGTCGTTTGCGCTGCCTCTGTTTTAAAGATATTAATGAAAATGTAAAGGTCAATAGGTCAACCAGCCCCCCCACATTACCCAAATCAAACAAAATTGATGTCAAACGTTTGTGCTACGTTTGTGCTGGTTTGTGCTGCTAAAATTGTCGTTTGTGCTGCTATCATTTTAAAGATATTCAAGAAAATTTCTAGAGGTCATCAGAGGTCAACCAGCCCCCCCCCCCCCCCCCCACACACACACACACACACACACACACACACATTAATGGAATCAAACAAAACTGGTGTCAATCAACTGTGCTACGTTTGTGCTGGCTTGTGCTGCTAAAATTGTCGTTTGTGCCGCTTTCATTTTAAAGATATTACCAAAAGTTTCTAAAGCTCAACCAGCCACTTTCTTTACTGTAAAGAAATTGAGAGATATTAACCAGCATTGGATATTTTTTTCTTATGATCACACTCTTAAACCTAGTAATCAAACTGCTATAACTTATTTAAAAACTAGGTTAAATATAGCATTTAAAATAATTAATGCATTCGGTTGGAGAAAAAACTTTATTTGCTGGTAACAAAATACAAAACTACGAGAACAATGTAGTATATATATGTCCTGTTAGAAAAGGTAAATACATGGAACTGTCTGAGCCTCACAAGTCTAATACAATAACTGAAAAATAACAGCTATTTCCATCATCTAACTCACAAACTAGAAAAGGACTTTCTTTCATGAGATCTTGCCATCATTCCTTTGTGTAGAGCACAGCGTGCGGACATACGCTGGTGTTTTCAGATGCTATGGTTACATCCTTTCTTAGGTCATCATACATCTCCCAAATGTACGGGGTCCTGTTACAGAATGTCATATAATGCCCGAGTGTTTCTGGTGTTGGGCCCTCCTGAAATGTAATGACTGCTTTCAGTGTGAATTTCTCTCCTTGAAGTAGCAGAGTGGATGGGAATTCAGTAAGCAAAAACCTTTTTGGACTGTGAAAACTGTGCTCCAGAGTTTCTGTAGAGCATTTTCCAAGGTCTGTGTCAATCCATACAAGGTCTCTCAGGGTGAAACTGTGACAAACAGTCCCTGTGCAAAGTTGCTTTCCTGATGAATCTGTTTTAAATGCTGTTGGAGATGCATCAGGACTTTCGATTGGTCTTAGGCATGGCGATGCTGGAAGGTTGAGCCCTTGTTCAACAGCAGACTGAAGGTGAGCTATGCCAGAAGCTGAGAGGACTGACAGATCAATGGAAACAAAAGGTATTTGCCTTGTGTTTGGTGTGTAAAGTTTGCAGTACTGGGAGGAACACTGTCTTGTGAAGTGAACACTTGGATTTTCCGTCATTGTTTTTTGAATTACTGTGGACACATGGCATTGTGCATCAACACGATGAACACCAGTCTTCAACTGAACAGGGCAGAATATTGAGCTCAGCACCTCTGCCCTCAATGAATAGGCATGTTGAGTGACACCCTTTGAAGCAAGGGATTTCACAAGCTGGAATACTTTGTTCTCCTCTGAACTATTCAACATGTTTTGAGCAGTACGACTGTCACAGTAAGCACAGCACAGACTTTGACAGAAGGCATCAAAGGCACAGGTGTTCAAGGGGAGAGGTATGAGGTCAATTTCCTCTTCTTTGGTGGAACTGCAAGGCATCTCCAGTTTTCCAAAGCTGCTGTTTCTTCAATGTCCATGTCTGTGTCAATTTTGGGCTCCTGAGAGGGGTTATCATCCACTTCCTGCTCCACAAAGGCTTTGGGTGGATACTGACGCTTCATTGTACCATCCTGTCTGGCAACCTCTGCTTCTTTTCGTATTTGTTTTGCAGAACAGATCCGCATGTTCCCTTCAATAAAACCAAGATGACGTGCAATGAATTTATCTATCCTCATAGGGAGATTTTCATGCTTGAACAGACCATGTTTAATGTTCTTGAACTCTGCTTCAACATTAGCTGAAGTTGCAGTGAGTTTTTCGCTCTGAAATAGGGGAACCATTACTCCAGTCCAGAGTGGTAGGTATCCTCCCAATCTAATTAGGTGTGGGACGAGCTCAGGTAGATAGTGCATAGTCTCGATCACCATGCTCTTCAGCATGGCACCTGCTCCCCTCACAAATATCTGCCACCCACTGCCTTAAGTCAGTGTTTATTTCTGTGCATGGATCCAATCTAATGTCTTCTTCTTCCTTGTCATCAGAAACAGCCATAGTCTCATCTGCAATTTTTCTTTTCAGATTTGATTTGGACACTTATGACATAATGGGGTTTCCAAAACTGTCACAGCCTTCTGTCTCACTTAATGCCACAATAGCAATGCTGCGTATTAGGACCTTTGCTTCTTCCAAGGATTGGGACTTGACAAGTTGTGCCATTGATCGCATGTAGAAATCCCTCACCCGATGAGGCTTTTTTCTCAAACAGTCCCACTGGCAAATCATTTTGATTAAGTGTGCCACATCCACTCTGATGAAACATGGTGGTAGTTTGTAGGATTTTTTCCGAAGCAAGACACCAAAGCATTCATTAATGTAGCTCTTCAAATCTGAATGATGTGTTAAAGCCTTAACTAAAGCACCAAGTAAAGCTAAGGAGAAATCACAGATGGCCTCCTTTGGGATTGGTGCTCCAGCATGAATCCATTCCGATAACCATCTTGTGATTGCCTGGACATCATGTCTCTCTGACAACATTTGCACCACTGGAACGTGAGAGTTGTCCCTTCCTGTTAGCACACCTTGATACGGGAAGATATTTCCAGACAAACCATTAGGCCTGAGAAGCTTTTTTACAACTGAGCCAGTCGCATCAAAGGCGACTATGGGGTGCTTTTCAGTCTTGTACATCAGCATTTGAGTGTGACTCCAGTAGTGACAGAAGAACTTGTCTAATCCAATGTCCCAAATGCTTACACTGTGAGGGGAACTGTATTTTAATGAGTGGAGAGACAGTATTGGGTTTTTATGAGCAACTTCTAGTTGATTTTGTTTGTGTTTGGCTTTGCACAGACTTGTCAAATTTGGTAGATGGCTTGGCTCTGGATCACCAAAGTCCATCAGCTTTGCTGCCTCTGATGCTCTCCACACATGGGGCTGCAGTCTGCCTTCACAAAGTTCTTTTGTTACTTGTGCCCTCAGACTTCCGGACATGGCTCTCTTAGAAAAGCCAGTGTGCATGCATTCATCCGTGTTTGCCATTACACACTTCAGCACCATTGAGCAGTGATTTTCAGGTTCCTTATCACATGTAATGTACAGCTGGCCACTACACTCTTTGCAAAAGTCTCTGATTTTAATAAAACAAGATACAGTTCTGGGGTACACCTTGTCTCGTTTAAAAGTAATGGTGCATGTACTTTTAACCTCTTTCCAGATTCCCTGGTTTACAACATGAGTCCATGTACCTGGCTTCAAAATTGTGTATTCCCTTTTCTTGAAAGTATTCTTTTTGTATGTGACTTTATGTGGAATCATATGTATCCACTGTTCAAATGGGAGTTCCACATTGAAAGTCTTGCAGTCTTTGTTTTGAAAAGGAGAGCTGCTTTGTTCTTTTTTTTTTTTTTTTGTGTCCCGTTTGGATCTTTAGCCATCAGAATTGTTGTCTTAAGGCCAAGAAAGATGCCAAGCGGATTTATTTTACCAAGTGAATCATCATGGCCTTGCCAATACTGCAATTTTGTCCACCACTGATTTCTTTGGCATCTGTCAAGCAAAAATTAAAAATGTGATATATTACTGCTCAAATTTGGTTATAACTTTAATTCTACATCTTTAAGTGGACATAAAATTACTTACTTTGATACACTGTTTTGACGTAGTAAATTGAAGTGTTGATGATTGCTGTTGCTCATGGGATCTAGCTTAAAAATGCAAATAAGACAGCTAGCACATGTTTTCTTCAACTGTTGTTTTTTTCTCTCAGAAGAAGAATGTGTATGATAGCACCCCCTGGTGATCACAAACCAAACACAGGTCGCTATGTTTGGGTTTTTTTGGCAGAGTTTATCAGTTTATCCTTAACACGATCTAGTTCAAAATTCATTTGATCGGTATAAAAATGAATTTAGTCAATGTTCAAAGCTCATCATTAAAATACTTCTAGATAAATCCAGACTCTGTTGAGATAAATCTGTGTCTGTGTCAATCCCACACGTGTTTAATAGCCCACTCATTTAATAGCCCTTTGTGACCATGGCTACAGAAGTTTTACTCTTGCAAAAAATATAGGTCGGCCCTTTCAGGTAACATTGACAGTTACCTAAGATTCACAGTTCTGCAGGCTGTTTGGAGCCTTTGAGTTCAGATTTGCTCAATCACTGAAGTGCACTCCTGTGTATGTTAATTTTATACAACTTGCTCATGACAGCCCACATACAAATGACAGCACTTTTGTTAATATTAGCATTTGACTTAAAAGCTACAGTTCACATATTATTAGTAGGGGTGCAACGATATTCGTATCGATATTGAACCGTTCGATACAGTGCTTTCGGTTCGGTACGCATATGTATCGAACAATACAAAATTTGTAATTTATTTTATCAACTTTCCTTCTGACGATGCTGTCTGTGTTGAGCGCTCAGTGAATCTGCGTTCGACTACTCCGCCTAGGCTACACTGTCGAGCGCAGATCCACTGAGCGCTCGACAGTGTAACGACACAGACAGCATCGTCAGAAGGAAGAGCGCAGGGAAAGCTAGCGAGACAGAAGTTAAGCTCTCCTTGCAACATGGCAAATTGAACCTCCCCCACCCTCATTCAGATCTGGCGTTTGGAATTATTTTGGTTTTCATGTGATGTATGACCCTGAAGGTAAGCGCGTCATGGACTAAAGTAAAACAGTATGTTGGATGTGCCACGCAATGCTCAATTACATGTGTGGGAACTAGTGTGTTAGCGCAGTTAGCTCGTTAATGTGTTGGCTGTCTAGCCCCATGCACGGGGCTATCAGGGGTAGCTCGTTAACGGAGATTTGCCGTGTTGTGGCGTTAACGTCATTTCAATGAGATTAACCTGAAAGCACTAGTGGGAACACAACGAATATGACTGCACATTTACATCATCCTAGTGCAAAAACAACAAGCATGCATGTGTGACCAAGTGGTCGGCGGGGTTATGCACAAAATAAATAAACTTGACAACGCCACCTAGGGGAATTACACCCCCAGGAAATATATTTAAGAAAAATAAATAAAAGGAATAAAAGAAGACCGCACAGATTCAAGGATGCACACTGAGGCAGGTTGGCTTCCAATATTAAAACAGTTTTATTTATAGAAATAAATAAAATATTATAAATAATATTTTATAAATAAAATATTAAAAGTCAAGATGTAGCATCATTATTGACAGTGTCCTACAGTAAAAATAAACAATCGTGGAACTTGGACTTACCAGCAGCCGTGGAACCAAAAGAAAATCACACCAAAAGAATCACTGCAGACCACCCAGTGCTGTACAAAAGAAAGTGTGAAAACGACCCACCACCTGAGGTCCCAGGGCCACTGGCTCGTCCTCCTTCACTGAAATAAAACACAGAAAAGTATGTTAAAAGAATAAAAGGACACTGAGCGTCAGGCTCGCTACAAATCATAAAAAGACTAAAACACACTTTAATAACTTTAATAAAAGAAATCACACACACACACACACACACACACACACACACACACACACACACGGGAAAGGCTTATTCCCCACGGGTCAAACTACCACTCGTGCTGGTAATAATTATTCTCAGGCGTAGGCCGGTCTGGCTCCCCACCGGCTGAGACCGGCCACCCAGGCGATTTAGAGTCCCAGCACGACACTCGGGCAGAGAATCACTTCAGCCCGATCACAGGAGTGTGGGTACGAGCAACAGTCCAGGGTAAAATAGAACACCAGGCGAACCCAAAAAAAGGTAAGCCTACTTAATAAAAACAAGATAAGACAAAACAAGACAAGACAGCAGACTCCACCAAGGAGGAGTTCACAACAGCAACTGAGAAGGCAGTCCACTCTTCCAATTTAGGTTGGACAATTTACCATGGAGAGGTGAGTACAGCAGTGAACCCTGAAACAGATAAGTGTAACCTTAAACTCTTATAGCTATGAATGCTAATAAAAGTAGTTCTAACAGCTTACCCCAGGACCGGAGGCACTATACTCTCATTGGTGGAGATACCACGAACACCTCTCTCCGCAATGGCAGAATTAAACAGACTGCTGCGCTACAACAGGCCGGAAAAGGATATTAACACCAATTCCAGTATTCGGAGGGAATCCAAGGTTAAGCGAGAGCATACCTGTAGCTGTCGTATAATCGGCTCTTGCTGATCAGTCCGTCGCAGTACGCCAGCATTTACTGCTGTATCGTACCAGAAGCTCGGGAGGAATTAATCCAACAAGACATCGGCTTAGCTTTATACAGGCTAGCGCCACCCTGCAATCAATGTGCAGGTGGGTTCCCAATTAACCCGATCACCTGATACAAGGAGCGAGTGCAGTGGAAAGAGAGCGAGGGTGGTAGAGCGAGCGAGAGAGAGAGAGAGAATGAGAGAAGAAAAACAACGGAAGGCGAGTAGCCCATCTGGCTACATCTACCCCCCTTTTTTTGTATTGGCGCCCCGACAATAACTCAAGGAACCTAACACCATGGCCTGAATATGGCAAGCTGAGCATTAGCAACTGACGCAGATTCAACAGGACGTGGCAAGTGATAAACATTTGAGTGATGACCAGCTGTTGAACGTGCTGTTCTCCGCAAATGTGGCCCACTCACCTCAGACTGTTCAACAGAGCCTGAGGAAGAACCTGGGGGAGCAGAGGTCGAGGGTGCTACAATCACACTGGGAGTAGACCTGAGCTCCACCGATGGAACTCTAGAGGCATCGGGAAGTGACACCACAGGTGCGACAGGGTGTGAGGGTACCTCAGGGACAAGGAGCCACAACTCGTCGTCACTCAGAGAGGTCTGCTCTGAGTCAGCGGGTACAGGTGGGGGTGGAACCGGTGGACCAGGTGTAGGTGGCCCTAGGCTGACCTGTGCCTTTAACATGTCACGATGGACATGTCGAACCTTCTCCAAGTCTCCCACGGGGGCAATGGTATAAACAGCCCCGTTCTCTTGGGGTGCCCTCAACACCTGATAGACCACAGAGCTCCAAAGGTCCTGGATCTTGTGCCGGCCCCGGGTGCTATGATCTCGAAGATACACCAGCTGACCGACCTTTAAAGGAACAGGGTGGACTCTCTGGTCATGCCGTTCCTTACGGCGGTCAGCGGCCAGCGACAACCGTGCCCGAGCTCCCTCAAAAGCCACCATTAACCTGGCTTGGTGCTCGGCCACCCAGTCCTGTACCTCTCCAGGCACTGGGTCCTGAACGCGGCCTAGAAGGAAATCAATAGGCAGCCTAGGATCCCTGCCAAACATCAAGAGAAACGGTGACTCTCCGGTGCCCTGATGTGGCGTGCTATTATAGCAAAAGAGCACATGCGGTAAGCATGCAGCCCAGTCGCGTTTCTGAGATGATGGCAGAGTCCGGAGGAGGTTATGGAGGGTTCGGTTAAACCGTTCGCACTGCCCATTACCCGCTGGGTGGTAAGGGGTTGTACGGGACTTGGCTACCCGATACAATTCGCATAACTGTTGCATCACCAAACTCTCAAAATTTCTACCCTGGTCAGAGTGGAGGCGGCTTGGAACGCCAAACTTAAAAAACCACTCTGTTAACAGGGCCTGGGCCACAGTAGAGGCCCGCTGGTCCCGGGTAGGGACTGCAACAGTGTATTTGCTAAAAACGTCAGTCATAACCAAAACGTTTTCAACTCCACTACGGGAAGGTTCCAACACCGTGAAGTCTATGGCCAGGATTTCATTTGGCCTAGACGCCAACAGGTGACCCATATAACTATGAGGCCCCAACCCTGAGTCCTTTGCGACCTGACAGCGTTCACAACGCTGAACCCATTGCTTGATGTCAGAGGACATCCCGGGCCAATAGCAACGCTGCCTGACCAGTTCAGTGGTGCGCTCAATACCTTGGTGCCCATGGTCCTGGTGCAGCTGCCTCAAGGTCTCAGGCTTCAGAGCCTCTGGGAGAACAAGTTGGAGGGCTTCCTCACCTCCACCTGGACGCAAAATACGGCGATAAAGGATGCCATCCTTCTCCACCAGACGATCCCACTGACGCAGCAGAACCATGACTGGTTTGGGGAGCTGATTCCTTTCCTCCGAAGAGGGCAGGGTGTGCCTCCTCCAGTGTACCAAGAAATCCTTGAGGAGGGGGTCAGCCTCCTGCAAAGCACGAATATCCTCCAGGGAGTGAGATGGAAAGGCCCCAATCTCCAACTGAGTAACGGAGGGCAAAACGGCTGGACACTGAGCCTGCCGAAGTGAAGTCGGGACACAAGTCCCAGGCAACACACCCTCGGCCAAGCTGGAGCTCGTCTCATACTGTCGAGAGAGAGCATCAGCATTCCTATTACTGCGGCCTGAGCGATACTTGATCTCAAAATCGAATGCCGCCAGCTGGGAGGCCCACCTCTGCTCGGTGGCACCCAGCTTAGCTGAAGAGAGGTAACTGAGTGGATTGTTATCGGTGTAAACCACACACTTCTGCCCCAGCAGGTACTCCCGGAACTTCTCGGCCATGGCCCACTTGAGTGCAAGAAACTCCAGCTTCATGGAGCTGTAATTGTCCATATTGCGCTCATGTGGCCGAAGACCTCGACTAGCATAAGCCACTGGCCTAACGACACCTTCTACATCTTGGGAGAGAACTGCACCTAAACCACTGTGGCTGGCGTCAATCTCCAAGATAAATGGGCGCGTAAAGTCAGCATATGCTAGCACAGGTGCAGACACAAGCTTTGCTTTCAGGGCCTCAAAGCTCTCCTCACACTGAGGGGTCCAAATAGCACTCAAACTCTGTCCCGAGCCCTTCTTTGTCTTTGTGCCAGCCGATTTAGCCACCACTTGATGCAGGGGAGCCGCCAATGCGGCAAACCCCTCCACAAAGCGCCGGTAATAGCTGGCGAAACCCAAAAAGGATCGCAACTCTGACACGGAACGAGGACACTGCCATTTGGCTACTGCGTCAACCTTGGCTGGATCGGTCGAGACACCCTCACAGGAGATTACATGGCCCAAGTAGTTAACCTTCTGCTGGAAAAAGGCACACTTTTCTAACTTAGCCTTGAGCCCCTGTTGCTGCAGCCTTGCCATCACCATCTCTAGCCGTTGCAGGTGCTGAGAGACAGACGAGGAGAACACAATGATGTCGTCTAGGTACAGCAGTAATGACTGGCACTGCTGATCCCCGAACATCCTCTGCATTAGGCGCTGAAAGGTACCAGGAGCATTGCACAGCCCGAATGGCATACGATTCCACTCGAACAGGCCAAACGGCGTGCAAAAAGCGGTCTTGGGCTTATCCTGCTCAGAAACTGGCACCTGGTTGTACCCGCTGGCCAGGTCGATGGTAGAAAACCAGCGTGCGCCAGCTAGGGCATCCAGACTTTCCTCGATGCGAGGTAAGGGGAAGGCGTCCTTCCTTGTTTTGCTATTCAGCAAACGATAGTCAACGCACAGCCGGAGGCTTCCATCCTTCTTGCGGACCAACACGATGGGAGAGGCATAAGGGCTGCTACTTTCACTAATTACCTGGGCCTCCAGTAGCTGGTTGATATGAGCCCTGACAGCCTCATAATCAGAAGGAGGAATTCGCCTGTACCTCTGCCGGACAGGTGCGTCATCGAGTAGCGGTATGTCGTGCGAAATGAGGTTTGTGCAGCCCAAGTCTCCCTCATAAGTGGAGAAAACAGAGCGGTACTTCCGCAAAAGTAACCGTACCTCGTGTTGCTCTGACTCAGCGAGAGCAGACAGGTCAATCGTATCCACCATCTCTTGAGCAGGGCTGCTGGTTGTATGGGAGGAAACGGTAACGGGAAAAGAGTGTTCCTCGCTAACACCGGCAGGGAGGCTAACAACAGTAGCTTTGCTTATCACTCCCAAACGGGTCCGCGGGTGGAGAACAGCTTCCGCTGTCCCTACATTGGTGACTGGGATGTAGGCAACGCCCTTATCCACCTGAACCAAACATGGAGAGGCCAGCAACCCAACTGGCAACCCGGACTCAGAAGGTTCAAAAAGCACAGCCTGACCTGACAACTGCTGAGAACAAGTAGTGGCCACCAGCTGCATAACACCACCAGGTATCCGCACGGCCCGCGGGCCCTGTACCTTAACGGTACCGACAGGGTCCTCTGGGGCTTGGGCTGCAGACTGGTGACACTGATGTAAGGCCTCCAAAACTGGTCTCGGTGCCTGTGACACAGAAGGAGAATTAAACAAGGAGCCACCGAAAGCCCCAAACAGTTCTTGATAACAGCGGCGGATTACGTTCATTCCTAAGATGCCAGGGACAGAGGGCGTAGCCCCAGGAGGGTCCTTCACTATAAGGATTCCACAAGAGGGCATTTCCTTGCCACACAGGAGTACACTGAGCTCCAAATAGCCAATGTAAGGGATGGCAAGCCCATTGGCAGCCCGAAGCTGTAGCCAATGACATGACTGAAGGCGTTCTTGTCCCCAAGGGGCAAAATGTGCCAAAAAGAAACTTTCTGTGATGGTGGAAACCATGGACCCAGTATCCACCAAACAAGGGACAGTTACCCCACTAATAAGCACATCCATCTTTGGACACGATGAAATTAGCCTGCCAATCCTATCTTTCTGTGAGCCAGTGAACTCCCCACCTGAACTGTGACTCTGCAGCACAGATGGCGTTAGTTTTCCGACTGGGTAGCGGGAAGATGATTGCCAACTGCGGCGTAAGGAGGGCCTGAATCAGAACCTGCTCTAGGGCGGCGTGAAGCCCGCTCCCCAGTGCACTCCCTAGCAAAGTGTCCTGGCTGCTGACACCGGCGACAAATCACCGAGCCAGCCCGTGAAGGCCGAACACTTCTTCGGGGGTTCTGTAAAGAAGCCACTGTCTCAGTGAGCCGATTTAACTGCTCTTGTTGGCGCTTTAGGAGTTCCTTTAGCTCACGCCACTCGGACTCGGGTGTACCAACAGGAGCGAACCTAGGGCTAGTGTGCACTCCACACTGAAAACCATATGCCGATGGTTGAGAATAGCCACGGTCGCGAACACCGCCTGAAAACCCTTCTCTTTCCCATCTAATTGCTTCCCCGCGCACCTCTAACAAGGTGGCAGTGGGCACACGGCGAACGTATTGTTTAAGCTCTCTGCGGAGACCACTATCAACAACATGTTCTACAAATTGGTCTCGGAGCAGCACCTCTGCGTTACGCATACCATCAGGTGCACTTTGTTTTACTTGCTCCATCAGAGCCATTAGCGCTAAGGAAAACTCCTGCAAAGTCTCTTCCTCCCGTTGTCTCCTCGAAAAGAAAGCCTGCTGCAGAGTGACATAGGACTGCGCATTGCCATACAGTTCCTTTAAAATGGTCAACACCCGAGCAGGATCCCCTCGCTCTAAATTAGGGCGAAATTTGATCTCCTCCCTTGCTTCTCCCTCTAAATGGTCAAAAATAAAGAAAGCTTGATCAGCAACAGACAGGTGCCGGGCACGCATGCATGCTTGAACCTCTTCGACCCATTCAGCTATATTGATGCCTGTTCTACCATTGAACATGGGACATTTACGGTCCCTAGGCACCACCACCAGACGCTCTGTAACGGCGGCCTGGCTACCAACATTTGGTATGCAACCAGCTGGTACGAAAGAGGACGACGCGGCCCCGCCACCAGACTCGAGCACAGCGCCCCCATCCCGGCGCAATTGCTCATTATCTGCCCTTAACTGCGCTACCAAGTCTCTAAGTTGCTGCAATTCTTCCTCCATAATAAATTTTGACCCAAAAAAAAAGAGAAAATTAAATCAGCAAGGTGCTAAAATCCTATTACTCTTCCTTCTACCTGGATACTGCTGTCTTGTCTATAATCACACTCTAAAACAAATAGAGCCTTCAAACAGGTGAACTAGACTCGTTGCAAAAAAATAAAACAATTTACAAAACCAAACATCTACCTCAAACGTGCATCCTGTCGACAACGCCAAGTATGTGACCAAGTGGTCGGCGGGGTTATGCACAAAATAAATAAACTTGACAACGCCACCTAGGGGAATTACACCCCCAGGAAATATATTTAAGAAAAATAAATAAAAGGAATAAAAGACCGCACAGATTCAAGGATGCACACTGAGGCAGGTTGGCTTCCAATATTAAAACAGTTTTATTTATAGAAATAAATAAAATATTATAAATAATATTTTATAAATAAAATATTAAAAGTCAAGATGTAGCGTCATTATTGACAGTGTCCTACAGTAAAAATAAACAATCGTGGAACTTGGACTTACCAGCAGCCGTGGAACCAAAAGAAAATCACACCAAAAGAATCACTGCAGACCACCCAGTGCTGTACAAAAGAAAGTGTGAAAACGACCCACCACCTGAGGTCCCAGGGCCACTGGCTCGTCCTCCTTCACTGAAATAAAACACAGAAAAGTATGTTAAAAGAATAAAAGGACACTGAGCGTCAGGCTCGCTACAAATCATAAAAAGACTAAAACACACTTTAATAAAAGAAATCACACACACACACACACACACACACACACGGGAAAGGCTTATTCCCCACGGGTCAAACTACCACTCGTGCTGGTAATAATTATTCTCAGGCGTAGGCCGGTCTGGCTCCCCACCGGCTGAGACCGGCCACCCAGGCGATTTAGAGTCCCAGCACGACACTCGGGCAGAGAATCACTTCAGCCCGATCACAGGAGTGTGGGTACGAGCAACAGTCCAGGGTAAAATAGAACACCAGGCGAACCCAAAAAAAGGTAAGCCTACTTAATAAAAACAAGATAAGACAAAACAAGACAAGACAGCAGACTCCACCAAGGAGGAGTTCACAACAGCAACTGAGAAGGCAGTCCACTCTTCCAATTTAGGTTGGACAATTTACCATGGAGAGGTGAGTACAGCAGTGAACCCTGAAACAGATAAGTGTAACCTTAAACTCTTATAGCTATGAATGCTAATAAAAGTAGTTCTAACAGCTTACCCCAGGACCGGAGGCACTATACTCTCATTGGTGGAGATACCACGAACACCTCTCTCCGCAATGGCAGAATTAAACAGACTGCTGCGCTACAACAGGCCGGAAAAGGATATTAACACCAATT
Organism: Copadichromis virginalis; assembly: GCF_057382275.1. NCBI lineage: Eukaryota > Metazoa > Chordata > Actinopteri > Cichliformes > Cichlidae > Copadichromis > Copadichromis virginalis. The sequence continues at coordinate 22,187,007 of NC_140632.1, forward strand.
CCAGTATTCGGAGGGAATCCAAGGTTAAGCGAGAGCATACCTGTAGCTGTCGTATAATCGGCTCTTGCTGATCAGTCCGTCGCAGTACGCCAGCATTTACTGCTGTATCGTACCAGAAGCTCGGGAGGAATTAATCCAACAAGACATCGGCTTAGCTTTATACAGGCTAGCGCCACCCTGCAATCAATGTGCAGGTGGGTTCCCAATTAACCCGATCACCTGATACAAGGAGCGAGTGCAGTGGAAAGAGAGCGAGGGTGGTAGAGCGAGCGAGAGAGAGAGAGAATGAGAGAAGAAAAACAACGGAAGGCGAGTAGCCCATCTGGCTACACATGCTACAAACTTTAGCCGAGTCATTTAGACAGCCGTTAGCACATGAGTCTCCTTATGGGGACCTGATATGTTTAATATGCTGCTGAGAATATAGCCCAGAAGAAGCGTATAGTATAGCTTTTATTTTGGAAAGAGCCATTTCTCTGTAATAAACTCTCTTTTCCAAAGATGCATGATTCTTCAATCAGATACAGGGCTCGCAATATCGCTAGCCTGACGTCCCGGGGCTAGCGATTTTTCCAGTCGAGCCACCAAAATCTATCTCTGTCCTGCCCGTCGGGTTATTGTAGGAAGGAAAAATATATGTCAATGCTTTTACATTTTTTCGGAAATGTAGCTGGGTAATTATGTCATTGGCATCGGTGAGCCACTGTCAATATGTGACATATTGAAATCGCGTTTGAATTTGTGCTTGTTTTTTTGCTTTCACTTTGCAATCGCTCGGACAGCACTGATTGGTGAGTGATGATAATTTGCGCACCAATTCCTCTGACATCGTCTTATCAATCGTTAGCTTACTATGCAAACATGACAAGTGAAATCTCCCGCAGCTTAAACATGTGAGAGGTTGATCGCGCAGAGAATCGCTGAGCGTTATGTGAGTGCGTGTGTAAAAGCAGCAGGATATATATTTCAGTTCTGCTGAGCCAAATAAGACAGGTCAGGGTGAAGAAGTGACAGCCAAAGAAAAGCTTACCACAAAACGGAAAAGTTATGACAAATGAGACTATAAGGCAAAAAGAAAGTGCAGCTTTATGGTTTCATGGACAAAAGAATTTCTGTGGCTGTGATATGATGAGCTATATAACCAGGGCTGCACATAAGTGGTCCGCAGGTGCGCATTCGCTGTCAAAATAAAAAACACGCACAAGGGTTAGGGTTAAATTTAAAAACTGTACTTTTGAGTTAAAATATATATTTATAATTTTAATAAATGACAAATTAAAAAGGCGTGAACATTTTTTTGTATCGAAAAAAATATCGAACCGTGACACCAAAGTATCGAACCGAACCGAACCGTGAATTTTGTGTATCGTTGCACCCCTAATTATTAGGTTAATGTTTTAACAACCATTAGCATTTTAGCATATACCCTGCTGGTAGCACACTAGATGGAGTAAGGTAATGTTAAGAAACATGGTAGTCAGTGATCCACAACCAGCTTATTGGCTCAAAACACCTTATCTAATTATAAACGCACCTACTGGCATGCCCCTTTAAATTTCTTCATAAATGTTGTTTAATGTTATTATTACGGCAGCACAGTAGTTAGCACTGTTGCCGCACAGCAAGAAGGTCCTGAGTTCAATTCCACCATCACGTCAGGGTCTTTCTGTGTGGAGTTTGCAGGTTCTCTCCGGGCTCTCTCCAAAGGCATGCAGCTTGTGGTGATAGGTTAATTGGTTAATCCGAATTGCCCATAGGTGTGAATGTGAGTGTGAATGGCTTTCTGTCCCTGTGTGTTGGCCCTGTGACAGACTGGCAACCTGTCCAGGATGTACCCTGCCTCTTGCCCTATGACAGCTGGGATATATTCCAGCACCCCCTGCGACCCTTAAAAGGATACGCAAATGGATGGAATTTTATTAATATATTTAAAATAATAGCACTACAAACAGCACTACCTTTTGACGTTTGCATTTTCATAAATATCTTTAAAACAGAGGCAGCACAAATGACAATTTTTGCAGCACAAACGTAGCACAAACGTTTGACACCAGTTTTGTTCGATTCCATTACTGTGGGGGGGCTGGTTGACCTCTGATGACCTCTAGAAATTTTTATCAATATCTTTAAAATGAAAGCGGCACAAACGACAATTTTAGCAGCACAAACCAGCACAAACGTAGCACAGTTGATTGACACCAGTTTTTTTTGATTCCATTAATGTGGGGGGGCTGGTTGACCTCTGATGACCTCTAGAAATTTTCTTGAATATCTTTAAAATGATAGCAGCACAAACGACAATTTTATCAGCACAAACCAGCACAAACGTAGCACAAACATTTGACATCAATTTTGTTCAATTCCATTAATGTGGGGGAGCTGGTTGACCTTTTGACCTTTACATTTTCATTAATATCTTTAAAATGAAAGCGGCACAAATGACAATTTTTGCAGCACAAACGTAGCACAAACGTTTGACATCAATTTTGTTTGATTTGGATAATGTGGGGGGGCTGGTTGACCTTTACATTTTCATTAATATCTTTAAAATGAAAGCGGCAAAAACGACAATTTTTGCAGCACAAACCAGCACAAACGTAGCACAGTTGATTGACACCCATTTTTTTAAATTTAATTAATGTGGGGGGGCTGGTTGACCTCTGATGACCTATAGAAATTTCAATTAATATCTTTAAAATGATAGCAGCACAAATGAAAAATTTAGCAGCACAAACCAGCACAGACGTAGCACAAACGTTTGATACCACTTTTGTTGGATTTGAAGAAGGTGGGGGGGGCCAACTTCACTCACATCCCTGTCCTCCTCTTCAGTTCGTCTCGACATACGCTCGTCATATCGGAGAAAAATAAAAAATGTAATCCGATCCATTAAATATCACGAAAGCACCTCACAAAACTTGCAACACGCCGTAACTCGCCTCAGAACGTTAGCACGTCGGAGCAGTGTGGTCACGTGATAGAGCGGCTGTGGCATGCGGGACCTGTCGGTGGTCTGGATAGCATGTGGAGCTTCGCTAGCAACCCGGCATTTCATCTCCGACAAAGTTATCCCCGAGAGAAGTAAAGCAAGTGTGTAAGTCCATCTCTGAATGTAAAGCATTCCTGCGTTAAGCTTAACAACCGATTTATGGAGCGACTGCCTCTTCTCTCTTCCTCCCTCTCCTGCTGCTACTTCAATCATGAAACTGCTTAATGATCAGCTGATCGGCTTTTCTGTCGCGAGTCCGTCTGTCTTGTTTGTTTTTGGCCCACTTTGCACCAGAAAGAGGAAACCAACGGCTGAACAACAGCAGCACGTTTAAGCTTGATCAGCTGTTGTTAGAATTTATTTAATATTACTTTCTACACCAGGATCTTTTTCTACGTAGCTGACGGCTGGTAACTGTGCAGGGGCGGATCTAGCAAAGTTTAGCCAGGGGGGCCGATAGGGCATGAACAGGGGAAAGGGGGCACAAAGACATACTTTTCTTTCTTATTCTCATTTAAAATGTCTAGCTTTTAATAAATAATTATCTGACACCCAAAGTTTTAATTTGATGTAAAATGAATAGAAGTCAATTAATGTATATAGTGACTATTAAGTCTAATATATATACCCTAGTAAGCTATAGTACTTTTTCCTTTGGGAAGGTACCATCTGTGCAGTTTGCAATTTTGTTGAAGAAAGATGTTGAATCTATTTAATATTTCTTGAAAAATAATTGATTTCTGTGCATTTTGTTTCACACTGCATCAAATTAAGGTTGATTACGTCGATTAAGCATCATGAGGTGGAGCGTGAGGGGTGGTTCCCTATTTTTATTTATTTATTTTTGTTGTTGCTGGGAGTTGTAACCCTATTAGTTAGGTTGCTTAATATTTACGCTAAGTACTCTTTAAAATACCAGAATAGGGAGGATGGTGTAGGTTTAAGTTTATTAGATTGATCAGTATTGCTGAACTATGAAACTTTTTTTTGCATACAGGTATAACAGAATAGCTTTAGTGTAGTTGTTGTTTTAAACTTGAGTATGAACTTATACAAAATGCAGCAAGATATCTAAAAAAAAACAATTTTGTTGATTAAAAAACACTATATCTGATTCATATCGGTATCGGCAGATATCCAAATTTATGATATTGGTATCGGTATCGGATATAAAAAAAGTGGTATCGTGCCATCTCTAATAATAACGGTGACATTTAACGTATTTTATCCGATAAATAAACCCTGTAAAATGTATTTAACCCAGCCCCCCCCCCCACCACAGCCCTTTTGAATGTCTCCATAATTCTGAGGTCTCAAGGTTGGCAAGTATGGCCACAACACCTCACTTTTTTGCCACATGTATCGCAAACCACGTCTCAGCTGTTTGTGGAGGTAAAATACGTCCGCACAATTACGCTCAGCCATTGTTGTGAGTGCGCACTAGCGGCTGCGAGACATTTATACAGCCATATTTCGCACATGACTATGAAAGGCGGAAGAGGAAGTAGTTCCTTTGAATGTAGACAATCCGAATGTTATAGTTTCTTTCCACTGTGCTCCTGTTAATGATGAACTACAAATTTACCCTAAATTACTAAAATATCGATATTTTAATGTGAGAATCGATTCTAGAACATAAATGACTGGTATCGGAGGAATCGATATTTCAGGATCGATCCGCACATCACTACTGCACATTTGAAATCAGTCCACACATCCATGCCACTTAGTTAACTGGTCTTTTTTCCAATCAGGATCAAGCCAGGAAGCAAAATGGTCTGAACCAGTCTCATGCAAGAGACTACAGAGCAGAATCTGCATTCTGGAATGGCAATGGCAGTCAACTGAAATTCATATCCAACTCGCACCACACACTCAAAAAGATGACAAGAAAGCAATAATGGGGACACAATACTGCCTTTCTTACCTGTTTGTGCTGCATTAAAGGAGAAAAAAAACACAATGAGAACATGATACTACATTACATATAGAAACAGAAGTATATTCTAAACAGAAGTATAGAATTAAAAAAAGACATACTAATAAAAATATTACGTAGGCAGAACTCAATTTTTATCAATTTGTTATTAGAACTCAATTTAAGTAACTTACCAGTACTCTTCATGCAAAAATGGTGATCAACTCAATTTATTTGAGTTTTCTTTACTTAGAAAAGCTAGGTAAGCTGGAAATGTTGCTTCTCAGTGCGGAAGGATGAAACGATGTGGTTTGAAAATGCCACATCACTACTGTCCTCCTCCCTAGCACGGATCAGTCCACATGTTCATGGGGCCAGCATTTTTTCTGGAATATGTTGAGCAAACCTGGAGAAGCTTCAGCTCAAGAGATTATTGTTATAATTGCTGTGGATCTTTACCTGATACACTGACTTGGTGAGTACACTTTTACTCTTATTCAAACTGATTTTGTGGCTTCTCTTAGTTTAGCACCAGGTTTATAATCTTGCTAGCTAATTAGTGTCAGCACAGTGTTGCAGCTGCCGCTGGGCTTAAAAATTAACACCACAGCCTTAAAAACCGTATAAAAATATGTCTGTGAAATTTTATGCTGATTGTTTGAAATGAAAAAAGTGAGATACAAGCCTAGACAAACGTTTTCGGTAGTGATGTGCGATACCATTGTCACGGTTCTGGGTCCGTTGGACCCAGTATTTTGAGTTTATTATATTTTGGTTTAATTCTGCTTCATGGATTGTTTTCTTATTCTCTTGTAGTGATAATGATGCTTATTATTAGTTTCTTTTTTCTGTTTATCCGTGCTTAAGGATTTGTGGTTTCATGTATTGTTTGAGTTCCATGTATGTATTCCATGTTATTTTGTCTCTCAGTGTCGAGTCTGCGTTCTTGTTTAGTAATTCATGTTTCCTGTTTTATTGTGAAAGTCTTTGTCTTATGTTAGTGTGTGCAGCTTGGTTCCCCCACGTCTCGTTAGCCCTGATCTCTCCCAGCTGTGTCCCCCTTCTGTTGCCCATTCCCTCATTACTACCCTGTGTATTTAAGCCCTGTGTTTTCCCGCGTCCACACGTGTCGTATCTTCAGATTATGCCTCTGTGTGTGTGTGTGTGTGTGTGTGTGTGTGTGTGTGTGTGTGTGTGTGTGTGTGTGTGTGTGTGTGTGTGTGTGTGTGTGTGTGTTTGTTTGTGTTTTTGGTTTCTGTATTCTGTATTCACTTCATGTTTGGTTCTCATGTCAGCAATAAAGCTGAGGTTTTGATTTACAATTCTGTGTTCGAGTCCTGCGCTTAGATCCTCCTCTCCGCCTGCCCGCACACAGAGCCCTGACAACCACTGATTTCCTTTCCAATCTGATACCAAGTAATATTCAGGGTGGTATCGACGATACTGATCCAATACCATACTTTGTACAAAAACTTATTTTATTTATTGTATCTCAAATTATAGCGTCATAATGATTACAGGACATCAGATTACTTGTTCTTATCACTTAATAATGCAGAGTTCATCATATAGAAATAAAAAAAACTGAAGTTGTGCACTATTTGAACACCTTGCCTGCCTGCAGCACTAAAGGACTCCGTGAGAAACGTCTGTCTCGCCCTAGCAGCACCTGTCCTTGTCCTCCTCAGGGCTCTAGACTAACTTTTTGACATGGGCGCACCGGTACGCCTAACTTTAAAAATTTAGGCGTACCGGCACAAAAGTTAGGCGCACTCAAATTTTTCAACCGCATCGCTTAACACCGCAGTTTTACATGTGCACTTTCTTTGGGGGGGGAAGTCCATACAGACAATATTAATTTCTAAATTATTAACTAACAAACTTGTGCTTAAAGTGCTTTGTCAATATTGTAGAAAATGTTAAAAACTTAATCATCATCTTGGCCTCCTCTGACGACCTGTTTGCTGCTGTCTGCTGCTGAAAGGCCGTGGGGAGAGGGGACACTTGGGCAGTGCATTTACTGCAGCATATAATGTGTTTTCTGGATACACTGTGCTTTTTCAGCATTCAAATATTGATGGCACCGTGTCAGAGCACTGGCTATGAATTTCAGACAGATCAGGCCTTAACTTAACAAAAAAGTTATCAATAGTTCTTTTCATCTTTTCTTATTACCCACAGCTACAGTACATCCACTTCTCTCAGGCCTAGGCTGCTCACTAGGGCTGAGTATCATCACTGATTTCTATAATCCATTCAATTCCGGTTCTCAAAGTCCTGATTTGATTCAATTTAGCCTCAGACAGTCAGAAATATTATAATTCTGATCATTTATCAGTACTGATACACATGAGACTTCATCAGAATTGTGAAAATCACAGCAGATGCCTTTGTGTGAAAGTAACTGAGAATAAAACACAGGAAAACATGAAGGAGATTTTCCTGGTCTGGCTTTTTATAGCAGATAACCTTAAAAATATTCTGCAATTTTGCATAATTTTAAGAAATTTAAATTTCTTCAGTATTGAACAGCAGAAATTAGGCTTTCTTGTCCGAGGTCATTTAAGTGAAAAAAGAAAAAGCGCTGTAAACAACGCTAGACTGGTGGGTAATAAGCGAATGAATAATGCAGAAAACAGATTTGAGACGGGAAACTGTTCCTGAAGTACAGAGAGAGAGAGAGAGAGCTGTGCAGGAAGTGTGATTTTTTTATCGTGGTGGAAGCAAAACAGCAAAAGTCAGAGGGAATTCATGACGACATTGATCAAATGTGAAGCGCAGTTTGCTGCTTCTTTTGCTGCAGGCTCGGTGAATTTTGGTTGGAGAGAGGCAAAACCTGCAGCTCAGAATCAGCGCAAAAAGACGTAAACACAGCGCGGACCCGAAGAATCGCTAAGCTCCGACAGCGTGTCCGTGTTCAGGCCGTCGGGTGAGAAAGCCGAGAAAGACGAAGCTGATTCTGATGTGTTGGGTCCGCTCCGTGTTTAGGTCTTTGTGTGGAATCCGTTAATGAATTGATATCGCTTTATTCAAGCTACTCACCTCTCTCTTCCACCTGCACTTTCAACTGGACCACGGCCAATCAGAGAGGTCCCGCCCCTGACTATCTCTGATTGGTTTAGTCCACGATAGGGGCATAATGTGTGTCTGTTGTTGACCACACGGAGAGTTACAGAGATTTTTTTTTTGTTACCGGAACAGTTGGTCGCACCTGTGCGACCAAATATTTATTTTTAGTCGCACCACTGAAAAATTTGGTCGCATTTGCGACCAAATTGGTCGCACTCTAGAGCCCTGCTCCTCTTCAGTTTGCCTCAACATACACTCCTCATATTCTGTGATATGATTTACTCTGAGGTGTTTGACAAGGTTAGTGGTGTTGCCACAACCATACATGCCAACCCTCCCGATTTTTCCGGGAGAATCCCTAATTTCAGTGCCCCTCCTGAAAATCTCATGGAGCCACCATTCTCCCGAATTTCTCCCGATTTTCCACCTGGACCAACAAAATTGAAAAAGCATATCGCAGAATTCATAGCACGGCCCAGCCAATTCCAGTTTCCAACAATGGCGGCAGCTACTTAGTTTTAATATTAATCTTATTTCTCTTTCTGGGTCGCAAAAAAACTTTTAACATATTTTCAGGTGAGAATGTAGCTGTGTAAACTTCAAATATCTGAGCCGACCGACACACGTCTTCAAACCCCCGCGGTCTTTCGCTACTCGGGTTAAACATGATATATAAGTCACTTGATTAAATTAAATTAAATTTAACTTTATTAATCCCTCAGGAAGGTTCCTCCGGGGTTTTCACACAGCTGAATAAACATCAAACAGAAAACTAATTAAACAAAGTGTGAGACGGTCGAGAGTTTACGCCAGCGCCCGGTTATATTTTACATAGCAAGGAGCAGACGGCAGAGTTTCACTCCACCAAGGGAGCTTGTGACATACTACCCGGCTTGGTCGTTGGTACTTGCTGGCTTGTGTAGCCTCTAGGTAACAAAAGCTCAACACTGGGCCTAACATTCTGGAGCACTTCTGTTGTATTTTGTATGTGCTTCTGAGTTTGTACATGTTTTGGAGTTTTTACGTGCTTCTCAGTTTTACGTGTTTGGAGTTTGTACGTGTTTTGGAGTTTGTACGTGTTTTGAAGTATGTACGTGCTTTGTCTCTAGGGGCCACCGTAAATATGCTTTTAGTTATTCACTCCACATAAAATGTAATAAATAAATCATATAATAGAAAAACCAACTATTCAAAGTTCAACTTTTAACTACTTAAATTTTCAGCTTTTTCCTTTTAAACAAATTTAAATGAAACAACACAAAACGCTGCAAACCACAACACAATTAAATATAAATTAAAATATGAAAACAAAAAGAAGATGCATATTCTCTGTCATATAGGCATAAATAAACTTTCTGAATCCTTTATCATCCTTAACTGAAAATAGTTGTGGGTGATTTCTATACCTTTGTAGGCTACGTCCACACGTACACGGGGTATTTTTGAAAACAAAGATTTTCCGTTTTCGTTTTAAAAAATAGTCCCGTCCACACGTAAACGCAGAAATGAAGGAAAACGCTGTTAGGAACATGCCAAAGCAGCAGGTGGCGATATATTCCTAACCGTGTAGAAATGTTGGCCAATCAGAAGTCTAGAAGCCTCGGTGGGAAAAAGTAAACAAAGCTGGGGCATAGAAGCAGAGTCGTATGTGTGGAGGGACAGTAACTATGTGTGTATATGTAAGCATTTATATACACTGCAGAGATTACAATTAACAGTAACAGTATTGTAGAAATTCATTTCACCAAAACAATAACGTGGAGCACAGTGTGACGTCAAAAAAGGCGCACATCTTTGACGCTGCATTTTCTCCGTTTTTCTCGTCCACACGTAAATGCAAAAACTGAGTTTTAGAAAATATCCACTCTGGCCGGAGTTTTTAAAAATATCCGTTTTCAGTCACCAAAACCGGCGTTTACGTGTGGACGATAGGTGCAAACGCATAGAAAAATCTGCGTTTTCAAAAATACCCGGGTACGTGTGGACGTAGCCCTAATGTGACGTTGTTGTCCCTGGCTCTCTTCCTCTTTCCCTCCCGCTCTGTTCCTGTGCTACTGCGAGTGTAACTACTAGTGATGTGCGGATCGATCCTGAAATATCGATTCCTCCGATACCAATCATTTATGTTCTAGAATCGATTCTCACATTAAAATATCGATATTTTAGTAATTTAGAGTAAATTTGTAGTTTATCATTAACAGGAACACAGTGGAAAGAAACTATAACATTCGGATTGCCTACATTCAAAGGAACTACTTCCTCTTCCGCCTTTCATAGTCATGTGCGAAATACGGCTGTATAAATGTCTCGCAGCCCCTTGGCGTGCGCACTCACAACAATGGCTGAGCGTATTTGTGCGGATGTATTTTACCTCCACAAACAGCTGAGCCGTGGTTTGCAATAAATGTGGCAAAAAAAGTGAGGTGTTGTGGCCATACTTGCCAACCTTGAGACCTCAGAATTAGGGAGACATTCAAAAGGGCTGTTTGGGCGGATAAAAATATTTTACAGGGTTTATTTATCGGATAAAATACGTTAAATGTCACCGTTATTATTGGCCGGCCCGGAAACAGCGGGGGTGTCCAAATTCAGAGGCTGCTTCCACCTGAGGACCGGCCTTCGCGGTCTAAAGAAAGCCGGGTAGTACGTCACGAGCTCCCTCGGTGGAGTGAAACTCTGCCGTCTGCTCCTTGCTGTCTAAAATATAACCGGACACTGACGTAAACTCTTCTGTTTAATCATTTTCTGTTTGACGTTTATTCAGCTGTGTGAAAACCCCGGAGGAACCCTCCCGAGGGAATAATAAAGTTTAATTTAATTTAATCTAATCTAATAACTTTAATCTCAGCCAAACCGATTTACTCACGAACAAATAAAACACTGAAAAAGCCAAACAAGAACATTTTTAAGTTATCAAAGTGACTTGTACATCATGTTTAACCCGAGTGGTGAAAGACCGCGGGGGTTTGAAGACGATGTGTCGGTCGGCTCAGATATTTGAAGTTTACACAGCTACATTCTCACCTGAAAATATGTTAAAAGTTTTTTTGCGACCCAGAAAGAGAAATAAGAGTAATATTAAAACTAAGTCGCTGCCGTCATTGTTGGAAACTGGAATTGGCTGGGCCGCGCTATGAATTCTGCGATATGGTTTTTCAACTTTGTTGTCCGGGTGGAAAATCTGGAGAAAGGTGGGATTCTCCCGGAAAAATCGGGAGGGTTGGCATGTATGGTTGTGGCAACATCACTAACCTTGTCAAACACCTCAGAGTAAATCATATCACAAAATATGACGAGCGTATGTTGAGGCGAACTGAAGAGGAGGAGAGGGACAGGTGCTGCTAGGGTGAGAGTCTCTCACGGAGTCCTTTAGTCCTCCAGGCAGGCAAGGGGTTCAAATAGCACACAACTTTAGTTTTTTTATTTCTATATGATGAACTCTGCATTATTAAGTGATAAGAAGAAGGTATTCTGATGTCCTGTAATCATTATGACGCTATAATTTGAGATACAATAAATAAAATCCGTTTTGTACAAAGTATCGGTATCGGATCAGTATCGTCGATACCACCCTGAATATTACTTGGTATCGGATCGGAAAGGAAATCAGTGGTATCGCACATCACTAGTAACTACCGCCCCTTCCCCCTCTGCCCAGCACAAAGCACAAGGCTCGCGTGCGGAGTGAAGCGGAAAAAAAGTGCGAGAGAGCAGGGTGAGAGAAGGAAGAAAAAAAAAAAAACACAGCTCGCGATAAGAAGCCGGCTCGCGTCGTTCACGTCAAAGATCCGCCTCTAAGAGCCATTTCGTTCGCGACCGACACATCTTTCTTCTTCTTGATATCAAATATATCCATAATAGGCATTTCAGTATTTTATACTTTTTATTATGGTTTCCTGAAACACTTCTTTTTTTTTTTTCTCCCATGAAAGTTTATTGAATTACAAACACTACATTTGGCACGTTTAGAAACTAAGATTATCAGAACACCAAAAAACTCATCATCAGATACGTCACCTCATGAAAGATGAAGCTTTGTAAAAGCTTTAACCCCTTAGCAGTCCTACAAATTTTGCCTAAAATTTGTGAAAAAGGCATATCCAAAATAAATTGCATGCTGCTCTTGAACCATTTGGAGTATATGCATGGTTTTGGTCTCTTTTGAAAGGAGACAATCTGTAGTTTGTTCCTGAGGTGTCAGAATCACTTTATGTCATACTGCTATTGAGTAATAGAACTTTGAACACACTAAAAAAGAGAGAAAAAAAAATCCGCCCAAGTTTTTTTTTGTAAGGAATGCATGCAGATGCCTACCTTGTGAGGTATTAGCTGGAAAACACAACAGGATCAAAGCATGAAGCCTTACCAAGCCACAATTCAAATTTGATAACAATATCTTAGAAAATGAGTGTTCTATGCAAGTTTATTTAGGTCTATGTATAGGCGCTACCCAAAAAAGGCCACTTGGAGACTCCAAATGGCCCTTTGTAACAATCAACACATAAAAGGCTGTAATTCTTGAATGCTTTTATGTACAGTCCTAATTTTGGTCTCTAATTAAAGGTTACACTCAGAGCTATTCTTACATCCAGATTTATTGTCAATACTTTACAAAATTACAGGAGCATAAACATTATACAGTGTTTTTTTTTCAATTTCGAAACAAATGTAAAGGGAAAAAAAAGTATTATGGCATTAAAACTCACTATATATACACATTATGTATATGCATCTGTGGGTGTATAAATATATATATAGTTTTTCACACAAATGTATTTTTACAATTATATTTTTTAGAGATCATTGGCATCATGCCAGTCTTTATAACAATCTCGACTTGGCAAAAAGCACAAAGGCACATCACAGGAGGAGCACTTTACTGGTGTCTTTGCCTGGCAGTGTCTGCACCTCAGACGACCTGTGGTGCTGTGTCCACTGATATGCACAGGCTTGTGATGTGCTCTGTTTGGAGAGGGTGATGGTGCGGGCGATGGAGCAAGGCTGCCAGCTGCCGCTGCCAGCTCCTCAATAAGTGTCTCCCGAAAAGCCTTTTGGTGCATGGGTACCTCTCCTTTACCCTTTGTGATGTCTGGAGCATCTGTATCATTCCATCCCTCTTCAGATGTACTGGCTGGCATCTCAGCTTGACTGCTGCCAGTTCTCCCTCTTCCTCTTCCTCTCCCCCTCCCTCTTGGCCTTCTGCTTCCAGAAACTCTTTGGAAAGTGGAAGGATGTGGCTCCTCTTCTGACGAAATGCTGTCATCGTGTTCCTCTGTACTTGTCTTTTTACTGGCTGGCTCCCATAGTTCATCTGATTCTGATGATTGTCTGTGATATACAAAAAAACAACAACGATATAAGTTAGCAGGAACACCTCAAAACACACACAATATATATATATATATATATATATATATATATATACACACATTATATAAAGACACGACGTGAGTTAGTAAGAACACAATCAAAACACAAAGATGCACACACACAAACAAACAATATAAACACAGCAGGAGTTAGTAAAAACGCATCAAACACACAGAGGAGCAGGCGCGCACACACACAAAGGCGCACACACACACAAAGGCACACATACAAACAGTAATATCATTGTATGATATAATAAACACTTACATGTCGAGAGTAGCGTCTCCTCCATCCAAAAAAATATCCTCTGCTACCGAGTCAACAAAGGAAACATCACTGTCTTCTTCGGAAATATCTTCCTCCGACTGATCACTGTCACGCCGAGTGCATTGTTCGAGGACTTCTTCCAGTGAGAAGTAAGTTTTCCTCTTTGCCATTTTGTACTTACAAAGCTCCTTTGGTCGCAAGTTCTCTCAAAATGCTGTATGAACACAGACGCTGTCGTCGCTATGAAAGTTTACGCAAAAGCGCACGAGTGACAAAAACCTTTTGCGCATGCAAATAAAAGGGGAAAAACAAGTGTCCTCCCCCTTAAGCTGCATATCAATCTTCTTTAAAGATCATTGGCTATCTGATACGCCAATCATTTTGACACTCTGCCACAATTGGAAGAAGTTACTGCCCATCAAAGGGGGGCTGGCCAGACCGCTGACCACCAGCTGTGTTTGGCTATCGCTGCTTGTTCACACCTGTGTGAAGCACCCATTGGTTCAAATGAGGTGTCAATCGAAAGTGCAGAGGTCAGCGGCCATTTTGAGATCAAAATACCCGGAATATTTACATGTCAAGAGCTGCTAATGCTTCAGGAAGCACCGAAAATAGGATTATTCGCCGGCTACTTTGAAACAATACTATTACATTCAGTGGATGTTTATCAACATATAAATGTCTCAGAGACTAAATATTGGACTGATTTGGATTGCCTGGACTCTTGGCAGTCTAACTACACCGTTTTTGTTGGAATATTATGAACCAGTGGACTAACAGGTGCTTTATATGTGAGTACAGACCTTATTGTTATTGTTTTTTTTCGATGTTGGCAGCCTGACATAAACACTAATTGTACCTGCTATGTTGATTCTATCTTGAAATGCTTTACATCGTTCGAATCACGAGAATCTCAGCTTTCCAAATATATATAACATGTTTAGCTTCTTTTTTGATAAGTTTTTGTACGTAACCAATTAGTCCCCTAAACCATCCAATGTACCGTGGGCGGTACGTCCGACTGCTAATTAAAAACAAAAAAACAACAAAATGATGCAAAATAGTAACTGTAATAAAATAAATATTTACAATCATAAAAAGAAAAGTCCCTGATTAGATTTACTATATGACAGTTAAATATTACACAAAACAATAACAGTCAGGTGGCTGGGGAAAAAAGCATCAGAGTCACTTGTTTCATGCAACTGCACTTTGTGGTACTAAGGTAGAGAAGTCAGTAAAACCAGGTGTCTATTTCTATAACTGAGCAGTTACAGACTCTGCCATGAATCATTTTATTGTGATAATGCTCAACCACTTGAAAGGCATTCTCTCTTTTGCATCACTGAGCAGATACATGAAAAATTATAATACAATTCTCCTGTTGCACTTTGTGAGTTGGCACCATGTCTGATAATTTAGAACTTAAATGATACAAAACAAATGCTCTAAGCCTTAGAGCATTTGTTTTGTATCATTTCAGTTCCCAATCCCCCAGAAGACCTTAGAGTCGAAGGTCTTCTGGGGGATTGGGAACAGAGAACTGAAAGTACACAATGAGATTTCAAACCATTTCAGCTTTTTGTGCCCACAATCATTAGTGTCATTATCCCAAAGAAAGAAAGAAACAAAACCCTGAACCATGCCACTCAGTTTGAATTCTTCAGTTAGGCTGCAGGACTGTAACAGCGTTACGTTTCCGTAATGGTCCATTTGATTCACCTTTTATCCTGAAACACTTCTGTAAGTTAGTTCCTTCACACATATAAACCTTTTTTTTTCAGCTGCAAAAGCTTGAACTTGTTCTATTTAAGAAAAAACTCTTTTAAAATGAGTTGAAGTTAGGTTTGTTGTAAGTCATGTGTTTGGAAAATTTAATATGTGCTTTACTGATGCTGCTCAATGTCTTAGCAGACATTTATTATGTTTGAAAAAAATCTAATTTGCAAATAAAGTAATGCCTAACAAATCTCTTGTGGTTGTGCATGTCTTCATTTTAAAGTTCTGATGCTGGTCTATAAAGCTCTGAATGGTTTAGGACCAAAATACATCAGTAACCTCCTGACCCAGTATGGACCTTCCAGATCCCTCAGGTTATCTGGATCCGGTTTTTTATCAGTTCCCAGAGTCAGAACCAGACACGGAGAAGCTGCATTCAGCTTTTATGCTCCACACTCCCAGAAAGCCTCAGATCAGAGCACCAAATCCACACCTTTAAGCTTAAATTTCAAAACGTACATTTTAACTACTGATTTTATCTACTGGTTTTTTTTTGTTTTTTTTTTTAATCGATTTTAAATCATGCTCCTTTTATTGTTTTTGTTTTTTAATGTCTCTGTAAAGCACTTTGAATCACCTTGTTGTTGAATTGTGCTATATAAATAAACTTGCCTTGTCTTGCCACTGAAGGAACAATAGGCTGGAAGGTCAGTTCATTGATCAATAATATACAAATTGTCATGGGCCCTGATCAAAGACCTCAGAAACCTGCAGTCTGAGACTGAAGAAGTCACGTGGATGAGTGACGAAACGTTTCTCCCACCTGAAAATGCTACATCCAGATGAACAGAGTCAATCTTTTGGACCACCTATAATTCTAAACATTTTGTTAAATGACATTGCTATTACATGTTGGTACAAACATATGGATTCTCCATACCTCAATCTTAGTATAGGAGGTCGTCTGGAGCTGTACACCATAGGCAGAGTGGTTTACTTTGACATGGGAGACCTTTATCTGATCTCCCACATGAACATTGTCAATTGATGCCTCCCTCCACAAGGAGACAGTCATGGTATGCCCATCCTGAAATCACAAACATGACAGAATGAAAGATTTATTCATTAACTAATACAAATCTCAAATATGCCTATTTTCACCATTTTCAATACTACACTTTAGTTGCACCATTACCTGCTTTAGCTGGAGCGTTCGTATAGGCACCTGTTGTTTGCCTGCGAAAACCTTCCTCACTGCAGAACACTGAAAATTCAATTAAAATATAATGTCAGTTATAGTGATTGCATAAATCTGTGTGTGTACATCTAGGTGCTTCTTTCTTGACTTACTACATCTATTATTTTATTATTGTTGTTAATGATAAATCTACAACCATTTACAAAATAATAGCGGTTGATCTTGTTCTCACAATTTTGTGTTTGTTTGACAACAACAACAAAAATTATTATTTTTACTTTTAAAGACAAAAAAGTAATGGTTTCTTTGAAAACCTAAAGCAGTATCAATTCTGATGGAACCACAAATATTTACCTGCAGAACCTCCCCTTCCACTATAATAAGCCCTCCAAACGTTGGGCTCATCTTCAGTGGTGTTGGCTGGGGAAGGTGAATCAAGAAGCTCCTCTGCCTTTGTGATGAGGGCCTCTGTGACTGCAAGGGCAGGAGCTTTAAAGAACTGTGTCCTCGCCGTAATGTTGATTAGATAAGGGGGAGCTTGGCCCCTCAGCTCATGTCCCCTCATCATGGAAGACATGCCCTCTTTGACTTTGGATGAGAATTCTTCAAACAAAGTAATTTTTGCCACTGTCTCTCCGTCAGTGATTGTTGCCACCGTATTTTTTTTTTTGGTTAACAGTGGTTTGACCCCTCCATCTTGGATATCCCAGCTGATCACCTGATAAATACATAAATAAAGAAATGTATTTCTATGATCTTACTCCTGTGTGTCTGTGATTTGATGCTATACAAATAAAATTGAATTGAATCACCTTTAGCTGGTCACAAGATTTTAACACCCGGATGTGAATGGGTGGGGGCCTGAAGTACGGCGTCTCAGGCCGGTTATTGGTCAATTTCATTAAGGCCATTCTGGGGAAAAAAAGCAAAAGAAACACATTAACAGGTTCATACATTTCTGCTGGATCCAGTTCTGATAGAATAGAGTAACACCTGTTGCTTTTATGTTGTCTCTTCACATTTTGATATGAAACAAACACATTAACTTCCTCAACCCCAAGTGTGTTTCTGAGGTTCCTGCTTGATATTTACATACGCGAAAACATTTCAATATTTCTGTGAAAACACAAATTATCTTTACAAAATGTTGGTCTGACAATTAATTTAACGCGTATGAGCCTTAATAAAATACATACAAATATTACAGCACATGTAAGTCTATCCAATTCAC
The DNA here is from genome assembly GCF_057382275.1 of Copadichromis virginalis. Taxonomy (NCBI): domain Eukaryota; kingdom Metazoa; phylum Chordata; class Actinopteri; order Cichliformes; family Cichlidae; genus Copadichromis; species Copadichromis virginalis. The sequence goes on from NC_140632.1 coordinate 22,204,768, forward strand.
TTTGGATGGAACGCAGAAAAAAAAAATCACAATTTTCTTTTCCCCACTTAAGTTTTTCAGATAATAAATAAAATAATTATTAATTAAAATAATACTTGAAAATAGGTTACAGTGGACAATAGAAAACAAGGAATCATCATAGGAAGATTATCTGAAAAAGGAAGTGGAAAAACAGCAACATTACAGATATCTTACTGAAGACCTAGTCAAAGATTGCCTGCCTGCCTGCCCATCCCACACACGGCACGGACGCGCGCACACACACAAACATAGTGCACCTGCTTGGTCTCTGTGGCTTTAGTTCATATTGGCTCCCCTTTTTAATCATTTGAGCCAATAGAATTATAGAATTACTGTCCCTGCTTTTAGGTCAATCCCGCCCTCCTTAACTGGGCAGAAAATGGCAATATTTTGACCAGAAACAGCTCTGTGGGAGATGACCACTACCCTTTGCACCAGGCAGTGAAAACATTGGGGCTGAATAGATTTCTGTTTTATATATGTTCCTGTCAACTATTCCTCCTGTCTGCTATGTAAATTGTCTTCCGGCACAGTACAATTTCATGACAATACAGGGCTATGAATACGATAAATACTTAGCTATACTCCTATTGGTTACTCAGCTGCTGTATAGAGTAACTGGGAAAGTAATTGGCTTGCAAAGCTGGGAGGCGGTTGCCAGGGCAGAGTGCCAGCCTTAAGCAATTTTTTCATACTAACAGCCCAAACTTAACGTCTTAAAGTTTATAAAACTGTTATAGATCTGGAAGATTTGTCTGATTCTGTAAGATCTTAATATTTCATAAAAAAAACAGATGCCAGTTTCATGAATACATTCAGGTGGTTTTTTTCAATTAAATATCCCTGAAACAATAAGTTCATCAAACTATGACACCTACAAATACATTGCTATCAATACTAAATGTGAATTTATCAAAAGTGATTTTTTTTCTTCGAGAGAAAAATGAAGATACACATATATAAAACATTCATAGGCCGAAAGAAAAGTCAGGCCAAATTTTAGGGGTCTTTATATTCACAGGAACTTAAATGGCTAGATCTTTTATCTTTCACTACATTATTTGTTGTACATAGTACAAAGGCACTAAAAAAAACCGCTCCAATATCAATACTTACGTTTTATGTTCTTAATACCACTAAGAGTAAAGTAGAAGAGATGACTGAATGACTGTGACTGGAAGTTTCTTCAGAAAGACCAGGAAAGGGACCGCTGGTCTTTTATGTTACAAATTGTGATGTAATCTGTTGCCACCCGCCTGATTGGCTAACTATGATTGTTGTGTTTCCCAATTGTACTGCCTTGTGTTGATTTTGTCTCTTTACTTTAGGGCGGTTTTTGTTGGTGATCAGACCCGATTCTTGTCTAATTTGAATTATGAAATTATCAGTACAATTTTATAAGTCTCAAACTTACAATTTAAAACGTATAAAATTACTGGTGTTTTTTATTTTTTATGTAGTTATTTTTTTTAAGTTCGAGTCCTAAAGCCCTGCATGTATTTTTTAGATGAGCTTTTATTTTGAAAGTGGCGATCTCTTTTCCTGGTGTCACGCCCGACAGATCCACGTTACTGCTAGTCCCTGTTTTGGCAAGCCATTAGTGCCAAAAATTGCCACTTTTCTAACCCGTTTGGTTAAGAAATGGCGTAAAAAACGCCTTTTAATTATTCTAAACGCCGAAAAAAAGGCGTTCTGTTCCGACAAACGCAGCTTTTTACGTCACTCGGATGGCGCCCTGAACGCACCATCCGAGTGACGTAAAAAGCGGCATTCAAAGACAGACGGAAACACCGTTTTTTGCCTGCAAAAAAAACCCAGAAAGAACTCACAGGACACTCTGCAAAGTTCAAAGCTGTAGCTGTAGCATAAACAACAACAAACTGGGACCATTTCTAATTCTGTCCTGGGGTTTATACAGGTGCAGTCATTTGTAAAGCTATAAATAAACCCAGCAGCTTCAAGATCATTTTTGCTCTGGCAAGATGGCAAGACGGTCATATTCACTGCTTCAAGCACTTGACTATGTGATGCGCTCAGAAAGCGAAGATGACGAGGAATCCTCTGCATCTGAAGAAGAGGCATCTTCTTCAGTCTCCTCAGAGAATGACAGCATCACTACCAGTGATGAGGATTACCATCCAGTGCCCGATTCCTCTTCTTCAGCAAGTGAGAATGATACAGAGACAGCAGTCGAGGCAGAGCGGCTAATGGCAGAGAAGGTAGGAGAAGCGGCAGAGACCGGGGCGCCGGTGGCTGAGTGGATGTCTCGTTCTGGGAATATTGAGTGGTTTCCCACTGCTGAGGAGACCATGCGCTACAATCCAGTACCCACTAGTATCACTCCAGGGCCCACCCTGTACGCAGTTGCCCGCATTAGCACCCTGAGATCTGCATTTGACCTGTTTGTGACAGAAGAGATCATTCAGCTGCTGTGCACCCACACAAACCTGTATGGGAGGCGAAAGTGTGAGGATTGGAGGGATGTGGATGATGTGGAGATGAGAGCCTACATCGGAATTTTGATTCTAGCTGGTGTCTACCGCCCAAGAGATGAAACAACGCGTGGTTTGTGGGCTGACAAGACCGGACGGGCAATATTTCGTGCTACAATGCCCCTCTACCGCTACTCCCAGATCAGTGCTAACGTCCGCTTTGATGACAAGCTCATCCGCCCGGGACGTTTCAGGAGCGATAAGCTTGCTGCATTTCGGGTCCTGTGGGAAAAGTGGGTTGCTCGTCTCCCCCTGCTGTTCAATCCAGGAGTTGATGTGTGTGTCGATGAGCAGCTGGTTGCATTCAAAGGTCGATGTGGATTTCGACAGTATATGCCCAGCAAGCCTACAAAATATGGCATTAAAATCTGGGTGACCTGTGATGTGGCAACCTCCTATGCCTGGAAGATGGAAATTTACACACGAAAATCACCTGGAAGTTCCCGGGAAGTTAATCAGGGAATGAGAGTTGTGCTACAACTGACAGAGGGGCTTCCAAGGACACACTGTCACTTGTGACAACTTCTTTACTTCATTCAGCTTGGCAGAGGAGCTGCTCAGAAGAAAACTAGCTCTGCTTGGCACAATCCGGAGAAACAAACCAGAGCTCCCTCCCCAGCTTGTTCAGCTGCGACAGAGGAAGATTCTTTCATCTCTCTTTGCCTTCACCAAACCATGGCAGTCTCCTACATGCCCAAGCGAGGGAAGAATGTGCTTCTTTTGAGCACAAAGCATAGGGAACCAGCAGTCAGTGATGGGGAAAAGAAGAAGCCAGCAGCAATCCTTGACTACAATAGGTGTAAAGGTGGAGTGGATAACCTAGACAAGGTTGTTGGCACCTACAGTTGTCGGAGGAAAACCAGTCGCTGGCCACTGGCTCTGTTCTACAATCTTCTGGACGTCTCAGCATACAATGCCTTTGTCCTGTGGAAAGCAGTGCATCCTGAGTGGGAGTCCACCAAAACCTACCAACGAAGGGTGTTCCTGGAGGAGCTGGGCCATATGCTGGTGACTCCAGAAATTGCAAGATGGCCTTGTGCCCCACGCTCAAAAGCAGCCGCTGCTATTGTTGCTGAGATACAGCAGTCAGAATCAGAGTATGACCCACAGCCCATCAACAAAATGAGGAAAAGGTGCGAACTGTGTATAAACAGAAGAAGAACGGCAACCACTTGCTCCAGCTGTGGAAAGAGTGTCTGCAAAGATCGCGTGCACACACACACACACATACACACACACACACACACACACACACACACACACACACACAGAAAGAGCATTATTTTGTACAAACAAGCAATAAAAGGCCGTTTTTGGCATGACTAACAAAGTGGGAGTTTCTTTTTTTGGGGTCATTACTCACAGGAATAATACAAAATATTAATATTAATAATAATAATTTTTGTTACTGGCACTGACCTGCAATGATTTAAAAAAAAAAAAAAAAGGTTTCGTCATTCAACTGCTGAAAAAATGTGAACTTTATTGCCCCCCAAAAAACATAGTAGTAACATATAATTTGACTGGTATTCAAAGGGTATAATTTCTGAATTTGAATTATATTTTGGTTTTCATGACTAGGACTGGTTTTCATTTAAAAAATAAAGTTGGTCTAAGTAGAAAAATGTTTTAATATAGAATAATTTTATAGTATTCTGTAAATGTAAACAAGGGGTGGCCATTTTTGGCCACGAACAAGCTGAGAGGGAATTTTTTTGGTTTTTCTGCCACTGCAGAAAAAAACAATGTTGCATAAATGTCATTGGTGCTGTTAATTATTGCTATGCATCTAACCTTCATCATGGTTGGCATATATTATTTAGAAAAAAAAAAGGGATTTTATGATTTTCTCTATTTATGAGTTGTTATGATTATGTGCTCTAACTGGTATTTAAAGGGTTAAAATTCAGAATTTGAATGAAATTTTGATTTTGATGAATAGCCCTGATGCTAATCTAAAAAATCAAGTAAAAAAAGCTGGACATTTTTCTTAATATATATGAATTTTATAGCATTTTGTAAATGTAAACAAGGGGTGGCCATTTTTGGCCACGAACAAGCTGAGAGGGAGTTTTTGTTTTTGCTCTCTCTGCACTAAAATAACAATGCATTATAATCAATGTTGATGTGAATCAATTATATGCCCCAGACTCTACTATTAATAATACAAGAAATTTCAGTAGCAATGCAATTATATAAAATTGCGAGATTTGAGTTTGTCGTCCAGCTGGTGCAGTGGACAAACTGGTGTTTAAAGGGTTAAAAAATTAAAAAGTAATAATTATTTTATATTTATGGAAAGAACTGAAGTTACTTTAAAACTTTATGCAGAAAAAATGGCAAAAAAACCCATAAAAATAATAAAAATTACAGACCTAATCTGTAGGTAGCCACTTTTGGCAAAATGAGATACAATCTCGCCCCTTATCCTCTTAACATCTAGTAGTGTGGCAGTGTAGATGTCAGGGATACCACAGCCTGCAATCCAGTCCCCAAGGTGACTTTTCAAGTCTGCCAGGTCTTCTGGGGTGCTGCAGTTGGAAACCTTGAAAATCAGGCACCTCCATAAATACATACGTTTAAAGCATTCACTAAGTGTACTTACATTTTGAGACGCTCCACTGATGAGTTAAGCTATGCATTGTGTTTCATTGAATTTAATTACACCTCAGCATGCACACAGCTTTACCTTTTCTATGTTCTGTTTGATGTCTTCATCCATGAAGACCTCTACATCGAAGTCATCAAGAGATGTCTTCTGGCCACACATCATACAGAACAGGTGTCTGTTGATACACCGTGGCCCTGGCCCATCGTGTGCTATCGACCAAGCAATCAGTTTACCAGCCGTATAAAACTTGTTGCTTGACAGCAACTGCTGACTATAGCTGAACAACAGACTGCCAGGCTTCCCCTCAAAAATCCCTAGGGAATTCTGAGTTTCGACCATAAGTAAGCTGCAGGAAAACGTAGTAAAAAAACAAACAAAAAAAATGAGTCAAATTGTGATTTCATCTTTGCAACAACAAAAAACACATTCACGCATTCTATTATTGTGTGAGAGAGATGGGAATGGGTTACCGAAAAAATTCCCGCCTTGGGCCTCCATAATCATCGGCCATTTCACCAACAAATTCAATATTTGGCAATTTATGCCAGGCAAAATATGACTTAGAAAGTGCCATGCAGGCACTATGTAGGATTTTCCTTTGTCGGGCTATTATTGTACAATAATTGCTGGTGTCAAGATGCGTTTCCTGGAAATCTTTCAACACAGTCACAAGGTCCATCTCGTCCTGAAGAAAAGGGGGGGAGAAAGGTCATGACTACATGAAACACATACACAGCAGTTCTGGCAGTGTTGTTCATGAGACATACATGTGAGTCATTTTGTTCAGGGGAAGCCAGGACTATGGAAGCCCGTTTCTGCCACTAAAAAAAAAAAAAGGATCCATAACTCAAAATTTCGAGTTACTTTCTCGAAATTTCGAGTTATTTTCTTGAAATTTCGAGTTATTTTCTCGAAATTTCGACATATTAACTCAAAATTTTGAGAAAAGCAACTCGAAATTTCGAGTTAGCGCTGCCAATCAGTAATCTACGTAAATGACGTCATTTCCATGTTACCCGGAAGCTGAAGCCCTCAGCTACAAATGCTACAGCTAAGCTACCGGTATTACATCCAGTCGTGAATGCACAGATTGCTGAGTGTTTTCAGCCTGGCTTCACAAATGATGAAATCCCTGTGTTATTAGCTGAATCACATGGTGTTACTATCAGCAAACATACTTTAATTTGTTGGGATCCGTTTTTGAGTGCGCGGTCCTGCGCCATATGCTTCCGGGTAACAAGAAAGCGACCTCATTCACGTATATTTTTGATTGGCAGAGCTAACTCGAAATTTTGAGAAAAGTAACTCGAAATTTCGAGTTATGGATACTAGCTTTTTTTTTTTTTTTTTTAGTGGCGGAAATGGGCTTCCATACAGGACAGCCTCATCCAGGTCTGATACTTCTGACTCTGCAGAGTCGATGTAAAACTCTTCCCTAAACAGAACAAATGCATTTGATTTTTTTAATATCATGTATATATACTGAAATGGAATGACTCATCTGATCAAAGAATCTGATTTCACATTCTTTTACTGTATAGATACAGCCACTTAAAATGGCCATGTGGTCCTTGATTGCATCTGTTGGAGCCATTTGTATTTTAACAAATTTCAAAATATTAAAATATAAAGTTTGTTGTTAGTTTACTTCTATTTTTGGGTTAATCATTATTTATTTGTAGGTTAATGCTCACTTCATTGTTTTGTTGTTTATCTTATCAAGTCAGCCAGGAAGAATTTCAGGGCTATTTTTGATAACTTAAGAGACTGGTATAAGACCAGCATGCACTGAGATGGGCCTTTTGTTTTTTGGGGTTTTTTTTGTTTTTTTTTAATTCGAGAGACAAGCAGCATGAAGCAACAAAAATGGATCTTGTTATTGGTTGCCAAAATGGATCAATAAACTATACAATGCAACTTTCAAGTTTTGACAGTGCAGTTTTCCCTGCGCACAAAAGATTATCACAGGGCAGCAGTGTCTTCTTTTACTTTTTTTGTGAAACATAAGGAACTGCCACTACAGTGCCCATTTACTGGGAATAGTTTGGGTGATTTGTAGTTCCAAGTGTCTGAATGGTCAGGCTGACTAAAGTGTTATCGATGCATTTTCAGCAATTAAAAATACCAATATCACGACATCAACATATCTGAAAAACATGAAAAAGCAAAACAGAAACCGAATGAGGCAATTGAACCATTGGTCTATATTCAGAGCACATAAATGTTATCAGTTCAATGCATGCAACCTTTAAAATTTTAATATTCGCTGGTCTCACCCCGTATATTGTACTAATTGAGTGTCTATTTACCTATGGTGTGTGCTTTATAAGTTCCAGTTTACACTTAAGTTTTGGCATGTTGTTCAACAACTACCACTTGCCTGTTAACCTCTGGTTCCTGGAGACCATGCCTACTAGAATGAACTGTATGGTTTTCATGCAGACCACTGCAAAGCAATAGCAGAAATATTTCATAGCAGGAAGAAGACCCCAATGCAGATATTTATTGATCTAGACTACACAAAATGATCCAAGTTATAATAATGATAGAATTAGTTTGTACAACAGTTGTTTTACCAAAAAAATAAATAAAATTGTGCAATAGTTTAAGATTAAAATTCCAACTCATAAACAAACAGAGTGCCATTTACCTGAAAACCTCTGGCTCCTGTACATTGTGCCTGCCATGGTCTGGTGTCTCGGTGTCATGCAGCACACTGTAATATGGTAAATATTGATGATGAGAGGGTGTAATGCATTTATAGTGCTACAGTCCAAAGGCAGTTGTCAAACACTTTCATTGCCATTTCAGACTGCACAACTTCTCCACCAGTTGAGTCCTCATTGGCTTCTGTAATCTAAAACACCAGAGTATTTAAATATAAATGAAATGGAACAACAAATGACAAACAAGAACAGAGGACAAGTCAAAGACAAGAACCAAAACAGCCACACTTAAAATGAAGCAGCGCAGCGGCTTCGCTCATGCACGATTCATTTGCCTTTTGGACGCACAGGTGTGAACGTCTCATGCCCTGATAGCAGCTGGGGGAGGACTATCCTCCGCCTGGGAGCGCTTTGGCACGGGTGAGGTGCCCACCGCAGCACCGCTGCTTGTTGAGAGTAAGCGCGATACGTGTTTTCACGTCAAAAAGTCGTCATAAATAAGTCTCCAGTAATACAAGAAAAAGTCGCCAGATTTGTCGCAAGTCGCTTTTTAGAAAAAAAGTCGCTAAGGGGGTCTGAAAACTCGCTAAATATAGCCACAAAGTCGCTAAGTTGGCAACACTGCAGATGAATGTCTCAAATCCTTTGGGGAAAATCACAGCATTTATTATTCTGAGCAGTAACATGTTAAAGATGTCTTATACAATACTAGGGTGACTGGAGCGCCACTGAGTTACAGTAATAGTGACAATTATGCCATATCAGCCACCCCAGTGGAACATTTGAATACCTTTGGACGGATATAAAGATTGGAGCGACCCAGTAGGTTTCTTGCTCTAATTTCTTGGGGCATCTCTTCTTCAAGAGGAAGAATGAGCCGCTGTCCATTCACTTTGCATAGATCGAACTGCAAAGGTATGTATGCAATATTGTCCCGTAGTGCCTGCCTGAATTCAGTGGCATTTAGGTTTACAGGAACGACCACCCGAGTAGCAGGAGTGGCATCTGTAATCAAATTTAAACCAAATTAGCTGGCAATGCCATTTAGAACTTTCCCTAAAAACGGAAAAGGGTAAATTGTCACATTGTAGTGTCTCAACATCAACTTATTGGTGCAAGGAAATAAAGATTACAAAAGTGCTAAAAATCGAATGCCAAATTCTACAATTTGTAAACAACTGACACCATGATGTAATTCTCTTTTTTCAAACCCATCACTCCAAATAATTAATATGAAAATAAATATTGATGAGTTCTTCACATTCCTTCAAAGGAAGAGTACCCAGCCACTGGTACAGATATGTAGACAACACCTGGGTCAAAATCAAGACACAAGAAGTGGAATCCTTCACTGCGCACATTAACGCTGTGGATAAAAACATCAAGTTCACTAGGGAAGACACAAAGGACAACCGTTTGCCTTTCCTGGACTGCGCCGTGCACATTGAAGAGAACGGCAAACTCAACATCGAAGTTTACCGGAAGCCCACACACACGAACCAGTACCTCCTGTTTGACTCCCACAAACTTGGAGTAATTAGGACCCTACACCACCGGGCAGAACATGTTCCCTCTAAGCCTGAAGGAAAAAAGAAGGAACACACACATGTAAAGGAAGCACTCAAAACGTGCGGCTATCCTAAATGGGCGTTCTTAAAGTCAGCAAAGAGGAACAGAAAAGAAGATCAGACACCAGCGAGGATAAGAAGGACAGACGCAACAACATTGTCATCCCCTATGTAGCCGGTGTATCAGAAAAACTCAGGAGAGTTTTCTCCAAGCATGACATCCCGGTGTATTTCAGACCCAGCAACACGCTCAGACAAAAACTGGTTCACCCGAAAGACAAAACGCCAAAACACAGACTTAACAATGTGGTGTATGCTGTACAGTGCAGCGAGGAATGCCCAGACCTCTACATCGGAGAGACCAAACAGCTACTTCACAAGCGCATGGCACAACACAGAAGAGCCACCTCCACAGGACACGACTCAGCAGTCCATCTGCATCTTAAGGATAAAGGACACTCTTTCGAGGATGCCAATGTTCACATTTTGGACAGAGAGGACAGATGGTTTGAAAGAGGAGTGAAAGAAGCCATCTATGTCCACTGTGAGCGACCATCTTTGAACAGAGGCGGGGGTTTACGACACCAACTCTCTGCCATCTATAATCCAGTTTTGAGTTCCCTTCCCAGACGCCTTAACGCCCACTCACATCCTGGGCCATCTGATCTCAGGAATTCGCATGATAAGGTGGGGCCAGGTTTCACAATGAACACACCCGAAACTCTGGCTGATTGGGACCCACACCCAGTTTCACACCTTGGCTCAGGCGATTAGAGGATCATCAGGGGGTCCTTTTGTCCTTCTGTGGGGGGATACTCCCACTAGGTTTATATCTGGGACTCTCCACCATTTGACCTTAGAACTGAAGAAGCTTCTCGGATGAGAGGTGAAACGTCTTTTTTTTTTTTGCCTGTCCCGTTTGGCTCTTTTGCCATCAGAATTATTGTCTAAAGGCAAAGAAAGATGCCCAACGGATTTACTTTACCAAACTGACCATCCCAGCCTTGCCATAATGGTCCATTTGATTCACCTTTTATTGTTTATTTTATTTTCACTTGTTGAATACGGGACAGACTTGACTGGGGGAAAGAAGGGGAAAGAGAAACAGGTGAGAAGAGGGACGGGGGAGAAGGGCAAAAAACAAAAACCAACAGAACGGGCAGAGAAAAAAAAGCATATATCGATCACCTGGATCACCTGTTGAGAAAGAAAAAAGAAAACAAGCAGAAGAGAACAAGAGTAATAGAATAAACAACATCACAATGATATATGGGAATATGACAGTAAATACTAAATATTAAACATTATTGTGCAGCACATAAGATCAACAGAACACAGTGTGCTTTGAGGTAGGAGCCAAAAAGGGTGTAGTTTGTGGGTGTGATCACCCGTGTGTACACCTGTGAGCATGGACGCGCTTGTTTTTTTAAAAGGTTCCTTCATGTAATGATCTGCTAGAGGGTGTGGGGGGGCCACAGCCCCGTCCTCCAGGGCATGAAGCAGGTATGGAGGAGATCAAAACTCCAGACATCCAGAGGCCCCCAGAACACAAGAGACCAAGGAAGACCAACAGAGGGGCAGCCGCGCCACTGTCCCAGAAAGAGCTGAGGAGAGTCCCAGATGAGGGCTCACCCAGCAGCCGCGGAGCAGAAGCCAGGGGGAGTTGCAGTGACGTGCCCGTGAGCTCCGCCGGCAGCCAGCTGTGCCTGAGTGACCGAGACCCAGGCCGAGAGGCCGGGGGCACCCCACCTCCGAAGTGGCCCGAGCGAGCCCCAGGCTCCGATAAGCGGCCGCCAAGGAGTGAGCCGGTGTGTACCTGGACACCCATCCCCAGACACAAAGAACCACCAACGCACCGATGTCTGAGGGAGTCCGCCACTGGCAGGGGAAGTGGAAAATCCCAACACAACAACGAGTACAAAGAGTTTACCCACGCTTATTTACCCACGCTTATTAGCACAGAGAAGCATAGCTGATGCTGTAGCAGTGGGACGGAAAATAGTTGGGCATTTTAAACATTCCGCCTTAGCCTACTCCCGCCTCGAGGACATTCAGGGACAGCTCAACCAGCCAATAAAGAGACTGCAACAGGACGTACAGACGCACTGGAACAGCACGTATTACATGCTCCAGTCCCTCATTGAGCAAAAGCGAGTGCACGAACTCCCTGACTATCTCACCGCTCACCAATGGGCTCTTGAGCAGTGAGCAGCTACGACGCACTAGCCTCTGATGTCATCCCAGCTGTGACTGTGCTAGTGAGACTTCTAAACAGAGAAACAGACGAACAAATTTAAAATTAAATTTTGTTTTTTTATAATTATTTATTCAGTAATATGTTGCATACAACATGCTTTTCATTTTAAATAAATGTTCTTAATTCCAAACTAGTCCCTTGTTTGTTTGTTTTTTGTTAAATTATAAGACTAAAGCTGTTACCTGCAAATTTAAATCATGTTTTTATTAAGTACTCGGTATCGGCGAGTACTGAAATGCAAGTACTCGTTTCCAAAAAAGTGGTATCGGTGCATCCCTAGCTTGGACGCACAAGGGGCGTTATATTTCCTGAAACCATGATGTTATATATATGACTCCTCATTTATTGTTCTGGAAAGATCGATGCTGTTTGAGTGATCGTGCTCGGCTTCCCACATATATGTGTTTCAATAAAATCATTGTTTTGACGCACAATGGACCTCCAGTCGTTTGTCTCTTACCTCAAATATGAATTCAGGACACTCTCCGTCGAAATGCAGCGCTCCGTTTAGACATGACTGTCCATAAAAAGTCCGCCAAAAGGCTGGGCAGATATATATATAGATATATAGATACATATATAGCATCCCGAAAATTCAAAGTACGGCGGGAGAAGGTACATTGTTTGTGATTGGATCAGCAAGACTGAAGGTTGTGGGGTTTTTGTTTTTTTTTATCCACCCCTTACCACAACCTGTGATCAGAATTTGTGGTAACCAATCACAGTTAACCTCATATTTGTGTTGTGTGATGCGAAATCTCTGCACCAACAAAAAACACATTTGACCGTAAGTACCCTAGTTAATCTCAATTACTGTTCGACTTTGCTAACTAAAAGCTAAGCGATGATTCCGAAACATTACTTTGTCCTTTTAAGCGCATGTTACATGTTAGCTTTGTAGTAAGCAAAAAAAAAAAAATCATGCTAACCTTGGTCCGTTAGGAATGCCATTTTAGGCATGAGGCATGTTAATAAGGTCTTTAATATGGTACTCAGTTTAGCCACTTTATATTATTTAAAATACGGTTTTATAACACTTGTTACATTAGCCGGATTAGGCTACACGGTACTGCACTGCCATCCCAGATAGCAAGACGACATTGAATTGATGTTGATTTTTTCATCTGATCCGTAGTTATGGTCAGGGTTGAAATGTTAATGTTGTAAATAAACTCCTTCCTATCTAAAATATAACAGGATACCAGAGTATATTCTCCAGCATCTCACACTTCTGATAATCAGTCTGCTTGACGTTTATTCAGCTGTGTAAAAACTATAACTTTAATCTCAGCCAAACAGATTTACTCAGGAACAAATAAAATACTAAAAAAAGCCAAACAATATCATCTTTAACTTATCTAAGTGACTTATATATATTTATCCTGAGTAGCGAAAGATGGCGGTGGGTTTGAAAACGATGTGCCGGGAGTCCGGTGTTCTCACGGGCTCTAGTGAGCCTTGCTATCGAGCTATCGAGCTAGTGGGTAACAGACGTCTCCGAAAACGTCGGAGTGCTTTTGAAAATATGTGGTGTCTTGATAAACTGAGCAGATATTTGAGGTTTACACAGCTACATTCTCGCCTGAAAATATGTTAAACGTTTATTTTGTGACCCAGAAAGAATAATAAGAGTAACATTAAAACTAACTAGCTGCTGCCATTGTTGGAAACTGAGCAGGGCTGCGCTATGAATTCTGGGACAGAGCTTCTTCTTCAGGGTTTAACGGCAGCTGGCATCCTTGTACATGCAGTGCTGCCATCTTCTGTTTCCGTCCGTTATTACACTCTTAAATCCTACTACTTATTCCTGTGTCTTTTGTGATCTTACAAAGCTTCAAACGATGTTGACAATTTTGATAGTCGACGTAATCGTGACTAGTCGACTAATCGTGGCAGCCCTACTGCAGACTGAAAGACAAACTCCATGAACTGAAAACTGACCTTAAATATGAGTGTGGCAAATCCACAGTGAAGAGAGATAATAATACTGATTATTTTAAAAAGTTCCTAGAATCCAAAACTAATGCACAGAAAGCCACAAGGTAGACAAACAAAGTGTACAACTTGAAACAGAACAACAGAGTAAAGAGCTGAGGAAAGCTGAGGGCTTAAATACTTGATTAGGGAGAGAGGACGCAGCTGGGAGAAACAAGACACAGGTGAATTGAATCAAACAAGTATGACCAGTGGAAGCAAAAGCAAGTGCACAAAAGACTAGACGTCAACAATATAAAGTAGTAACCAACTAAAGATAGGACACAGTAATGCAGACTTTGCACTAGGAACACAGAATGGCACACAGCAAATCCAGCATGTCCAAATTAACACTGTCGGATTTGATTTCAACACTATTAAAGTGTCTATATGGGTCCACACCAGAGAGTGTTAATTTAACTCTTTTTGGAGAGTTGGTACGTTAACTCTGATTTAGTGTTAAACACCAAATCTGTCTGGAGTTGATAATTTAACACTTGGTGTTAAGAGTTTATATATTAACTCTCAAAGAGTATTTTAGTTTAACTACGTAAGAGTTATCTTCTAATTCATTCTAAAAAGCGGGAATTTTACTGTTCTGAACTTCTAGAAATTTCTTTTGGAAATAAACATTTACTAAAAAGACGCAATGGTTTTTGAAAAACATTTATTCTGAACTGTGCACCACAATTTCAAAACATTTTCTGAAAGATGTAACAGTATACATGTTCTCACTTTCATTAGAATTTTGTTTATCAAAAGTTCTGACATGGTAAATGCAAATAACAGCATTCTCATCACTTATTTCTTCAATACAATATGCATGTCCTTCATTCATCCCTTTGTGGAACTTCAACGCACTTCTGCTCTCCCCCATATTTCATCTTCACAAGCATATCCTGTGTGGAGATTGAATAAAAATTAGTTGACATTAATTAATGGCACAAATAATCCAGTAAACAATTGCAGCACAGTAAAAAAAAAAAAAAGGAATCCTCTTTGAGCCATTACTTGTGTAAAGTATTTTCCCAAAAGACAAGGACACAGGCAACAGGTAATACTGAACTAAATGTAAAACCTCAACCTTTTTCATTTTTACCTAAACCGTGTGCACAAAACTCTGGAGGGATCTAAATGCTACCGTAGAATCGAGTCAGGACGCCTGCTACTGCTGTTTGCTCGTTTTTTTATTTTTTTTTTTATGGGCGATCGTTTTCAGGCTTCAAGTAGCACCATTATACCAACATTTCACATTCTAGACATTGTTTTAGGTGTATTTGACCAAAAGTTTGACTGAAAATTCACATGCAAGCTTTTTTTCAAGGCTGTGGTATTTGCCCGCAAACAATACCTTTAGCTAGCTAAAACAGAATATTATGCTATCAGCGAGCAACATGGCTAATGCCTTTCACACAGCTTTGTCTCAACTCCAAAGAGCCACAGAAGTAAAGGCTAATAACAATTGAAACAATCTTTGAAAAAATGACTTACCAAGCATGGCAAACAACTCAAATATGTAGAGCAAAATGTTCTGAAACGGCTTCACTTCAGCTTCGATTGGAGCCGTGCTGGGGGCGGAGTCTGTGAATTTACTCTCTTGGTGTCATAGCCCCTCTAGGAGTTCAGAGTTAAGAGGTCAAGAGTTAATGTTTCCATTGTAACACCTCCAGAGTTGACAGAGAAACACTCATTTTTAACACTCGATTTTAACTACTATCATTTTACACCTCAGAGTTACATTAAAAGAATGTGACTCTGCTTAGAGTAAAATTAACTTTACTTTTGCAAGGAGACTATTAACACCAAAAAATTTAACACTTTTGAATTTGCTGTGCAGGAGAACAGCCTCAACGAGTAAAGAAATGAATAATAAACAGTATATGCAGAAAATAAAGAATAAAGTTAAAAGACAGCATGGTCTTCAAGAACCCAGAGTACGATACAAAAATGTCGTTTTATTTAAGTGAACAAAACAATGTAGACCATTTTCATTTTGTTAATAAGTTGGAAAAAAAATAAAAACTAATGACAGCATTTAAAATAAACAAAGATAAATGACATAGATGGGAACATTTGACAATGGATTTGTAACATTATCAAAACTGATTTTTCAGATATGCAGAGTAGAAGATGTGGAGATTCAAATTTTTAACTTGGGTGTGTGTTTGAAATATGAAAATATTGGTTGACATCGTTGACATACTGTTATTAAAGATAGAAATATGTATGAAACGTAGATTCAAAAGCTCTATTAACAGAACTATAACCTGTTAGAATCTGACATTTATTTCAGATGTATTCTATAACTGTTCACAGTCCCAATACTTACAGGGATGACAGAGTGTTTCCAAAAGTGCTCAGTCACAATTTTCAGAAGACTAACATGAAATTTTTGATTTATTTAAATATATAAACCTGTTGAAAGTAATAATTTCAATTTTTGTCTTTGTGGGATCACAGTACAAAGTATGGCCTGGAGGATATTCATCTCAAGGTGCAAGAACATTCTTAATGACTGCACACGGCGGCTGCTGATGGACATTGTTGGGCCAGATGTGCTACAGTTAGCGTTAAGGAGGTATGATCAAAGCATGATGGAAAACATCTAACATTTTAACTTGCATAAAATGTTTAAGGGGAATATGGCCTGAAAATATAACATGAATTAAGAAGTAATTTTTTGATATCTTTGAGGTTGGAGACAATGCAGAGAAGCCTTCGGTGGGCAAGAGGAAGACTGATCAGTGTAACTGCAGCAGATCAACTTCTGCGTGACTTGGCTGAATTGATTCAGGAGGTTGAACTGTCTACTCAGCATGGCCAACAAGGTAAGCACATATTGTGTCGATTCCTTGACTCATCAAAAGTGTGAAATAAATTATGACTCTGTCTTAACCTATTTTCCAAATACACCAAACGCTTATATATTTTCAGGCTCTTTTGGATACCAGGCACCAGAGGTAGAGGTAGATCCCTTTACCTTATCACTCGGGAACAGCTTTCATTCCTGAAGTCATGTGGATTCACTGCACCTCAGATGGCTGATATTTTGAATGTTTCACTTCGTACAATTCGAAGACATCTACGGTCAGTGACTTTTGAAACCAGTGTGACTTTGTGACACACACTCACTGTTTATTCAAATTAAATGGTATTGTGAAGTTGTAAAAATTTGTATATTTGAATGTGCACTAACTAGTGTGTTGTTATGGTAGTAATAAAATACTCGTGTTTTTTTGTCTTATTTCAGACAGTATCATTTCACCCGTGCATCAATGTATGCGGAACTGACTGACAGTGCCTTGGATGAACATGTGCAGGACATTGTCGCTGGCAATGAACAAATTGGTCCTGAGGCTGTCAGAGCCTCCCCGCGAGTACGTGAACTACGTGAACAGCGAAGGAGGGTTCGAGCAAGCATGTTACGAATAAATCCTGGAGCAGCTGCCCTTAGAGCAGTTTTGCGGAGACCAGAACGAAGAACATATCAGGTTGCAGGTCCAAACTCATTGTGGCACATTGATGGAAATCACAAGCTGATAAGGTAACCAAGCACACTGATTTGTTGAACACCTATTTTGACCAAAGTGAAATTCCGCATTACATCAAATATAATTGTTGAACAGTAAGACACATCCAATAGAGCCAGGCCCTGGGATGGGCAGTCCTCTAACACAGCGGTCCCCAACCCCTGGGCCTCGGACCGGTACCAGTCCGTGAGTCGTTTGATGCCGGGTCGCGAGAGTTGAGGCTCAGGTGTGAAATGTATGGTTTTCAGGGTTTTTATCGGTTTTCAGCGTTATTTTGTTATCGTTTTTATCGTTAACTCGGTTTTCCTGGGTCTTTTCACGTGTGTTATGAATAAATCTTCTTTTTTTCAGTACCGGTACTAGTTTTATTTTGTTGTATTTATCCGCAACACCTTAAAGGCCGGTCCGTGAAAATATTGTCGGGCATAAACCGGTCCGTGGCGCAAAAAAGGTTGGGGACCGCTGCTCTAACACAACTGGTTATGTTTAAAGGGGAAAATGAGAGAACACAGACAGCGCAAGCAAAATACAGAGAAGAATTCAAACTTGACATGCAATAGTGCCATGTAAATCAATTAAGAGTGTGTGTTTCCATTGTTTCAATAACAGAAATAAGATTTTTCTTCTTATGGACCACGGTTTTAGGTGGAGGATAGTCATTCATGGGACTATTGACACTTAGAGTCCCAGAGAGCAGCCATTTGGCTTTTCTACCTTTTAAGTAAAAATCATGTAGACAGAAATGACTGGTACATATCTTTATAGGAGGGACTTTTTTAGACACAGTGTGACAAACAAGAAGAAAACCCAAGAGACACAATGGTGGAATGCAGAGGGATTCAAATGTTTTCTTTCTCTAATGGTACTTATACTTCAATTATCAGGTAAGGATACGTGTACATTTACAAGTAGAATTTCAAACTTTTACTTGGTTGAAAGAGATGTAAACACAAAACGTTTGCCCAAGTTTAGAGTGTCTTCGTCGCCAGGGAGAAACCACTTTCAGTTTAATTAAGTGAAAAAGATTGAATTAAAAAAGATGCTATATAGTATAAGTATCATTCTATTTAGTCATTCAGGCCCCCCTCAAATAATTTCTTTGTCAAAATGAGAAATACTATTTAAAAACTGATGTATCTAAAATTATTATAATCATAATCATATTATATAATCATTTTTGCATTTGTTTCTGATTTTACCAGCAACAGAAGTTCAGGACTCTGTCCTGTCAGAGTTGGAGATAAAGTCACTTTGTCTTGTGGAAATGTGAAAGATGATCAGGAAAAATGTAACAGCACTACCTGGCTCTTCACTACATCTAGAAAGCCGAGCGCAGTGACACTGTTTGAAAATGGGAAGATGCATGCAAATGCTAAGAATAAATCACCCAGACTAAGTGTGACTGTGAACTGTTCGCTGGTGATAAATGTCACAGCTGAGGATGTTGGTGATTACACCTGCAGAATGTTCAACAAATCAGGAAAACAAGAAGGTCCAGGTTTTATAAACAGACTCTTTCCTGTTAACAGTGGGTATTTCCATCATAATACTATCAGCTCAAAACGGCTCAGTTCAACATCATATTACTGTAAAAATCATAGTTACTCTGAGGACTGCCGAAAATTCTCCTTATTTTTTCTTTTCTTTTTTCATCAGTGAGCGAACGTAAAGAAGGCAACATGGTGACCTTGACCTGCTCTGTGTCAATGTATGAGCAATGCTGATACACAGTCAAGTGGCTGTATGAAGATAAATCCACTGATAATAATAACAAAGGCTTGAAGACGTCACAGTCTGCCTGCTCAGCCAGTGTGACATTTACAACTTCTCATAATGTTTACACATCAAAGAATTATGATTTATTCAAGTGCCAAGTGAAAAATGATGATGATGACAATATGAAGGTATGGAAAGAGGTGAGAATTTGGTATTTGTTTTGATTCGTTTCTATTTTATTTTTTTAATTTTAAAAATATTGCAGTTCCTGTACTCCTGTGTACTGATGACTCTCTATATAAGTTAATGTTGTCATTGGGCTCTTCGTCTCAATTTGCAATCCAAGTAATTTCCATATAGAATAATCAGTATCGATATAAACTCTGCTACTGTCCTTCCAAGAAATTCAAATGTTGTATTTTGACACATTTCCTATTAAAAGTTAATGTTCTAAGTCACATCTAAGTCTTACATCATGTTGTTGCTCAACAAGAATCTCTTTACTCACAAGAAGATGATTAAACATTTCTTTGCCTGGAAAAAAACAAAACAAAACAAAAAGTATTTTATTTTTAGCCAATGAACAGAACAGAAACTGGAAATTTTTTTAAATGTTGTCCTTTTCTTCAGAATGGGGGAAGGTGATTGCTGCGTTAGTGGGTGTAGTAGCACTCCTAATATGTGTAGTTGTTGTTATATCCATCCATCCATCCATCCATCCAGTGGAAGAAATTTAAAGGTAAGAGCCTCCACAAGATGAACCTTTTATAAATAAAAATATCTAAGCAGCCTGAAGACTCTAAGTGGGTTTCTCTTTTTCCGAAAACAGATTGCAGACCAGGGAAACCACTGTAAGTTTTGCTTTAATTATAAGCTTGTTATAGGCTATGACTGCTAAAGACTTTTTGTATCCCAATCTGGGATAAACTAAGCACATGCGAACTTAAAATTGTATTTTATCTTTTAATGTTTTATTAAATTAAAATAAATTCAGCAATTTTTTTCTTTTAATTTATGATGATATCCAATTTCTTTTTTAAAAAGAGAAGAAGAAAACAGAAAAATGACCTTATACTGACTCAGTCTGCTTTCACAACTATTCAGCTCTCTGTAATAGTAAAGAGTTATGCACTGCTTCCTCTCTGAAGTGTGGAATCAACCCAGCAGTCATTATGTTGTTGTCTCTGTGTCGGCTGATCCTGAAGATGCTGTTCGCTATGCCTCCATCACCTTCACCAAGAGTACTACTAAAACTTTGGTAACCTTATTGTTATCAATTACATGGACCGGGCAGATTTATGTACACTTTGCTTTTACATAGCTGGGCCCCCTTTTTGCCTTAATTCTTAGTGGCAAACATTCCTCATGAATTTTGATTCATATTTAAATGATAGCATCACACTGTTGCTGCAGAGCCTTGATGACATCTCCCACTCCACCACATCCCAAAGGTGTACACTGAACCCAATTTCTTATTCTAGAAACAAATGTGAGGTGATTTGAGCTGGATAACATGGCACATTATCCTGATGGAAGCAACTATCAAAAGATGGGTAAAAAAAAAGAAAAAAGACATGGTCAGCAACAACAGTTTGGCTTTGGCATAAAGAAAAGGCCCAAGATCAGAATATCCCTCACATCAATATACCCACCACCAGACTGAAACGGGATGGTGCCATGCTTTTGTTTAAACCAAAGTCCCTGCTTTTCAAATTTAAAAGCAGAAATTAAGACTCTTTAGAACAGGCAACATTTTTCCAATTTTCTATTTTTGTTTTGGTTACTTTGGTTTTAATAATTGGTTATTTGAGTTACTGATGCCTTTCCATCAGCTAGACGCAAACTGGCCTTTGACCTCTCATATCAACAAGGCCTTTTGCTCAGAGAACTGCTGATCAGTGGAGTTCCTCTCTTTTTAATGACTTTTGTCTATAAAGGAAAATCCTAGTGCATCAATAGTTTCTGAATGGCTCAGAGCAGCCTGTCCGCCACCAACAATCATGCTACATCAATTAAATTACCTTTCTTTGCCATTCTGATGCTCAGTGTAAACCTCAGGAAATCACCTTGACCATGTCGACAAAAAACTACTACATTATTTTAGCAAATGCACAATTGCTGACATATGATTATGTGATTATTTGCATTATTGAGCAGTCAAACAGGTGAGCCTAACAAAATGGCAAGTGACTGTATACATTATAAAACTAATCACAATGTAAATTAACCTCTAGGTTCTGGCAAAAAATGGCAGAGATGAAGATGAAGCAGTTACCTACAGTATGGTGAAAGCTTCCCCCTGTTCTTATCCCAAACCTCTAAACATCTATGCTACCATCAACAGCTTGAAACAATAACAGATTTGTGTGAAATTGCAGAAAGAGACATACTTTTGCTGTGTCTTTTGCTTAAGTATTAATATTTCTTTACTTATGATTTGATATTTTTCCTGCAGATCTGTTGTTTGGAGTTTAATGAGATATTCAATTCCTCTTATATTAATGCAAAACATTTCTGACTACACATAACAATCCACACAAATCCATACTGCTTTTTGGATAAAGCTGCTATAAGGTTAATTTGCTCATAAATGGAGTGCTTCGCTCTTATTCTGTTATGTCAGAAACAAAACAGAGTGATCAGAGACAATCACAAATAAGAGGCTACACAACAAAATCTACATATTACAAATCTGGAAAAGTAGCACATATAAGGCATTTTGAAGGACAATAACATTTATACTTCATTCCAATAAATCTCAATAAATCATATTCACTTGTACTTGGATCCATTCAGTCCTCATTGCAATCCTATTGATTTGTTTACCTGTTTGTTTAATGACAGGTCACAAAAGTGGAATGAACTTCGGGTTGCAAATGTTTCCCCTTAATATTACCGAACCTTTTTTGACCCAAGACAGTGAAGGTTGTGTTTTAGGCTTTACTGATATTTTAGGTTTTAAATTTAGGCTTTTTGTATTTCTATACTTTCTTTCTTTGAATTTTCATAATTTTACTTCAAGTTTAGTGGTATACTCATTTCGTGTAGTTTCATTGTGTGTGTTGAGTGTGTGTATGAAATCTTATATAAGATTGGGGAAACCTGCAGTCTGCTCAGACTGAAGAAGTCACTTGGATGAGTGACGAAACATTTCTCCCACTGAAAACGCTACGTCCAGATGAACAGAATCAACTTTTGGAGATCGAGGAATTCATGCTTTTCAGGTGTAATAATAACACTGTTTGTTAGTAAGTCCTAACAGTATTTTTTATTTAATTGTTAATATTTATTTTTTATTATTATTTGTTTATTTTAATGCAAAATGAAAACTTATACTCCAATCAGTTGAAATATTTGTAATATTTTAAATATGTAGACATTTATGAAAGTTGGATGTATTACAGAAATAATGAATGAGCTGTTTTATTTAAACAAATCAATAAACTGATGTACTTTTTCATGTTTAAGCTTGTTATCTGATAAGCTGTTGTTAACTGATATAACAGTAATTTGGAGAGGTTAGCTACTTTGATTCCCAGTTACTAGCTACACAACTGAAAAGAAAAATGTCATCTTTGAAAAGTTATGTGTCACGGCTCTGGGTCATTTTGACCCAGGATTTTCAGTTTCCTATATTTTTCTTTATTATGGTGGTATCCTGATTGTCTTGTTATGCTTCGTTGATTATTATTATGAGTCTATGTTTCAGTTTATTCTGGTTTAAGGTTTTGTCCTTAGGTTTTGTGTCATGTGCCCTCGTGTTTAGTGTAGGTTTAGTTCAGTGTCAAGTCTGCGTCTTTGTGAATTGTTTCTTAACAATGGGGTATTTACCTGCCACTACTGCAGCGAGAGAACGCGACACTGATGACAGCTGGGGAAACTTAATCATAAATTCTTGTTGTCAAGCGGTTACAAGAAATCCTTAGAAATTTAAGGCTGGCCCTATTTTTTTTTTTTGACAGATTCAGTGGGACAGGTGTATGCAATGGTTCCACCAGCTCTGTGTGGAAAGCCCACATGTACAAAAAAGCTTTTCGTTGTTTGCCTTGTAAAACGTTTTCACAGTTACAGCAAGTTTTCCATGGGTACACTGAAGAGTAATTGTGTATAATCTGCCTTATAATGTTAACAATTTTATTTCTTTAATTTTGTCTGCATTTCAAGTTGAGTCTTTAACAGTTTTACGTTCATGCTGCTAGCCCAAAATAATTGAGTAATCTTGATCCTTCAGCTTTACAATTTCATTGAAATGTATAAAGTTTTGTAGGAAGTAGACTGTGGAAGAAAAGAGCTATGGTAGAACGCTCTGTTGTAATCCATACACTGAACCATAACGTAACAACCCCCCCCCCCTTCCCCCCGCACGCACAAAAGTAAAACATCACTATTTCCACGTCTCGCAGGTTGGAATGAAGGCGGAGTCAACTGGATCCGCTGTCCCTGCCCGGTGCGCGCTCCTGACGCAGGGGAATCAAATTGTGTCGGGAGTTGGAGATAACGACCTTGGTGCACCCTGCTGCCCTGCAGAGAAACATCTCCTCAGGGTCGTGGCTGCCCTCATGGCGTTATGGGTCGCGCGGTCAAATGGTCCTCTGGCAGCATTACTACTACCTCCCTCGCTGCGTCAACCAGCTGGTCCCTTCACAAACATCAGCGAAAAGGTGGGCAAGCTGAGACACACTAACAGAGGCAGCAGCCGCAGTGCCCACTCCTCCTCAGGCCGCCTTTGCCGTGGCCCGAAAGACTCAGGAATGCCCGGGAGTCATCTCCCTCCCCAATTTCTCCTAAGGACTGTAAAAATTCAAACAGGCTACTTATGGACGGCTGTTTACATAAGGCGTGAGCAAAGGAGGGGCTGACGTTACTGAAAATACACGGTGTCCTGACTATTAGGTCAAATCTGTGAATCACATCTGTCTGACTTTAAACTGTTCAAATTCAGCAGCTCAACTGATGTAGTGAAGATTTGTTTTTTACTTACTGTAACTTTAAATACTGAGGTAAACAAGAAAATGGAAAACAAGTGTACAACAGCTCACCTACTGCACCTACTAAAAGCCTCAAGGGAAAAGGCGCCAGAGAGCGAAGGAGAGCAGAAACTTCAAAGATAAAGGAGGGTGGAGAGGGAAGGGAACGGGCTCTTAAGTATTTACATACTTTGCCTTTATTTTTATCTGTTTAATTATAGAGTGATATACTTTCATTGTGAATAGAGTTGGGGACAATTAATACTCGTCTCACACCACGCTTGCTGAGGCGTTTTATGATATCACTACATCTATTTTATTTTACATATATCATCTCTAAACACTGTAATATCTCCCCCAAGTCAGATTTGGAAAATGGATTTCTCGTTTACAGAATCTTTTGTCTATTCTGTTCCTGTGTGTGAATAAATAACCTTTGACCGACTAATAGATGAAGAAGCCTAAATAAATCACAGGGGGTGATCATCAATACTAAGTCGGATTCAGAGAAACGGGTGATTTTTTGAGTCTCTGACTTCCTACACTGCCATACCGTGATTTGGGTGCAGCTCTGTTATTTACTCCACCTCTTGTTTGTGTCACTTGGGGAGGAGTTTACGGTCAGACTATATTACAGCTCTTTCAGTGAAACGAAACTATTCAATGTCACCCCCAGAAAGTGAACACACTCGATCAACTGCTTAGGAAATAACAAACAACAAAAAACAAAAACATGGCTGGCAAACCTGCATTGAAAGGTGAGTACTTTTATCACTTTCACTCTCATTTAAAATTAATTTCTATAATAAACATCTCAGAATTAAAGCACGGGGCGATCTCTATTTTATTAGTTTTCTTTAAGAAAAGAAGTATCCAAGGTTTAAAAAAAAAAAGAGAGAGAGAGAGAAAACGGCAAAGTTAAAATTAAATCATACAAGGTATGTCTCCATTGTTTTTAAGACTTCAGTCCAGGCTATTACTTTTCAGTCTAGCTTCACTAATGGCAGTTGCCCTTAACAAAATGGCTGCAGGTTGAATGTCGTTTCCAGAATGTGTGGCTTGCAAATAGCGCGTGAACTTGGTCTCTGTGTGGCCATTTACTAGAGATTTAAAAAAGAAGAGAAAAAAAAAAAAAAAACTTTACTAGAATTTCTGATTTACATGTCTCACATGGTCCTCTTTTAATTTTGTTTTGTAATAAAGTTTGTTATGCCCTTTATATCTTTGGACAGTTAGCCACCACATAACCCACCTGTTTTGAATGCAGTTTGTTAGACCTAGAGCTATCAGCACAGGCACCTTAGAGCCACTGATAGTAGGTTGGACCTGATGGAGGGATGCTCTGTTGTGAGTTGGAGTGTTTCAACTGTGAATTATTTTGAAAGGTTCCAGTAAAGACTAGACAGATTTGTTTGTTACACTGGAATAATATATAAAATAGAGTTTAGGATGCAGCTGAAATGAATATTAAAAACACATAACTTGATCGTTTCTGAAGACAACTTTACATCAGTCTTCAGAATATCCACAAACAGCACTAAAATCCTATATCATAATATTCTTAATAACAGTTTTAGTTAAAAATGAGCTGCTAAAACAAGTATAACATGTGTTCTAAAAAATAAAACACTGAAATAAACTAAACGACACAAGTTGGACACCACATCAAACGAAATGTGTCTCACGTTTTACTTTGTCTGAGACGTGGGACGTGAAAACGACATGTGGGGACTCACATGTTCTCAGCAGGTTTTCGTATAATAGCTCATTGTTGAATGAAAGACTCTATTGGCCACATGCAGGTTGCCCCGCAGTGGAATAGAAACCCCCCCGACTTACGCACACAACATAGACATCACATGGGAATACAGGTCGGAGATCGGCAGCGTTACAGGAAAACACTGAAAAAGTACACAACAATGGGAAAGTAGAAGAGGAAAAAGAGACCTATACTCATGCTGGGCACCTATGGGAGGACAGCATGAGAACAGGAAACAAAAAAAACTCCTCTGCACAGAGAGCACATAAATGTCCACAGTACAACATTGGAGCACGTGACAAGCCACAAGGTTGGGTAGGGGGTGAGGAGAAATCCGAAGGAAACACAGCAGTCATCCTGCACAGCGCTACCATTCCAGCGCGGCACACAGGAAACAAGCATTTTGAAAGGGAGGGGGATGAGTGCGTGCTTATCAGTGTAAGTATATGTGTGTGCGCGTGTCCAGAGTTCAGCTGAGACAGTGTCCTCCGCCCTATCAGGCTAAGTATACAGTCTGCCAGCCAACCCATGTGGCCTTGCATGGAATGGGAAGAATAGTCAACACACAGTCGTTATCTGGGAGCTTTTGTTCGGCTCCAGCCTTGGGCCCGCAGCTGGCGCCGTGGTGTCTGCATGTTGATGTTGTTGATTTTTCTTTTATGCGAGCAGCTCAGGAGAATTTCAAAGCTGTTCTTAACACTCCGACACTGGTCTCTCAATTTCCCGTTGGAGAACCGCGAGCCTCCCCATGATGGTATCAAACTTCCGTCCCGTGGTGTTGTCATTCTTTTGATTCTGAGACCCCACAACTGCAGTGAGCCGTTCTGCGATGTGTTCCAACTTTCGCTCAAGGGTCTCATTTTGAGCAGGCCTCTCTTTGATGTATCCCAATATACGCTCAATGGTGTTATTTTGAGTCTTTACGGCAGCTGTAAGCGTCTCCAAGGTGTTAACCATGCTGCGTCCGGTGTGAGAAGTCGCACCTCGTCCCATCGTTTCAATCTCCAGCGGGCAGCCTTGGGGGGGGGGGGTGTTTGAATTAATTCTCCGATAAGCCAGGGCCAAGCCAGCTCCGATCAGATATCTTCAGCGTCCTCGATCGACAGTCCCGCCAGGCACATGATCCTCCATTTCTGCCACCCGTCCATCGTGTATCCGGCAGGGAATGTCCCTCCAGGGCACTCGGGCTCTCCCAAGCCCAGTCTTCTTGTTGAGAAAAGGGTGTCAATAGCATTCAGAGACCAGTTGATCAAATCCATAATTCTCTTTTAGGTTTTAGAGAACGACAGTGAGAGACTGTTCCAGGGAAAGTAATACACACGAGACAGGACAAGGACACAAGAGGCTAAGCAGGGAAGATAAGGGGAAGGAGGAGAGGAGAAAAGTGCGACCGCCTTCGCCAAGAGCCAAGAGAGGAAAAAAAAGTGCTTTTTGTGGCCTTGTGTAACCACAGGGATAAAAAGAAACTGATCTGGCTTTCATATTCAGTGCACAGCAATCCAGGAAAAAAATCTGTTCTGGAAAAAAAAAAAAAAAAGAGCAAACAAAGTCATGTCACTCTGAGCTCTACCCAAAATATTTGAATCTTTGTGTCTAATTCAAACCTTACTGTCTGGGTTTTTTTTTTTTTGCTTGTTTTCTCTTTTTTCTTTCTCAACAGGTGATCCAGGTGATTGATATATGTATTTTTTGTCTGTTTGTTTTGTTGGTTTTTGTTTTTAGCCCTTTATCACAGTTCCTTTTCAACGCTGTTTTTGTTTCCCTTATTCTTTCTCCCCTTTCTTTTCCCCAGTCAAGTCCATCCTGTATTTAGCAAGTGAAAATAAAATAAAATAAACAATAAAAGGTGAATCAAATAGACCAATACGGCAAGGCTGGGATGGTCCATTTGGTAAAGGAAATCCGTTGGGCATCTTTCTTTGCTTTTAGACAATAATTCTGATGCCAAAAGAACCAAACGGGACAGGCAAAAAAACCAATAAATAATAATAATTCAAACCTCAGCTTCAGAGCATTTCCTCCATCTGTCTGACACATTTTTTTAGTCTAACTACTGCAACTGCAAAAACTCCTGCTGTTTACATGAACCAGTTATAGTTACTGTTTTGGGGGGGGGGGGTTGCATAAAAAAATATTAATTATGTTTTAAAAAAAAAAACTAATGAAAAACTTGCTAAATCTCCTCTCTCAATACCAAATTGCTTATTCTGCTGTTAACTCTAGTTTTGAGCTTCTGGTACTTCAGGTGACGATAATCATTCATAAGACTAGTGCCTGTGCCATTGGGCAGTTTCAAGCTGCATCACTATTTGGAATAAGTCCTACTACCATCTCCAAATTGAAGGCTATGTCAGAGACAGGCCATGAAGTGGACATCCCAAGAAGATCAACACTACAAGAAGATCACCCTGTCAGCACTTAGGAACCATAGGCAGAGTTCTACAGATTTGTAGTCAGGGTTTGCAGGATGATATGCCAACTTTGTTTTGAAAATGGTGACATGATAGAAAGTGCACAGGATGGGTACTGGGGATCCTGCTTTCCTCAGTTTACAGAAGAAGTAGAGGCATTGCTGTGCTTTCTTGGCCAGTGATGCAGTGTTGCATGTTCAGGAGAGGTCCTGTGTAATGTGCACACCCAGAAATTTTTGTGCTGCTCACCTTCTCCACAGCAGCACCATTTATTTTGAGTAACCAACTGATTCACCTTCTTCCTGTAGTTTATCTCATCAGTAGGGATGGGTATCGTTTAGGTTTTATCTGATACCAGTGCCAAACCGGTACTTTTGAAACGGTGCCGGTGCTTAAAGTAAAGTAAAGTGTGCGTGTTAGTCCCCATGGGGAAATAGTTCCTCTGCATTTAACCCATTCACCCAGTGAAGCAGTGGGCAGCCATCAATGCAGCGCCCGGGGAGCAGTGTGTAGGGACGGTACCTTGCTCAGGGGTACCTCAGGGTAGCCGTTCAGTGGAGTTGAACCCCCGACCTTCCGATCATGGGGCCACTACTCTACCTACTGAACTATCCCTGCACTTAAACGGTGCACGAACCGGTGCTTAAAGAATCAAGAACACAAACTTTGTCCAAAAACCTCTCATGTTCAGCTGTTTTTTATAAAAAGGGTTATCCCCTGCAGCTATAGGGCATATATGGTATCACTCTTGGCTGGAAGCAGTGCTTAAACAATGGAAAAAAAAAAAAAAAAAAACACAAACTTTGTCCAAAACCTTTCATGTTTAACTGTTTTCCACTTTTTCTTTGGTCATTTTAGCCTTTTTGGCCAGGGTGAAGGGAGTATCTGCCATAAAACAAGAAGACAGCCGCATGTAGCTATGATGATGTTTGCTAGTTCACCTTACATGCATTAATTTAATAACGTGGTTAGCCTACTCAATGTAAATTACACACGAACAACATTAAGCTACTCATGCAGAGAAGAACGGCTGCTGCTGCCATCATCATCCGTCATCATTTCTGCTACACTGGCAGGGCTAGGGGCCAGGACTCTCCTCTTCGGGTGCATGTTGCTAACTCCGGGTCGATAACAGGCACCACACCCGCAGTAGATGCGCACGGTGTGAGGTCTCGCAGCAAGCTATCAAATACGGCGCATTTCTCGGCTTTTAAAAAAACCCTATGCGTCGCCAGGTGTTTCATCAGATTCGAGGTGTTACCTCCTTTTCACAGTATCACCTTAAAGCACTTGTTGCAGGCTGCTGAGTTTGCATCTTTTGCTGTGAAGTACAGCCAGACTTTTGACTGCTTCGCTTTGGGCATTTTTAATCTGTAGCTCTGCTCTAAAAGAACGTACGTACCTGGACCCGCCTACTACGCTCGCAAAGGTAAAATGATTGGCTAGAATCCGAAGTGTATGACATCTCAGGGAAAAAAAAGCACCGAAATGAAGCACCGAAATGTGCGCTGCTTTTCGGTCTGGTTATTACCGTTTATGTCAGAACCGGTGCCATAATGGCACCGGATACCGGTACCCATCCCTACTCATCAGTGTTACTAATAAGACCCACCACAGTTGTATTATCTGCCAACCTAATGAGGAGGTTATTGCTGTAGTGCAAGGTGGAGCCAAGAATCAACATTGTGTAGACAGTGGCGTGTCCAGCGGGGTGGCCTGGGGGGATCTGGACTTTGACTGGGCCATTCTAACACATGGATATGTTTTGTTTTAAACCATCCATTGTTGCCCTGGCTTTATGTTTAGGGTCGTTGTCCTGCTGGAAGGTGAACCTCCGCCCCAGTCTCAAGTCTTTTGCAGACTCCAAGAGGTTTTCTTCCAAGATTGCCCTGTATTTGGCTCCATCCATCTTCCCATCAACTCTGACCAGCTTCCCTGTCCCTGCTGAATAGAAGCACCCCCAGAGCATGATGCTGCCACCACCATATTTGACAGTAGGGGATGGTGTGTTCAGAGTGATGTGCAGTGTTAGTTTTCCGCCACACATAGTGTTTTGCATTTTGACCAAAAAGTTCCTATTTTCATCTGACCAGAGCACCTTCTTCCACATTTTTGCCGTGTCCCCTACATGGCTTGTGGCAAAGTGCAAACGGGACTTCTTATGGTTTTCTGTTAACAATGGCTTTCTTCTTGCCACTCTTCCATAAAGGCCAACTTTGTGCAGTGCACGACTAATATGGACAGATTCCCCCACCTGAGCTGTAGATCTCTGCAGCTCGTCCAGAGTCACCATGGGCCTCTTGGCTGCATTTCCGATCAGCGCTCTCCTTGTTCGGCCTGTGAGCTTAGGTGGACGGCCTTGTCTTGGTAGGTTTACAGTTGTGCCATACTCCTTCCATTTCTGAATGATCGCTTGAACAGTGCTCCGTGGGATGTTCAAGGCTTGGGAAATCTTTTTGTAGCCTAAGCTTTAAATTTCTCAATAACTTTATCTCTCACCTGTCTGGTGTGTTCTTTGGACTTCATGGTGTTGCTGCTCCCAATATTCTCTTAGACAACCTCTGAGGCTGTCACAGAGCAGCTGTATGTACTGACATTAGATTACACACAGGTGCACTCTATTTAGTCATCAGGCAATGCCTATGGGCAAGTGACTGCACTCAGACCAAAGGGGGCTGAATAATTACACACACCCCACTTTGCAGTTATTTATTTGTGAAAAATGTTTGAAATCATGTATGATTTTCGTTCCACTTCTCACGTGTACACCACTTTGTGTTGGTCTTTCATGTGGAATTCCAATAAAATCGATTCATGTTTGTGGCTGTAATGTGACAAAATGTGGAAAAGTTCAAGGGGGCCGAATACTTTTGCAAGCCACTGTAGATGTTTTAAGGCTGTAAAATCCCTCACTACACACTTTATACACTTTTCTCAGACAGGCACTTTTCTCTCTTGTTTAAACACCCTCGAAGTTCAACCCTTCGTAGAAAAATAAGTCCAGTATTATGGAATGAAACCAAAGATTAAACCCTGTTTTCAGGTGCAGGACATGGGAATAGAGCAGCTGTGAGAGAATTCAATATTAATGAATCAATGGGACAGAAGTAGACGAAGCAAGAAGAACGAGTTGAGTAAAGTTTGACTTATCTGACTCTTTTGTTTCGTTTAATGCGCCTCATAACCTGGTGTGCCTTATGGTCCGAAAAATACGGTAACTTTTAGCTTCCTTTAGCATGTCAAAAGGTCCAACTTTTTGTGCGTTGGTTAGCATCTTCCTCTGCCTTTTGAGTGCTACCGCAGGTGCCTTTGACGGTACAGCACTTCAGAGTCACACTGCTAGCGATCGAAGATTTATGTAAATTTGACAAGCTGAACGCATTCTGTACTGTACAGGAGACATGGCACTAGGAGACTGATTGACAGTTGTTTACAGCCAATCAGGATGCCGAACACATTTGTGTGGGGGGGAAAAGAAAAGAAAAAGCATGCAAAATTGCAAAAAAAAAATCAGCGAAAGAGCAAGACCTTGAAAGGTAAACCCTGTTATGGCGAGGGACCACTGTAGATAAAATAAACTGATGGGGGTAAACAGGTAACATCATTGTGTTCTCTCACAGATCTCAGGATTGTACTTGTTGGGAAAACTGGAGTTGGGAAGAGTGCAGCAGGAAACACCATCTTAGGAAGAGATGCTTTTAAATCTGAGCTGACTTCTTCCTCAGTGACAGAAGTGTGTGAGAAAAAGATGGGAGAGTTTGGTGGCCTTAAACTGGCTGTAATTGATACACCAGGACTGGGTGACACAAAACAATCTGAAGAGCAGGTGAGGAGAGAGATTGCTCGATGCATGTCCTTTGCTGCTCCTGGGCCACATGTTTTTTTGGTTGTGCTCCAGCCAACCAGATTCACAAAAGAAGAACAAAAATCAGTGAAAATCATTCAGACAATATTTGGAAAAGAGGCATCACGTTACACCATGGTACTGTTTACCCATGGAGATGAGCTGAAGAAAAGACATTCCTCCATAGAAAAATTTATTAATGAGAATCCAGATCTCCGCCGCTTCATCAGTCAGTGTCACAGAAATCATCATGTTTTTGACAATGATGACAGAGATCCCTCTCAGCTTAAAGAGCTGCTGCTGAAGATCAGTGCAATGATTCAACTAAATGGAGGAGGCTTCTACACCAACGAAATGTTCCAAGAGGCCGAGAGAGCCATAAAACAAAAGATTAAAGAACTTCTGGAAAAATATCCAGACATGAATCTTGAAGAAGCAAGAAGAAAGGCAGAGGAAGACAACTCCTTTATTCAGGCTGTTCTAAAGGGTGTTGTTATTGGAGCTACTGCTGGAGGTCTAGGTTTAGCTGCTGCTGGTGCAGCCGCTGCTGGAGTTGCTGCTGCTGGAGCTGCTGCTGGAGCGGCTGTTGGAGTTGGAGTTGGAGCTGCTTTTGGAGCTGCTGTTGCAGCTGCATATGCCGGGGTTCCCAAACAAGATATATATTTCAGAGTGAAAGATGAAACAGGATGCAACATACAGTAAAACACAAAGGATTGCAGTAATTAGTTATATCATTCAAGCCCTATGAAAAATTTAGATAAACTTTAAACTATATTTCATAAATATTGTTTATTTTTCCTGTTCTGTCACCATATTATCTTTATCATAAGGCTGATTGCTGCTCAGATACAGATATAGATTAGCATCTTGTTTCATTAATTATTTTTATGATTTTTTTGTCTGCAGCCCTTGACATGTCCTTATGTTGTATGTCAGTAGAACACATTATCCACACTGAACCTTTTAATTATGTTCCTATATTCAAAAGCAATAACTGATTGATAACTGTGTGTGTGTGTGTGTGTGTGTGTGTGTGTGTGTGTGCGCGCGTGCGTGCGTGCGTGCGTGCGTGCGTGCGTGCGTGCGTGCGTGTGTGTGTGTGTGTGTGTGTCACTTTGTTTGCCACTGATGGACTCAAAGGTGATCAAAGCAAACAGGCTGGAACAGGCCGGACGTTTGGTCAAATGTGCCCCTCTGGATTATTAAGTCTAAAAAATGTTAAAGTGATCCTTTTAAAATAAATTACATCAAGAGAAAAAGCACATGCTGTCTGAAATGCTTTTTATTGTTATCTGCTGTTTATAAAATGAGCTATTATGTGCACAGGTGGTGAGCATACTGATACACTGGTGTAACGCCACCTGATGACCTGTGTTGTTTCAGGCTCACGCCTCAGGGTGGTGCTGGTGGGGCAGGAGAGAGTGGGGAAGAGTTCAGCGGGAAACACCATCCTGGGAAAGAAGGCGTTTGACTGTAAGATCAGTTCCAGCCCAGTGACTCTGTGTAGTCAGAAAGTAGAAGCTGATGTTCAGGGTCGCAGAATCTCTGTGGTCGATACTCCTGGACTCTTCAGCACTCGGTTGTCTATAAACATGGTGAAAGCAGAGATGTTAAAAGCACTCAAGCTGAGCTTTCCAGGTCCTCACATTTTCCTCCTCGTCCTCCAGCTCGGAAGATTCACCAAACAAGAGCAGGAAGGGCTGAAAAGCCTGCAGACAATGCTGAGTCCTGACGTTTCCAAACACACCATGGTCCTGTTCACATATGGAGACCGACTGAAAAACACCATCAACATAGAGAAGTTTGTCAGCAAAGACAACAACCTGAAGGAACTGCTTAAAAACTGCAGCGGTCTGTACCACGTGTTCAACAATGAAGAGATGGATGAGAGGCTCCAAGTCCACGAGCTGCTAGACAAAATAGACTCCATTACAGATGGAGGACATTTGTACTATCAGGGAAGCTTTGAGTCAGAGAGATCGATCAGGAGTTTCTATGTGTATTGCTGGGGTTTAACGCTCCGGGTTCTTAGACAAATTAATTACATGGGAATATTTAACATCATCCGTTTCATCTTCACATGGTGGGAGACACATTTCGAGTGAGATAAAACTGTAAAATGAGGCAGAGGAGAGAAAGAACACAGGATGACGGCTGAGAAACAAAGGACAAAAACAGGAGTATGTGACAGGAGGAATGTTTTCATCAGTTCTTGATACCCAGAGGTCACACATCCACAGATTTTGTTAAGCACATATCTAGATTAGAATCATAGCTGGGTGGAGTCTATTCCAAGTGACAGAGTTGTTGATGAAATCTGAAATAAACTGAGATAGACACAACCAGGTTGTCTTGATGAGTTGTATTTACCTTTGGGTCAAACAACAGCACTGAGAGATTAACAGTAGTCTGCATGTTTTTGACAAAGAGAGACTGTAAACCTAGATTAAAAAAGAAATAAGAAAGAAACAATTTATCTCTCAGAATCCCGGGTAATGACAGATATCTTGTACACAGACATGTGGTACATCTGTAAGATTACTGTCGCCAAGTAAGAGTAAGAAAACAGGTAAGAATAACCATTTAAAATCATCTAAATGACATTTTTGAAGAAATGTACTGTTTTTCTATTTTGATATCTACTTTTTCCTAAACTGATTTTTGTTCGTGTATTCATGTCACTCCTTTATATGCAATGTTTTATGTTGCTTGTATCTATGTAAGTGGAAGTAGCTTCAAACTGATATTAATAAGTAGCTCTTAATATCATTGCAAGGCAAGGCAAGTTTATTTGTATAGCACAATTCAACAACAAGGTGATTCAAAGTGCTTTACAGAGACATTAGAAACAAAAACAAATAAAAAGCATGATTTAAAATTTATTAAAACAAGCAAGCAAACAAACTAACTAAATAACAAACAAACAAACAAACAAAACAGTATGTAAAATCAAAACAGATAAAATCAGAACAATAGATAAAATCAGTAGTTAAAAATCAGTAGTTAAAATGTTAGTTTGAAATTTAAGCTTAAGGATTGCAATACAGGATTAGCCAATATTCATTATTAAGGAAGAAGATGCAGATCAATAAAACAGTAATTTGATGATGTAGCCCGAGTTGTGACATGTGCTGCCTCTTTTCCCCCTCTTATGTTAATTTGTTTTAAACAGAACATAAATCAGCAAACAGATTTCTCTTGTTTGTGTTATATTGTTTGCATGAACTGAAGAAGCATCTTAGATGAGAGTTGAACCATCTTTAAGGAATTTTACATCCAGTCGCTTTATTTCCAAGCTCCTTAGACTCTTGTTTACATTCTTTACCAGACTGGTGGATGTTTATCATTGTGGCTGTGGGTTTAGCACTCCTAATAGCTGTTGTGGTCATCATCATCATATACAAAAGAGTTAAGTGTCAGAATATTACCAAGCAGGATGGATTAACTTGAATTTTGTTTGTGGAAGCAAAAGTTGAGTCCTTGTCTTGTCTTGTCTTGTCTTGTCAGGGAAACCAGCAAAAATGGATACAAACACTGTGAGTTTTTAAAGTAGACTTATTAAATATTTATTACATTCTTTCTTTGTGGACCAAGTGCATGCTAACTTGACCTTTAATGCACTTATTTTCTGAAGTGACTTGGACAAGGTTGTCTACAAAATGAATAAACTGTAATGACAAATATACCTTTATAATCTCATTTTGTTGGGTAATAATCACTAAAAGCAGAGTAATGGATGCCCAAAGATCACAAAATTTAGACTTGTCAGATGGTATTGATGTGTGAGAATGCCATTTTGTTTTTTAAAGGTGTGTAATAATGAAAACGATGGAGCAGTAAACTGTGAAAATGTCTGCTCTTCTGATGGAGTTTGACTGACCGTGCTGCTTCTGTCAGACCCACTGACCAAAAACATCAATCAACTCTTGTTTTGTAGTTGGACAACCATGTTAACATTCATTTTATCTCTTAGTTAGAACACCTCTGTGCAAATTATTTTTTGTTCAGTTGTTAAAACCTATGTGTTCTTGTTATGGATAATTTTAGTTGACTCCAATGTTGAGGAGGTCTGAAAGGGATGATAGTGCTTTTTTGGAGCACCTGACCAGCTCCTCTTCAGCAATTTATTTTTTGCCTCTGTGGAGCTTTCATTGACATCGTGATTTCTTCAGAATGGGACTGGTAACACTGGCTATAACTCATGCTAGTTTGTCTTTATATCAACTATATCAGTAATAAATGTATCTGTTTTATGCTTTACATCTGTTCCTTTGCATCTCGTATTTGTTGATGAGCTTATTGGGCTTTGAATATTAGTGTACACACATAATGTAATATGCAAATAAAGAAATAAACAGTGTTGAATAGTCTCATCAGGATGCTTTCAGAAAGAAAACTTTCAGGGATCACTAAACAGGCAACACTCAAATGCAGGACTCGATCATAGAAGTTCAGGCCATTTATTTACATTAAATTAGAGTTCAAATAGAAGATCAACACTAGAGAAGTTCTTGGTTTCTACAAGTTAGTGTTTTCCACAAGTCCACACAGATTCTCTTCTAAGAACACAAACCAGCCCACTGCTCTCCAGCAAGAGTTTCTCCAGCAGAGAAACGAGCAGAGCAATCCAGCAAAGATGGAACAACTCCCTTTTAAATAAAAATAGAAGTGGAACATAAAATGAGGAAGTGACTAAGGAAGTGAAATGTTGGATTTTTCTAAGTAGAAGCACTATTTTAGTCTTACTGACCATAAGACTGATTGTAGCCTGAGGACTAATTTCTGGGGGGGATGCATCTGCCTATGGCCCAGTGGCTGACAGCGTGGACAACAACTTGCTCCTGAACACCGTAAAGACCAAGGAACTTGTTGCAGATGACATCCTGCCAGTCACCATCAACAGGGTCTGTATGGCAAGAGTCTCAGACTTCTGCTTCTTGGGAGTCAACAGCAGGAAGGACCAGACTTGCCAAACACACACTACTGAGGTTGTAAAGAAAGAAAGAAAGAAAGAAAGAAAGAAAGAAAGAAAGAAAGAAAGAAAGAAAGAAAGAAAGAAAGAAAGAAAGAAAGAAAGAAAGAAAGAAAGAAAGAAAGAAAGAAAGAAAGAAAGAAAGAAAGAAAGAAAGAAAGAAAGAAAGAAAGAAAGAAAGAAACTAGGGGAGACCGGGGATAGTTGTAATGTGGGTCAGTTGTAACACTTCCAATTTCTCCAATCAGGGCTAAGTTTCAAATGATGTGACTCATCCTGTGCATGCCCAATTCAGTTCTGCTATCACATGTGAAAAATCAGCACATTTTGTCAAACACAGACAATTTAACATGAAAAAAAGTAATTTGTATGCCAAAAAGTAAGTTTTTCTACTTTATTTCAATTTGTAATAGCATTATCTGCTTTGCAGTTAAACTCATCAAACTTAAATTATGTTATTTGTATGCCTATGGGGATATAATCTGTGTAGGTCTTTAGTGCTAATGTTTTAGCCGTTGGCTGTAATGTTAGCTAGTTCATGGCTATAGGAGTCTGGGTCAGTTGTAACAGCAACAGTCTGGGTCAGTTGTAACAATAATGCAGATGTTACAACTTACCACACTATTACTTTAACTTATATTAAACAAGTTGGGGCAACGACATCAGCAGAGAGACATTTTTTTTTTTTTGCTTGTTTTCTCTTTTTTCTTTCTCAACAGGTGATCCAGGTGATTGATATATGTATTTTTTGTCTGTTTGTTTTGTTGGTTTTTGTTTTTAGCCCTTTATCACAGTTCCTTTTCAACGCTGTTTTTGTTTCCCTTATTCTTTCTCCCCTTTCTTTTCCCCAGTCAAGTCCATCCTGTATTTAGCAAGTGAAAATAAAATAAAATAAACAATAAAAGGTGAATCAAATAGACCAATACGGCAAGGCTGGGATGGTCCATTTGGTAAAGGAAATCCGTTGGGCATCTTTCTTTGCTTTTAGACAATAATTCTGATGCCAAAAGAACCAAACGGGACAGGCAAAAAAACCAATAAATAATAATAATTCAAACCTCAGCTTCAGAGCATTTCCTCCATCTGTCTGACACATTTTTTTAGTCTAACTACTGCAACTGCAAAAACTCCTGCTGTTTACATGAACCAGTTATAGTTACTGTTTTGGGGGGGGGGGGGGGTTGCATAAAAAAATATTAATTATGTTTTAAAAAAAAAAACTAATGAAAAACTTGCTAAATCTCCTCTCTCAATACCAAATTGCTTATTCTGCTGTTAACTCTAGTTTTGAGCTTCTGGTACTTCAGGTGACGATAATCATTCATAAGACTAGTGCCTGTGCCATTGGGCAGTTTCAAGCTGCATCACTATTTGGAATAAGTCCTACTACCATCTCCAAATTGAAGGCTATGTCAGAGACAGGCCATGAAGTGGACATCCCAAGAAGATCAACACTACAAGAAGATCACCCTGTCAGCACTTAGGAACCATAGGCAGAGTTCTACAGATTTGTAGTCAGGGTTTGCAGGATGATATGCCAACTTTGTTTTGAAAATGGTGACATGATAGAAAGTGCACAGGATGGGTACTGGGGATCCTGCTTTCCTCAGTTTACAGAAGAAGTAGAGGCATTGCTGTGCTTTCTTGGCCAGTGATGCAGTGTTGCATGTTCAGGAGAGGTCCTGTGTAATGTGCACACCCAGAAATTTTTGTGCTGCTCACCTTCTCCACAGCAGCACCATTTATTTTGAGTAACCAACTGATTCACCTTCTTCCTGTAGTTTATCTCATCAGTAGGGATGGGTATCGTTTAGGTTTTATCTGATACCAGTGCCAAACCGGTACTTTTGAAACGGTGCCGGTGCTTAAAGTAAAGTAAAGTGTGCGTGTTAGTCCCCATGGGGAAATAGTTCCTCTGCATTTAACCCATTCACCCAGTGAAGCAGTGGGCAGCCATCAATGCAGCGCCCGGGGAGCAGTGTGTAGGGACGGTACCTTGCTCAGGGGTACCTCAGGGTAGCCGTTCAGTGGAGTTGAACCCCCGACCTTCCGATCATGGGGCCACTACTCTACCTACTGAACTATCCCTGCACTTAAACGGTGCACGAACCGGTGCTTAAAGAATCAAGAACACAAACTTTGTCCAAAAACCTCTCATGTTCAGCTGTTTTTTATAAAAAGGGTTATCCCCTGCAGCTATAGGGCATATATGGTATCACTCTTGGCTGGAAGCAGTGCTTAAACAATGGAAAAAAAAAAAAAAAAAAACACAAACTTTGTCCAAAACCTTTCATGTTTAACTGTTTTCCACTTTTTCTTTGGTCATTTTAGCCTTTTTGGCCAGGGTGAAGGGAGTATCTGCCATAAAACAAGAAGACAGCCGCATGTAGCTATGATGATGTTTGCTAGTTCACCTTACATGCATTAATTTAATAACGTGGTTAGCCTACTCAATGTAAATTACA
Organism: Copadichromis virginalis; assembly: GCF_057382275.1. Taxonomy (NCBI): domain Eukaryota; kingdom Metazoa; phylum Chordata; class Actinopteri; order Cichliformes; family Cichlidae; genus Copadichromis; species Copadichromis virginalis. The sequence continues at coordinate 22,244,021 of NC_140632.1, forward strand.
CACGAACAACATTAAGCTACTCATGCAGAGAAGAACGGCTGCTGCTGCCATCATCATCCGTCATCATTTCTGCTACACTGGCAGGGCTAGGGGCCAGGACTCTCCTCTTCGGGTGCATGTTGCTAACTCCGGGTCGATAACAGGCACCACACCCGCAGTAGATGCGCACGGTGTGAGGTCTCGCAGCAAGCTATCAAATACGGCGCATTTCTCGGCTTTTAAAAAAACCCTATGCGTCGCCAGGTGTTTCATCAGATTCGAGGTGTTACCTCCTTTTCACAGTATCACCTTAAAGCACTTGTTGCAGGCTGCTGAGTTTGCATCTTTTGCTGTGAAGTACAGCCAGACTTTTGACTGCTTCGCTTTGGGCATTTTTAATCTGTAGCTCTGCTCTAAAAGAACGTACGTACCTGGACCCGCCTACTACGCTCGCAAAGGTAAAATGATTGGCTAGAATCCGAAGTGTATGACATCTCAGGGAAAAAAAAGCACCGAAATGAAGCACCGAAATGTGCGCTGCTTTTCGGTCTGGTTATTACCGTTTATGTCAGAACCGGTGCCATAATGGCACCGGATACCGGTACCCATCCCTACTCATCAGTGTTACTAATAAGACCCACCACAGTTGTATTATCTGCCAACCTAATGAGGAGGTTATTGCTGTAGTGCAAGGTGGAGCCAAGAATCAACATTGTGTAGACAGTGGCGTGTCCAGCGGGGTGGCCTGGGGGGATCTGGACTTTGACTGGGCCATTCTAACACATGGATATGTTTTGTTTTAAACCATCCATTGTTGCCCTGGCTTTATGTTTAGGGTCGTTGTCCTGCTGGAAGGTGAACCTCCGCCCCAGTCTCAAGTCTTTTGCAGACTCCAAGAGGTTTTCTTCCAAGATTGCCCTGTATTTGGCTCCATCCATCTTCCCATCAACTCTGACCAGCTTCCCTGTCCCTGCTGAATAGAAGCACCCCCAGAGCATGATGCTGCCACCACCATATTTGACAGTAGGGGATGGTGTGTTCAGAGTGATGTGCAGTGTTAGTTTTCCGCCACACATAGTGTTTTGCATTTTGACCAAAAAGTTCCTATTTTCATCTGACCAGAGCACCTTCTTCCACATTTTTGCCGTGTCCCCTACATGGCTTGTGGCAAAGTGCAAACGGGACTTCTTATGGTTTTCTGTTAACAATGGCTTTCTTCTTGCCACTCTTCCATAAAGGCCAACTTTGTGCAGTGCACGACTAATATGGACAGATTCCCCCACCTGAGCTGTAGATCTCTGCAGCTCGTCCAGAGTCACCATGGGCCTCTTGGCTGCATTTCCGATCAGCGCTCTCCTTGTTCGGCCTGTGAGCTTAGGTGGACGGCCTTGTCTTGGTAGGTTTACAGTTGTGCCATACTCCTTCCATTTCTGAATGATCGCTTGAACAGTGCTCCGTGGGATGTTCAAGGCTTGGGAAATCTTTTTGTAGCCTAAGCTTTAAATTTCTCAATAACTTTATCTCTCACCTGTCTGGTGTGTTCTTTGGACTTCATGGTGTTGCTGCTCCCAATATTCTCTTAGACAACCTCTGAGGCTGTCACAGAGCAGCTGTATGTACTGACATTAGATTACACACAGGTGCACTCTATTTAGTCATCAGGCAATGCCTATGGGCAAGTGACTGCACTCAGACCAAAGGGGGCTGAATAATTACACACACCCCACTTTGCAGTTATTTATTTGTGAAAAATGTTTGAAATCATGTATGATTTTCGTTCCACTTCTCACGTGTACACCACTTTGTGTTGGTCTTTCATGTGGAATTCCAATAAAATCGATTCATGTTTGTGGCTGTAATGTGACAAAATGTGGAAAAGTTCAAGGGGGCCGAATACTTTTGCAAGCCACTGTAGATGTTTTAAGGCTGTAAAATCCCTCACTACACACTTTATACACTTTTCTCAGACAGGCACTTTTCTCTCTTGTTTAAACACCCTCGAAGTTCAACCCTTCGTAGAAAAATAAGTCCAGTATTATGGAATGAAACCAAAGATTAAACCCTGTTTTCAGGTGCAGGACATGGGAATAGAGCAGCTGTGAGAGAATTCAATATTAATGAATCAATGGGACAGAAGTAGACGAAGCAAGAAGAACGAGTTGAGTAAAGTTTGACTTATCTGACTCTTTTGTTTCGTTTAATGCGCCTCATAACCTGGTGTGCCTTATGGTCCGAAAAATACGGTAACTTTTAGCTTCCTTTAGCATGTCAAAAGGTCCAACTTTTTGTGCGTTGGTTAGCATCTTCCTCTGCCTTTTGAGTGCTACCGCAGGTGCCTTTGACGGTACAGCACTTCAGAGTCACACTGCTAGCGATCGAAGATTTATGTAAATTTGACAAGCTGAACGCATTCTGTACTGTACAGGAGACATGGCACTAGGAGACTGATTGACAGTTGTTTACAGCCAATCAGGATGCCGAACACATTTGTGTGGGGGGGAAAAGAAAAGAAAAAGCATGCAAAATTGCAAAAAAAAAATCAGCGAAAGAGCAAGACCTTGAAAGGTAAACCCTGTTATGGCGAGGGACCACTGTAGATAAAATAAACTGATGGGGGTAAACAGGTAACATCATTGTGTTCTCTCACAGATCTCAGGATTGTACTTGTTGGGAAAACTGGAGTTGGGAAGAGTGCAGCAGGAAACACCATCTTAGGAAGAGATGCTTTTAAATCTGAGCTGACTTCTTCCTCAGTGACAGAAGTGTGTGAGAAAAAGATGGGAGAGTTTGGTGGCCTTAAACTGGCTGTAATTGATACACCAGGACTGGGTGACACAAAACAATCTGAAGAGCAGGTGAGGAGAGAGATTGCTCGATGCATGTCCTTTGCTGCTCCTGGGCCACATGTTTTTTTGGTTGTGCTCCAGCCAACCAGATTCACAAAAGAAGAACAAAAATCAGTGAAAATCATTCAGACAATATTTGGAAAAGAGGCATCACGTTACACCATGGTACTGTTTACCCATGGAGATGAGCTGAAGAAAAGACATTCCTCCATAGAAAAATTTATTAATGAGAATCCAGATCTCCGCCGCTTCATCAGTCAGTGTCACAGAAATCATCATGTTTTTGACAATGATGACAGAGATCCCTCTCAGCTTAAAGAGCTGCTGCTGAAGATCAGTGCAATGATTCAACTAAATGGAGGAGGCTTCTACACCAACGAAATGTTCCAAGAGGCCGAGAGAGCCATAAAACAAAAGATTAAAGAACTTCTGGAAAAATATCCAGACATGAATCTTGAAGAAGCAAGAAGAAAGGCAGAGGAAGACAACTCCTTTATTCAGGCTGTTCTAAAGGGTGTTGTTATTGGAGCTACTGCTGGAGGTCTAGGTTTAGCTGCTGCTGGTGCAGCCGCTGCTGGAGTTGCTGCTGCTGGAGCTGCTGCTGGAGCGGCTGTTGGAGTTGGAGTTGGAGCTGCTTTTGGAGCTGCTGTTGCAGCTGCATATGCCGGGGTTCCCAAACAAGATATATATTTCAGAGTGAAAGATGAAACAGGATGCAACATACAGTAAAACACAAAGGATTGCAGTAATTAGTTATATCATTCAAGCCCTATGAAAAATTTAGATAAACTTTAAACTATATTTCATAAATATTGTTTATTTTTCCTGTTCTGTCACCATATTATCTTTATCATAAGGCTGATTGCTGCTCAGATACAGATATAGATTAGCATCTTGTTTCATTAATTATTTTTATGATTTTTTTGTCTGCAGCCCTTGACATGTCCTTATGTTGTATGTCAGTAGAACACATTATCCACACTGAACCTTTTAATTATGTTCCTATATTCAAAAGCAATAACTGATTGATAACTGTGTGTGTGTGTGTGTGTGTGTGTGTGTGTGTGTGTGTGTGTGTGTGCGCGCGCGTGCGTGCGTGCGTGCGTGCGTGCGTGCGTGCGTGTGTGTGTGTGTGTGTGTGTCACTTTGTTTGCCACTGATGGACTCAAAGGTGATCAAAGCAAACAGGCTGGAACAGGCCGGACGTTTGGTCAAATGTGCCCCTCTGGATTATTAAGTCTAAAAAATGTTAAAGTGATCCTTTTAAAATAAATTACATCAAGAGAAAAAGCACATGCTGTCTGAAATGCTTTTTATTGTTATCTGCTGTTTATAAAATGAGCTATTATGTGCACAGGTGGTGAGCATACTGATACACTGGTGTAACGCCACCTGATGACCTGTGTTGTTTCAGGCTCACGCCTCAGGGTGGTGCTGGTGGGGCAGGAGAGAGTGGGGAAGAGTTCAGCGGGAAACACCATCCTGGGAAAGAAGGCGTTTGACTGTAAGATCAGTTCCAGCCCAGTGACTCTGTGTAGTCAGAAAGTAGAAGCTGATGTTCAGGGTCGCAGAATCTCTGTGGTCGATACTCCTGGACTCTTCAGCACTCGGTTGTCTATAAACATGGTGAAAGCAGAGATGTTAAAAGCACTCAAGCTGAGCTTTCCAGGTCCTCACATTTTCCTCCTCGTCCTCCAGCTCGGAAGATTCACCAAACAAGAGCAGGAAGGGCTGAAAAGCCTGCAGACAATGCTGAGTCCTGACGTTTCCAAACACACCATGGTCCTGTTCACATATGGAGACCGACTGAAAAACACCATCAACATAGAGAAGTTTGTCAGCAAAGACAACAACCTGAAGGAACTGCTTAAAAACTGCAGCGGTCTGTACCACGTGTTCAACAATGAAGAGATGGATGAGAGGCTCCAAGTCCACGAGCTGCTAGACAAAATAGACTCCATTACAGATGGAGGACATTTGTACTATCAGGGAAGCTTTGAGTCAGAGAGATCGATCAGGAGTTTCTATGTGTATTGCTGGGGTTTAACGCTCCGGGTTCTTAGACAAATTAATTACATGGGAATATTTAACATCATCCGTTTCATCTTCACATGGTGGGAGACACATTTCGAGTGAGATAAAACTGTAAAATGAGGCAGAGGAGAGAAAGAACACAGGATGACGGCTGAGAAACAAAGGACAAAAACAGGAGTATGTGACAGGAGGAATGTTTTCATCAGTTCTTGATACCCAGAGGTCACACATCCACAGATTTTGTTAAGCACATATCTAGATTAGAATCATAGCTGGGTGGAGTCTATTCCAAGTGACAGAGTTGTTGATGAAATCTGAAATAAACTGAGATAGACACAACCAGGTTGTCTTGATGAGTTGTATTTACCTTTGGGTCAAACAACAGCACTGAGAGATTAACAGTAGTCTGCATGTTTTTGACAAAGAGAGACTGTAAACCTAGATTAAAAAAGAAATAAGAAAGAAACAATTTATCTCTCAGAATCCCGGGTAATGACAGATATCTTGTACACAGACATGTGGTACATCTGTAAGATTACTGTCGCCAAGTAAGAGTAAGAAAACAGGTAAGAATAACCATTTAAAATCATCTAAATGACATTTTTGAAGAAATGTACTGTTTTTCTATTTTGATATCTACTTTTTCCTAAACTGATTTTTGTTCGTGTATTCATGTCACTCCTTTATATGCAATGTTTTATGTTGCTTGTATCTATGTAAGTGGAAGTAGCTTCAAACTGATATTAATAAGTAGCTCTTAATATCATTGCAAGGCAAGGCAAGTTTATTTGTATAGCACAATTCAACAACAAGGTGATTCAAAGTGCTTTACAGAGACATTAGAAACAAAAACAAATAAAAAGCATGATTTAAAATTTATTAAAACAAGCAAGCAAACAAACTAACTAAATAACAAACAAACAAACAAACAAAACAGTATGTAAAATCAAAACAGATAAAATCAGAACAATAGATAAAATCAGTAGTTAAAAATCAGTAGTTAAAATGTTAGTTTGAAATTTAAGCTTAAGGATTGCAATACAGGATTAGCCAATATTCATTATTAAGGAAGAAGATGCAGATCAATAAAACAGTAATTTGATGATGTAGCCCGAGTTGTGACATGTGCTGCCTCTTTTCCCCCTCTTATGTTAATTTGTTTTAAACAGAACATAAATCAGCAAACAGATTTCTCTTGTTTGTGTTATATTGTTTGCATGAACTGAAGAAGCATCTTAGATGAGAGTTGAACCATCTTTAAGGAATTTTACATCCAGTCGCTTTATTTCCAAGCTCCTTAGACTCTTGTTTACATTCTTTACCAGACTGGTGGATGTTTATCATTGTGGCTGTGGGTTTAGCACTCCTAATAGCTGTTGTGGTCATCATCATCATATACAAAAGAGTTAAGTGTCAGAATATTACCAAGCAGGATGGATTAACTTGAATTTTGTTTGTGGAAGCAAAAGTTGAGTCCTTGTCTTGTCTTGTCTTGTCTTGTCAGGGAAACCAGCAAAAATGGATACAAACACTGTGAGTTTTTAAAGTAGACTTATTAAATATTTATTACATTCTTTCTTTGTGGACCAAGTGCATGCTAACTTGACCTTTAATGCACTTATTTTCTGAAGTGACTTGGACAAGGTTGTCTACAAAATGAATAAACTGTAATGACAAATATACCTTTATAATCTCATTTTGTTGGGTAATAATCACTAAAAGCAGAGTAATGGATGCCCAAAGATCACAAAATGTAGACTTGTCAGATGGTATTGATGTGTGAGAATGCCATTTTGTTTTTTAAAGGTGTGTAATAATGAAAACGATGGAGCAGTAAACTGTGAAAATGTCTGCTCTTCTGATGGAGTTTGACTGACCGTGCTGCTTCTGTCAGACCCACTGACCAAAAACATCAATCAACTCTTGTTTTGTAGTTGGACAACCATGTTAACATTCATTTTATCTCTTAGTTAGAACACCTCTGTGCAAATTATTTTTTGTTCAGTTGTTAAAACCTATGTGTTCTTGTTATGGATAATTTTAGTTGACTCCAATGTTGAGGAGGTCTGAAAGGGATGATAGTGCTTTTTTGGAGCACCTGACCAGCTCCTCTTCAGCAATTTATTTTTTGCCTCTGTGGAGCTTTCATTGACATCGTGATTTCTTCAGAATGGGACTGGTAACACTGGCTATAACTCATGCTAGTTTGTCTTTATATCAACTATATCAGTAATAAATGTATCTGTTTTATGCTTTACATCTGTTCCTTTGCATCTCGTATTTGTTGATGAGCTTATTGGGCTTTGAATATTAGTGTACACACATAATGTAATATGCAAATAAAGAAATAAACAGTGTTGAATAGTCTCATCAGGATGCTTTCAGAAAGAAAACTTTCAGGGATCACTAAACAGGCAACACTCAAATGCAGGACTCGATCATAGAAGTTCAGGCCATTTATTTACATTAAATTAGAGTTCAAATAGAAGATCAACACTAGAGAAGTTCTTGGTTTCTACAAGTTAGTGTTTTCCACAAGTCCACACAGATTCTCTTCTAAGAACACAAACCAGCCCACTGCTCTCCAGCAAGAGTTTCTCCAGCAGAGAAACGAGCAGAGCAATCCAGCAAAGATGGAACAACTCCCTTTTAAATAAAAATAGAAGTGGAACATAAAATGAGGAAGTGACTAAGGAAGTGAAATGTTGGATTTTTCTAAGTAGAAGCACTATTTTAGTCTTACTGACCATAAGACTGATTGTAGCCTGAGGACTAATTTCTGGGGGGGATGCATCTGCCTATGGCCCAGTGGCTGACAGCGTGGACAACAACTTGCTCCTGAACACCGTAAAGACCAAGGAACTTGTTGCAGATGACATCCTGCCAGTCACCATCAACAGGGTCTGTATGGCAAGAGTCTCAGACTTCTGCTTCTTGGGAGTCAACAGCAGGAAGGACCAGACTTGCCAAACACACACTACTGAGGTTGTAAAGAAAGAAAGAAAGAAAGAAAGAAAGAAAGAAAGAAAGAAAGAAAGAAAGAAAGAAAGAAAGAAAGAAAGAAAGAAAGAAAGAAACTAGGGGAGACCGGGGATAGTTGTAATGTGGGTCAGTTGTAACACTTCCAATTTCTCCAATCAGGGCTAAGTTTCAAATGATGTGACTCATCCTGTGCATGCCCAATTCAGTTCTGCTATCACATGTGAAAAATCAGCACATTTTGTCAAACACAGACAATTTAACATGAAAAAAAGTAATTTGTATGCCAAAAAGTAAGTTTTTCTACTTTATTTCAATTTGTAATAGCATTATCTGCTTTGCAGTTAAACTCATCAAACTTAAATTATGTTATTTGTATGCCTATGGGGATATAATCTGTGTAGGTCTTTAGTGCTAATGTTTTAGCCGTTGGCTGTAATGTTAGCTAGTTCATGGCTATAGGAGTCTGGGTCAGTTGTAACAGCAACAGTCTGGGTCAGTTGTAACAATAATGCAGATGTTACAACTTACCACACTATTACTTTAACTTATATTAAACAAGTTGGGGCAACGACATCAGCAGAGAGACATTCACTGGTCGCATTTGTATATGCGGTTAATGCCATTGGCAACACAATTCCTCCACTGTTTGTGTTCCCACACATACATTATGCAGACCTCTGTGTCAGAGATGGACCAGTAGGAAGTACTGGTAGTGGAACTAAATCAGGATGGGTGCAAGAAACAGATTTCCTCATCTTTCTGAAGCACTTTGCAAACCACACCAAGGTAAGCCATGATAAAAAGTAATGGAATTGCGATGCTGGTGAACAACTACATTTTTTCAGCTTCATTGTTATGTTTAAAATTGGTGCAAGAGTTGTAGGTTATAATGCCCACTGAGCCAATGAGGCCAAACTCAAGGAAAACCAACCAAAATTAATGAAATATTCAGTTGCAGAAAATTCCATAACTTGTCTTTTTTGGGGGGTTGGAATATGTTCAAAAGCTAGATGTCTGCATTCTGTCACAAACACACAGAGCTACATAAATGGATGTAAGTGCATTCATGTGTTGAATAAACAAAGATTACATGTTAATGTTTTGTTAGTACCCTTATTTCATTGTGTTACATTTCACCCCAGGATATGTTACAACTAACCCAGACTATGGGGTTAATTGTAACATTTCACTCTTCGTGTTTGAGACCATACCATGCAATGGGTAATTGTGCTGCAGAGAAAATAGCTGCACTATTTAATAGCAGAGACATGTAAATACTTTGCATTACATTTTGAATCCACTACCTTAAAAGAGCTCCAATTTACAGACAGAAATGTCAAAAATGTTACAACTATCCCCGGTCTCCCCTACTTTCTGAGGGTTCTCAGACAGAACAACATCCCTGAGAAACTGTTGGTGTCCTCTTATAGCTGCCGGGGGCCGGTCCGTGAGTCATTTGGTACCTAGCCGCGAGAGTTGAGACTCAGGTGTGAAGTTTATGGTTTTCATGGTTTTTATCAGTTTTATCATTATTACTTTTTTTTAATCATTTTTATCTGGGTTTCCCTGGGTCTTTCCCTGTGTGTTATGAATAAATCTTCTTTTTTTTGGTACCGGTACTGGTTTTATTTTGTTGTGTTTATCCTCGACACCTTAAAGGCCAGTCCGTGAAAATATTGTCGGACATAAACCGGTCCGTGTCACAAAAAAGGTTGGAGACCGCTGTCCTAGCAGATAGTCAGCTGTCCTCTCCCCTCACTTGAAAAATTGCACAGCTCCCATTGTCTCAAGAACATTAATCGAATCCTTCAAGACCCAGCTCACCCTGGTCATGTACTGTTTGAATGTCTACCTGAAACTAACAGACTAAGCAACAGATTTTATCCCCAAGCAAGCCATCACCATGCTGAACACTACTGAATTAGGCAATCAGATCCAATACAGCTTTCATGTACAATGTAACATTGTTACAACACAATCTCAGGTTTACACATTTGATGCTACGGTTACCACTGGTCTTTACATCAGCACCAGCAAACAAGGTAAATCATTGAGAACACAGTCTTGATCACTGTCATCAGCATGGATTCTGTTGTTTAATAAACACTGAAGCAATATGCAATATGAGTTTGCACAAGACAGAATGTCACACTGCACAATGTAATGTCATTGCTGGTACAAGTACATATTTCTATATATGGCAGTGGACAGGAAGTGTGCTGTGGCTTCAGTGGAGATAAACCTCTACAGCACATATTTTAATATCCTGTAGATTTACTCTAATTTACCTCAATTAAAGTAAGTAAGACTGCTGTCTCAGTTTGGTTAAAGAAGGATGTATGTTCATTTTTTCTTTCATATCTACACGTTTGTAAAAACTAAGGGAATACATATGACCTATCAACATTAAAAATAACCACAGCGTGAATGAAGAGGAGACAGGAAGTAAAGAAGATAGACATTTGTCTTTGACAAGTACAACAGAGTTCGCAAGTTGCAGTTGTGACAAGATGAACAAAAGGCGATGATTGATCACAAATTATTCAACATTTCTCTGTTTTTGTTGCTTCTTTATTCAGGTAAGGTAACCTTTACAAATACTCTAAAACATAATTTTTACTTAATATCAACAACAAATTTTAAAAATACATTTTCAGATCTGAAAATAAACAAAGACACTGCATATTAGAGTAAAGACTTTATTTTAGTCCAGTCTCATTATTTATATTTCTTTACTTTTTAAATCAACAGTAATTGCACAAAATGATGCGATTTATGCGAAATATGAGAACTGTTTAGGTAAACCACCCTAAAAAATTTTTTATTTCATGTATTAAACCACAAAAAGCATATAAAGTGCTTTGAGAACTCAGAGTAGAAAAACGCTATATAAGAACTAGCCCATTTACCATTTGATATAATATATTTTTGGCCACTGTGACCCATGGGACACTGTTTTCCCTACTCAGCATTTCTACTTCAAACCAGGCTCACAGTGCATTATGCATAATGCGACTGTAGGAAAGGAAGATCTACATGTACCTACAAGTATTAAAATGTTTGGGGGGGGTGCTTCTGTTTAAAGGTAAAGATACATTTAACATGTAACAAATTTTTTCCAACTTCTTTTCAGATTTACTTTATTCTGAAATCTTTATGTAGACAGCTGTGCTTTTGTTACAGCAAAACTGAGTTTGGTGCACACATTTTTTCTGTGCACAAGAATGTAAATTATCTGCATTTGCACAAGTAATGGTAATATTTTTGTTTCTCTTTCATGTTCTCAGGAGCACTTAGTGAAGATCTTTCGCTTGCCTTCACTGTCAGAGATGGAGATAAAGTCACTTTGCCTTGTAAAAATCGGTTCAACATTCATCACAACTGTGACACTATCACCTGGATCTTCAGAGATTCAAGAGGCACACCAGCAGTAGAGCTGGTTAATCTTGGACAAATCAAAGAAGAAGCCAAATCAGACAGACTGAGTGTTACAGCAGAATGCTCACTGGTTATAAAGAAGGTCACAGCTGAGGATGTTGGTCGTTACACCTGCAGACAGTTTAGAGGTAATCCAGGGAGACAGCAAGGTCCAGATGCTGTGGTTTATCTGTCTGTTGTTGTCAGTAAGTATTTACACCACAATATATTTTAGTTCAAGTGGTGTCATTGGAACAGCATATTTTCATTATATATGAAAATAAATATGTGTTCTTGCTTCGTTTTTCTCTTGCAATTCATCTTCACCAGTGACCGAAAAGAAGAACGCTGATGAGGTGACTTTAAGCTGCTCTGTGTTGACATTTGATCGGTGTAGACACAAAGTGAAGTGGATCCATAACAGAAGAGATCTGGATAGAGATTACTCAAATTTAAAAACATCACAGTCTTCCTGCTCTGCTACTGTGACATTTCTGAACCTTACATATGGTCACATATCAAGTTCTGACTTTAAGTGTAGCTTAAAAAGAACAGAAAATAACAAAGAGCAGCTTTTTACCTTCAGCCATCATTCATCAGGTAAGAAACCAGGAGAGGTTCTGAAGAGCTTATTAAATGAATTCACATTATTTTGTCTAAATACCTAAGATATTATCTTGTTTTATTAATCTGAAGATTTAATCGACTGAATATACAGAAAGTTTTCTAATGAAAGGGCCACTGAATTTTGTTTTTTGTTCAGGTGAAGAAACAAATACAGCAACAACAGTTAAATTAGACACAATGACTACAATAAAAGTGCTGGAAATGGATGGTTCAACAAACTTACCAGGTAATGTCAACAATATTCTGTATCAATTTTTCAGCAAAGTCTTTTTCTTTCTGAATTTTAGGAGAAAATGTTAGTTGTTGTTAGTGAATGAGCAAAGTTTAATCAAAAGTCATTAAGACTGGTGTTAGTAATGACTTCATTTATGGGTTTTAATTTACAATATTACATATACAAAGCAAACTCTTACAGCTTCCTAATGAGTAGTTGCCAGAGTTTTGTTTCTTTGTTCAGATGAAGATACATAAACAAATCATTTAACTGTTATAGAACATACAGAATGAAAGATCCTTTCGATTTTATTCTTTTGTTTTTGGTGAAGAAATATATGCAGCAGCAACAATTAAATTGGAAATAATGACTGAATCTGGCATTAAAGGAGGTCTGACAACAAAACAGCTGGAAATCATGAATGGTTTGAGAAAATTACCAGGTAATGACAACAATATCTCTCTCTTTCTACAACTTCAGTAAATATTAAAGGCATGCTCTGATATTTCAGATGATGTACTTAAACATACATTTAAAATATACTTTTCATGTTTTCACTCTCTTCCCAGACTTGTCCTGGTACAGGCTTGCCATTGTGGCCCTGGGTTTAGTAGCACTTATAGCAGCTGTTGTTGTCGTCAGCATCTGGATAAGAGCTGGTGGGATTTATTCACATATAAACAGAAAGGTTGATAAACCTGGATTCTGTTTGTGGAAGTTAAAGTTGACTCCTTATTTTCTATTTTTTAGGGAAAAAAGCACAGATGGATGAAAACATGGTGAGTTTATTAATCAGAATGAAACAGATAATTTTAGATTTTTTCCTTCATTTGTGCCACGAGAACAACAAAACAGCACGACACATTAGGACAAGACAGATAATAAATAGAAAATTAAGCTGGAATGTCTGCAATAAAACAACCTTTCCCAATAACACAAACATGTCGGATTATACAGAAATTTTAGAGCTCACAGTTCTCCTCATGAAGAGGCGGCACTCATCAGGATCAAAACACTAATTCATGGCAAACCTGATAAAAGCTCACATAAGGATCAATGAATATCCATATCTATGCCATATATATATATATATATATATATATATATATACACATATTTGCCTGTTTGTTTCAGGAACAGAATTTAAACTCTGCAGTAACTTCGTCTGCTCCAGGAACCATTCAGGAATCTGTGAGATCAAACATGTATTTGTTCACTTATATGTTGAATCTGCATTTTATACATTACTGAGCAGTCTTTATGTTGTCTTCACTGTGCAGGCTGATCTTCAAGATGTTGTTCTCTACGCCTCCCTCAGCTACACTGAGACCACCTACAGCTGTCCAGGTCTTCAGGTAATTTGATTGTTAAGGTGGCGGGGTTTCTCCTCCTACTGATCCCTGTCGGTAGTTACTGCTTACCCATTGGTTTTAGGGCACATGGCTGGAAGATCTGGCGTAGTTATTGACCTGTCTCCTGGAGTATCCTCTGGTGCAACACGTTCTCACTCTTTAAGCAGAGGAACCCTGGCCAAGCATCCATATATAGTAAGGAGTAAGAACCTTGTTGCAGGGCGTGGTCTGCAGTGCCGCTGCAGGGGTGGTGGATGCACCTGAGTGGCAACACACCTCGCCAATTTAAAGTGTGGGCTAACTCCTGTCGTGGTTGTTGGTGTGTCAGGCTGTGCGCAAAGAAACTGCAGCTAAGGGTTTGTACAGCAACCAATGAATAAAGATAATGCAAAGCATGTTCATGTAGTGGGGTCTGCTGTGGTTACATTCCTAGACGGCCGGCCTCTGGCTCAAAGCTTTTCAGTGAAGTGAAAATATTGAACATGGACATTTTTGTGTTTTTCTGAAATAGTTATGTTATGGTGTGCAAGAGGAAATTATTTATGTTTGATTTAAAGAAAAACCCTTGGGAAATTTTGACAAAAATTTTACATTTCATCGAGAGGCTAGTAATTTTGTCCTTATCTGTTCATATGTAAAAACAAAAAATATTAAAATAAAAAGAAATTGGCTCACAAGAGGAGCCGTAAAGTAAATGTGTTTGTAACAAAAAGTTTGTTAAAGCTCCCAGACAGGGCAGGTTAGGAAACAAAAAGGAAAAAAAGAAAAAAGCTGTGTATTCTTTTTCAGGCTCCCCGTAAAGACGATGAAGAAGGTGAAGCTTTGACCTACATTATATGTTCAGTCTCTTCTCCTGGACCTGCTCCCAGCAACCTCTATGCTAACATCAACAAACCAAAAGACTAAAAAACAGGAAAAAACACAGAATCTCTTTTTCTTTGATAACTTCTTCTTTCTTTCCATTCTTGTGTAATGAAAGAGGGTTTCTGTTTTGTTAAAGTTCCCAGGATTTAACAACAGTGATAATATAATCTGTATTTTAATTTTTAATTTCTAACCCAGAATGTTGCACTATATTTTTTCATAGATTGTTTATTGCTTTATCAGTGTACATATATGTGTTTGTATATCTGCAGTTTAGGCCTGATGATTTTATGATATTAAAAAGTGTTTTTCCATTATGTAAAATCTCAAGCAGCCAATAAAGGCTCCAGCACGTGAGTTTTATTGTCATGGTACTGGGTCTCTGACCCAGTGTTTTTGTTGGTTTTAGTTATGTTCTTTGTTTATTGTAGTTCATGTATAGGTTTCCTGTTACTTTGCCTTCCCTGTGTCCCGTGTCTAGTTACCCTTGTCTCCATGTTCCTTCTGCCTCCCCAGTGAGTTGTGTCTTTTGTCACTCCTGTCTCTCTGCTCCGTGTTCAGTTTGTTCAGTGTCAAGTCAGCGTCTTTGTGTTATATTTCCTGTTACTGTGACGTTCCCTTGTCTCATGTCAGTGTTTGTGGTTTTGCTTTGGTCTTTTCATGTTTGATTACTCCCACCTGCACCTTGCTCTTGTGTCTCATTCCCTCGTTATCCCTCAGTGTATTTAAGCCCTGTGTTTTCCTTGTTCTGTGTTGTGTTGTACGGTGTGTGTTTACCTGTGTGCACCTCTCTGTGTGCTTAGTAGGGATGGGTATCGTTTAGGTTTTATCCGATACCGGTGCCAAATCGGTACTTTTGAAATGGTGCCGGTGCTTAAACGGTGCTCGAACTGGTGCTTAAAGAATGGAGAACACAAAATTGGTCCAAAAACCTCTCATGTTCAGCTGGTTTTTTTTGTAAAAAGATAACAATGTTAGCCTTTTCTGCAGCTATGTGGCATATATGGCATCACTCTTGGCTGGAAGCAGTGCTTAAACAATGGAAAAAACACAAACTTTGTCCAAAACCTCTCATGTTTAGCTGTTTCCCACTTTTTCTTTGGTCATTTTAGCCTTTTTGGCCAGGGTGAAGGGAGTATCTGCCATCAAACAAGAAGACAGCCGCATGCAGCTATGATGATGTTTGCTAGTTCACCTTACATGCATTAATGTAATAACGTGGTTAGCCTACTCAACGTAAATTAGCTACTCACGCAGAGAAGAACGGCTGCTGCTGCATCATCATCCTCATCATTTCTGCTACACTGGCAGGGCTAGGGGCCAGGACTCTATTCTTCGGGTTTTTGGGGGATGTTGCTCCGGGTCCGATAACTGGCACCCCACCCGACGTGCACGGTGTGAGGTCTCGCAGCAAGCTATCAAATACGGCGCATTTCTGGGCTTTTAAAAAAAACGCTATGTGTCGCCAGCTGTTTAATTCTTGGTGTTACCTCCTTTGACAGTATCACAGTATCAGCTTAAAGCACTTGTTGCAGGCTGCTGAGTTTGCATATTTTGCTGTGAAGTACAGCCAGACTTTTGACCGCTTCGCCTTGGACATTTTTAATCTGTAGCTCTGCTCTAACAGAACGTACGTACCTGGCCCCGCCTACTATCCTCGGAAACGTAAAATGATTGGCTAGAAGTGTATCACAGCTCAGGAAAAAAAAGCACCGAAATAAAGCACCGAAATGTGCGCTGCTTTTCGGTCTGGTTACTACCGTTTATGTCAGAACCGGTGCCATCATGGCACCGGACACCGGTACCCATCCCTAGTGCTTAGTTTATTTTTCCAGTGTAGTTTTGTATTGTTTCTCCCAGCCAGCAAATAAAGCTGTGTTTTTTTGAGTTTGCTCTTTGCCTCTGTGAGTCTGCATTTGGGTCTTCTCTTACCAGCACACAGCTAGTTCATGACATTTATTGTTATATTTTGTTTATTTTAAATAAAAATTGGTATATATATATATATATATATATATATATATATATATATATATATATATATATGCAAATTCATTGCCTCAAGCAAATAAGCAATGTTTGCTTAAGATAACTACATTAGGACAACTTATCCATTCATGAATTACATTTTTGTCATATTTTATATTTGTATTTTGAAAACAGTAGCGATGTCAGCTACCATTTCACACACTTCACATGGGATTTTGTTGGTTGAAGGACCCTAATAGACTCTAGAATTGTCACCATAAGCGCTGCCTGTCTGTTTCGTATGAGCATAACAGTTCAGGCTCGGCTGTGTTGCATGTGCGTCAAGAAAGAAGCAAGCATGAAGAAAAAGGAAGTGTACCTAATAAAAGAAGGAGGAAAGGAACAAGGTTTATCTGGCAAAAAATAATACATTGGGAAATAAAAATTAGCAGAAAAAACTTGTAAGATTTCATTTGATTTTTCTGATTCTAAATGTTTGGTATTGACATCCAAACCATTATAAAGGCCAAAATATAATCTCAGTAAACAGATGAGTAGATTAATAAGTGTAAGTAAAAGCAATAATAATCTGCCATTAAATGTTTTTATTTTCCATAGTTTGTTCCAATAACGGTATAAATTTGTCTTTCTTTTTTTCCACAGTGATTAATTTGCCTTGTTGCCATTTTTATTGACTTCAGCAACATTGTGCAGGGGAATTAGAGCATCCATTTGCTGTTGCTATATGTGAAGCTAGCCTTAAAGGCAACTGATGACGGGCTTTCTGTCTCCCATTCAGTTATCCACTCATCTCTCTTAAAGTAGAACAATCTTGACTCAGGATAAAGAAAGAAAAACTCCAGATGTGTGAACGGCACCTCCTCACGACACATCCCCACGTTAACAGTACATCAATCTGACTCCGCTCCCTAAAAGATCATCGACTGCGCTTCAGCTTCTCAGTTAAGCTTGTATGTAGTGAAAAATCTACCGTCTACAGTGGTGAGTGATTATATTAAACAAGGGTTTAAAGATTGTGTGTACTTTTTATAAAGAGGGTTAAGAAGTGGATGTCAATGTTATGTGACATGAACAAGTTTCCATTAGAGCACTGAAATACCAGCTGTTTCGATATTAAATTTGCCTTTAGGAATTAATCTGTAAGTGCTTGAAATGTAAGCTTTATTTAACGTTGTTTTGTTGTTGTTTTTTCCTAAAAGAATTATCCGGATTTTAACATACGGATAAAAGGCACTACTGTTCAACGGAAATCTTCATTTTGTGGGCTATTTACTGTGGCATCATTTAATTTGAGTTTTAGTGGGAATTTTTTGTATTTAACTTACGTTAAAAATGGTCAAAGTAACTTACTCTTTTTAACGATATTTGAAATGGTCGCTAGCAGTTATGTTCTCGCCACTGCCTGTTACCATTATGGGTGTAAAGTATGGAGGACCACAAGAGCCACACACATTGAAATAAAGGATTCTACTTAAATGATGAATTGTAGAACAAATTCTGCATCTGTGAATTCATTTTAACTAATTTAACCCTCTGGGGTCGCGGGACGCGTCAAAATCACATGACCAGTTTAAGAGGACACAGCTACAAGATGCAGCACGTCAGAGTCTCCATTTCAACTTGGGTCGAAAGTGCAGACTTCAAGCTATATACCAGTTTACCATGTCAGCCAATCAAAAAAAAAATGATAAGGCAACATGTGACATTTGGTTGTTTAGGGAGAAGGGGAAGTTTTTAGGGGTGACACCCGCAACGGACAGCGGGCGAGCGAAAGAAAGAGAGAGAGCGAGTTTTCATATGTGAGACATTAGTGACGTTTAGCGTGTTTGGAGGCTAGAGTTAGTTTACCTGCTCTGTTATGGTAACTGTCTTGATTAAATAATATTTTTATATTTTTAAAAGCATATAAATTAACAAAAACATTAAAGAGTGTTTGAGAACGTTTATCCAGCCATGATTTGAAAGCATATAGCCCACATTTTAACAGACTGGTGTAGCAGTGAAGATGTTTAATCTGCAGTGAAAGTAATATAATAAAAGTCACATGTTGTACCAGCTGTTCCAGTGAAAGGTTTGTCCCATTAGCTTGTCTATATACCTTTTCAGTTACATTTCATCAAACAGTCCTGAGAATCCACACAAATGATCTTTTTATATATTACAGTCCAAAGTGAATGCAGATGGTCTCCTGCAGCTTTAAAATATCTAAAGGACACTGAGTGTGGAAACGATCTGTGTTTCTCTTTTTGGTCATCATTAAGTGCTAAAAATTCTGCTGCTGATGTACTCACATTCCTACTAAAAGACTTCCCTTTTTCTTCTCAGAGGAAAAACTATTTCAGAAATGCAATGAGGAACCAACACGTGTTAGAGCTAGAAAGAAAACATCTTATCTGTTACAGCTTGGACATCAACAGCAGATAGTTGTCCTCTTCACCTGGCCCTCTATATCAGCATAATATTAGCATAAATCACAGGAAGTGGACACAGCATCTCTACAAGAAGGACTATTTCAGAGATTAATTTTTAATGTGAGAAACAGGAAGGAGAAAGACGGAGAATGGCTGAATTCAGGTGGATTCAAATGTTTTCATCAGTGATACTAATGCTTCAATTGTCAGGTAAGAATATTTAAACGTTTATAAATGAGATTACAAAAGCTTAGTTTGTTGACATTATTGATTTTATTCTTTTCTTCACAGCAGCAGCAGCTGACTACTCTGAGTTTATTATCAGGGATGAAGGTGAGGTCACTTTGTCATGTGAAAATGTGACAGATGATCAAGATAAATGTGACAGAACTACCTGGCTCTTAAGTCAGTCAAATAGAGCCGTAGTAACACTGTTTGAAAACGGGAAGATTCACCAAGGGGTCAAAAATAAATCAGACAGACTGAGTGTTACAGCAAAATGTTCTCTGGTTATAAAGAAGCTCACAGCTGAGGATGTTGGTCAGTACACCTGCAGAAGGTTCAACAAATCAGGACAAAAAGAAGGTTCAGACTCTGTAGCTGAGCTGTCTGTTGTTAACCGTGAGTATTTCCATCATAATGTTTTCAGATTATTAGAACATCAAACTGAAACATTACAATAACTATAACTACAGTGATGATTACTGTAAATGTTATTCTTGTTCTCTCTTTTTTAACAGTAACTGAATATAAGGATGATGACACAGTGACATTGAAGTGCTCTGTGTCCACATATAAAGAATGTAAATACACTGTGAAGTGGCTCTATGGTAACAAAGACCTGAGGATGTCACAGTCTGCCTGCAGTGTGACCTTTGCAACATCTGATCATATTTACACATCCAAGAACTCTGAGATGTTGAAGTGCCAAGTAGCACATGGTGGAAACGTGCAGGAGTTTATCTTCAGTCAATCTTCTGGTCAGAGAAGGGATACGTAAACATTTCAGTCCTTACAATAACTTCATCCTGTTATAAACAAACAAAGAACTTTTTTGGGGATATGATCATAGAAAAAGTGCTTGTATGATTGGGTGAATAAGGCGAGTTGTATAAAGCGCTTTGAAGTCAGGTAAAGTAGAAAAGCACTGCAAAAGAAGCACAATTTAACAGACTGCAGAAGCCCGCTCCTACCAACAGTCAGCGTTGGATTCTTATACACGATACACTTACTTCACTTCAGCAAGTTCCCAAAAATAAGCTGTAAAAGAAAACATCCTGTGGAGATGTATTAATGGAAAGAAGGAAAAGGGGAAGTCAGCTTAATGAGGCTGCTGTTCATTTTCTGTTCCAGTTTATAAAAAAGCTTATTTTTTAAAAAACATTTCTGTCAGTGAAATAACATTATAACCAGAACAATATTTCTTTGTTGGTCATTTTAAGCAAATACAATGATCTTAACCGAGTAATTTTATACAACCTAAAACACATTTGATTTTTATACATCAGGATTTTAAAAAGACAAGAACCTGCAGACATAATGTGTTTAATGTTTTTCTTTTTCTTCAGGTGTGTGGAAGTTTATTGTTGTAGCGCTGGGGTTAACAGTACTCATAATGAGTGCTTTCATAGGCATCATATGGAAGAGAGTTAAAGGTGAGAGCTTTCACAAGACTGAGCTTTCATCACCAGGGAGACTGCAGAAACCAGGATGGACTTTCATTCTAAAAGCTTGAATTGATTTTTCTCTTTTTCAGAACACAAATCACAGATGAATGAAAATGCTGTGAGTTATAACACTTTCATGCTATATACGAGTAATCAGTCTTTCTTACTGATGTGATTATAGTCTGCTGTGTTTATGAGGCTTCTTTGTCTGTTTTATTTGTTCCAGGAACTCAGTTTAAACCCTGCAGTGACTCTGTCTGCTCCAGGAACCATTCAGGACTCTGTGAGCTCAAATACTTACTCACCACTAGGGATGGGTATCGTTTAGGTTTTATCCGATACCGGTGCCAAATCAGTACTTTTGAAACGGTGCCGGTGCTCAAACGGTGCTCAAACCAGTGCTTAAAGAATGGAGAACACAAAATTGGTCCAAAAACCTCTCATGTTCAGCTGGTTTTTTGTAAAAAGATAACAATGTTAGCCTTTTCTGCAGCTATGGGGCATATATGGTATCACTCTTGGCTGGAAGCAGTGCTTAAACAATGGAAAAAACACAAACTTTATCCAAAAACCTCTCATGTTTAGCTGTTTCCCTCTTTTTCTTTGGTCATTTTAGCCTTTTTGGCCAGAGTGAAGGGAGCATCTGCCATCAAACAAGAAGACAGCCGCATGTAGCTACGATGGTGTTTGCTAGTTCACCTTACATGCATTAATGTAATAACGTGGTTAGCCTACTCAGCATAAATTACACACGAACAACATTAAGCTACTCACGCAGAGACGAACGGCTGCTGCTGCTGCCATCATCATCCTCATCATTTCTGCTACACTGGCAGTGCTAGGGGCCAGGACTCTACTCTTCGTGTTTTTTGGGGATGTTGCTAACTCCGGGTCTGATAACAGGCACCACACCCACAGTAGATGTGCTCGGTGTGAGGTCTCGCAGCAAGCTATCAAATACAGCGCATTTCTGGCCTTTTAAAAAAAAAACGCTATGCGTCGCCAGGTATTTCATCGGATTTGATGTGTTACTTCCTTTGACAGTATCACAGTATCAGCTTAAAGCACTTGTTGCTGCTGAGTTTGCATATTTTGCTGTGAAGTACAGCCAGACTTTTGACCGCTTCGCCTTGGACATTTTTAATCTGTAGCTCTGCTCTAAAAGAATGTACGTACCTGGGCCCGCCTACTATCCTCGGAAACGTAAAATGATTGGCTAGAAGTGTATCACAGCTCAGGAAAAAAAAAGCACCGAAATAAAGCACCGAAATGTGCGCTGCTTTTCGGTCTGGTTACTACCGTTTATGACAGAACCAGTGCCATCATGGCACCGGACACCGGTACCCATCCCTACTCACCACTTGTATTTGTTCTCCCATATGTTGAATCTAAGCATTACTGAGCAGTCTCTATGTTGTCGTATCTGTGCAGGCTGAATCTGAATACGCTGTTCCCTATTCCTCCATCAGCTACACTAACAACACCACCAGTAAAGCTCAGGTAAGCTGTCCTGTTGGTTATTCAGGTGATGTCAGTTAATAACAATAAAAATTCCCATGAAAGAGCAAGGTAAATGTTGATATCTGAGTGTTAAGAATAAATATTAAGATTATAATACTATTATCATATCTGCCTTACCCTACATTATTATGGTCTTAATTATTTTGTTTTTTGTGTATTCACTTTCAGGTTGTAGGTCAAGATGATGATGATGAAGATGATGACACAGTGACCTACATCACCATGAAAAGTCACATCACTTCTGCTGCACCCTCCAGTGATCCCAGCAGCCTCTATGCTGCCGTTAACAAACCAGTGAGAGACACGTGTTGACGAAACAGCTACAGCTCATACAAGCTTTCTTACGTTACACTGGTTATGGTTGCGCTCAGGCCCTTTTCAACCTGTTATTTGTATCAGATTGTGTAAAAATGTTTCTAATAGGCTTAAGTTCTCCATGTTTAACAAAAAGGATATTATACTGCTCATTTACATTTCTAACACAGAATGTTGCACTATGTTTTATCCATAAATTGTCTCCAGTTTGACAAAGTTCAGAATTTATTACTGTAGCAATCCCTTTATCCAGAAGGGGGTGCTGTATATTCATTATAACAAAATGTGAAGCAGTGGAAGAAATGATCTAACATCCTCAGACATAATAAAAGTCACATGTTACATCAGCTGTTTCTGCTTGCAGTCATTTAAACATCTATATCTCAGAACTGTTTGAGTGTGTGTTTCAAAGCTGAATTAGTTAATTATTCCGTATTCAACAATATAGAATCGCAATGGAAAACAACAAACTTCATTTTTACATTGGGCTATACATCCTGTGATTAACACTCCTCTAAATCCCTGTGCTTTGTGAAAATAATCTCTTTGGGATTTATGATTTGTTCGTCTCTGTAAACTTTTCGATTGGACAAATGGGAGAGAGGGGTTTCACCCACTCAAGGTGCATTTCCTGCTACTCCCTCTGCTCGATGCAGCAGGAAAACTGTTATTCCACCACACAAGGAAAAGAAAAAACATGGTTTTCAAAGTGTGTGCTGCTTCTCATTGCAATTGTATCTGTGGCGTCTGATATGAGCCCTTTTGGTTTGGCGGTGTGCGTAAACTCTGAGCATTATGATTCAGTTTCTCATATTGCAGAAGTAAATAAAGTAAAGTGGACAGGACAACCAAACCTTACTTAACTATCTAAGAGATTAATTTTAGGAGTCACTTTAACAACAACTGGCTGTTAATAAATGAGGAACATGGAAGCTGTGACAGTCTGGTTGTGTAAGAATAATGGCAGAAATGTGAGAAAGAAAGCTGAAAGTCATAATGAGGAAGTCATAGATCGAAAACTACAGGAAGAAGACACGCTTATGCTTTACAAAGCCTGAGAAGAAAGGAGAGACTGAGAGACATGATGGTTACATTTAGATGGATAGAAATGTTTCTGTTCTTTGTACTCATGCTTCAGTTTGGAGGTAAGGATGATTTTTACACTGTACATCGTCTTAGGATTTGAAAACTATTCTTCTTTTTAATTTTAGTAATATCATTTTTATTTAGCACACAAAGCTGTGGTGTTTCTGTGAACAATGAAAACTGAGTTTGATGCACTCTTGAAAAATGTAGTGTTAACATTTTTGATTCTGTCATGTTCTCAGGAGTAAATAGTGGAGATCTTTTGCTCTCCTTCACTGTCAGAGATGGAGATAAAGTCACTTTGCCTTGTGTAAATCTCATCAACAATCATCACAACTGTGACACTACTGTCTGGCTCTTGACTGATTCAAGAGTCACACCAACAGTAGAGCTGGTTTATCTTGGACAAATCAAAGAAAAAGCCAAATCAGACAGACTGAGTGTTACAGCAGAATGCTCACTGGTTATAAAGAAGGTCACAGCTGAGGATGTTGGTCGTTACACCTGCAGACAGTTTAGAGGCAATCCAGGGAGACAGCAAGGTCCAGATGCTGTGGTTTCTCTGTCTGTTGTTAGCAGTGAGTATTTGCAACACTATATTTTGAGCTCAAACCATCCTGTTAGAACAACATGCTGACAAGTTACATTTTGAAAAAAGGAAACTTATATTTATTTGGTATTTCTCTTGAATTTCATCTTCACCAGTGACTGAACACAAGAAAGCTGTTGAGGTGACTTTAAACTGCTCTGTGTGGACATATGGACGGTGCAAACACAAAGTGAAGTGGATCCATATCAGTGAAGCTCTGGATAGAGATTACTCAAATTTAAAAACATCGGAGTCTCCCTGCTCTGCTGCTGTGACTTTTCTGAATGATGCACACAGTCATATATCAACTTATGACTTTAACTGTAGCGTAACAACAGAAGGAAAAAAAGAGCAGCTTTTTACCTTCAGCACTCAGTCATCAGGTAAGAAACCAGGAGAGATTCTGAAGAACTTTTCAAAATAACTTTGCATTAATCTGACTAATTACCTAAAATATCCGCTCATTTTATTGATCTGAAGCTTTAACTGACTGAATTTAGTTTCCTAATGAAAGGTCCACTGAATTTTATTCAGGTGAGAAATCAAATACTGCAACAACAATAAAATCAGAAACTACAACTGGAAACACAACAAAAGAGCTGGAAATCATGGATGATTCAACAAAATTACAAGGTAACCAACAATATTCAGCTTTTTTTTTTTCAATATTTTATTTTAGAATGAAATGTTTTAATTTCAGATACATGTTTTTTTTCCTCTGTATTCATCTACATTAAAAAACAAAAACAATCAGAAAATGACATTTAAAATATTATTTTCATGCTTTTCATGCTCTGTCTCCAGGCTCATGCTGGTACAGGCTCATCATAGTGCCTCTGGGTTTAGCAGCACTTATAGCAGCTGTTGTGGTCATCAACATCTGGACAAGAGCTGGTGAGAATGTTCACACATAAGCAAGAAGGGTTGATAAACCAGACATGAAGCTCTGAAGAAGCACGGGTTTATGATTTTGTATTTTACAGGTGTGTAAAGATGGTGAACAATGAAAAAGTCCAGTCTACTGAAGTAGCTTGACCAACCCTCCAGCTTCTATCAGATCTCACTGATCAGCACATCAACAAGCTTTATATTTGCACGAGGAGCAGAAGCTTTTAAAAAGAGAATCGTTGTTTTTGCCTTAGTCACAGTTTGGACAACAATTTGAAATCTTGATATGATCTTTTTAGAACCACAGTGACTTTTCTAAAATACCTGCCTGCATCAGCGGTAAAAAGCTCTTTCTCCTTGTACTGTGTTTTTTGGAGGTGTACATTGTTTTTCATCAGTTTTCAGCAGGCAGGGGTAGCTTTTGGGGGTTTTCTGGACCACAAAAATAGAAACACGTTTGACATGTTGTTTTCTCTTTCTGCAGAAGCCTCCTGTACAGCATGGTTGTTGTAAAAAGAAATACACATACAAATATTTTTCTTTTACATCTGCATTTGCTGATCATTTCTGAATTTGAAAAACATGCTCTCACTATTATTTCCAAAACACTCCTGTTGGCACTTGGGTAATAGGCACTTGGGTAATCTTGGGTAATAGATTTCAAAGCCATTTTTCATTTCTTTCTTTTTCAGCTGCAGAAAGTTAGTTTAGAGTTTTGAGCTTAGTTTTATGAGCCTGAGCCTGGATACAAAGTCATTTGTATGTGGTCGAATCTGGTCTGCGCTCAAATGAGTTTTGATTGATGATGATGTAATCACACACACTGTTATCTTTAATGGATTTGAACATAATGCAATCTTTAAAATAAATAAAAATTCTAAGCAGAAAGTCTGTTTTGCATCTCTCACTTCAGTCACTTTTGGTGTCTTGTTTCCAGTCTTTAACTCTCATGTTATTTTAAGAACAACCACTTCTACCTGTCCCATTTCCATAAGTACACCCTATCTTCGTTCATTTCTCTCCTTTGAACTCTTTGACAACCCTTCCCAGCATCCTGTGACTGGTTTGTGCTTTCATGACTACAAATGTAAATTTGGATTGGATTTTTGCCCTATCCTGTTAGCTTCTCTATTTGACTTTAAAGTACATTTAAATATGCCATTCAGCCACAACTTTGAGACCTGCCTGTCACAGTCAGGCTGCAAAGCTGACTGTGTGAATAAAGGAGGTGAACCCAAGCGCAGACACTCTAAAACAAAACTCAAACTTAACAGAAAGCGAGACGTTTATTAAGGCTGGTAAGACATTGCAAAACAAAAGGCAGAGGTGATGCTAAACAATAACCTAAACTGGGGAAATTAAAGATAAACATAAAAAACCCAAAACATGACGTGGATACGTGACACATGATAGATGGAACATAGTGGTGCAAAGGACAAAAGACAACCTGACACTGAACAAAGTAGGACAGAGGACTTCAGTACACACAGAGATAATGAGGGGATGTGGAACAGGTGGGAACACAGCTGGGACAAATCAGACCTAACGAGACAAGGAACACTGCACATAGGACAGGGACTTTCACAGTAAAACAAGAAACAGAGTGGAATCCAGACATGGCAACACAAGCTTGACAATATGAACAAGAAGACAAGAAACATGACAGACTAACACAGATGACTTAAGTAAAACATAAACTAAACTTAAGGTAACCAAATGATAATCCTATTACATAACATATTTAAAGGAATAACTTAAAGACTCAAAGCACTGCCCAAAAGCTTATCTCCATCTATACAAGGACAAGTGACCTCTGAGGAAGTTAGAGGAAGCATGAATAAAAACATATCTGTGATATCTGAAACAACTCATTTGGACTGTCTGCAGTGTTTATGTGGCAGCTTTGTGTATCCTATCTCATGTCAAGGCTTTCATTGGGGAGTGTGAACATTTCATTCTGTGGATTGCATTGCTCTACTGAAAATAAATCTCTTGTAAACTGGAATAGAAGGTGATAATTTATACTTTGCATGTCCCACTTGTAGTAAACTTTTCCCCTAAAAAGCATGATTGGATACTGAAATGTTTAAACATAAAGAATCATTCATCTTCTGCAGCTTTAAAATATCTAAAAGACACTCTGTGGTTTTTTGACCTGTGTCTGGTCGTCATTAGTGTCATGGTCCTGGGCCATGTTGGCCCAGTATTCTAAGTTTTTGTGTGTTTTGTATTTTGTTCCCTATTTATGCCTTGGTTCCTAGGTTATTTAGTTAAGATGTTCCTTATTTGGTTACCTCCTGTGTGTATCTGTGAGCCCTCGTCTCTCCTTGTGTTTTATTCCATGTTTTCCCCAGCCCATTATGTCTGTGTTCTCCCCGTGCTCTCTCTCTCCTCCTGTCTGTACCTCTGTGTACTTCCTATTTTACTTTGACAGTCTCTCGTCAGTATGCGTCATGTTGTGTTCACTCCTGCCCTGTCTCGTTATGATTATCTGTGTCAGCTGTGTTCCCCGTGTGCTCCCACTTCCCTCGTTAACCCTCTGTGTATTTATGTGCGTGTCTCCATCAGGTCAGTGTTGCGTCGTCAATGTCTCTTCCCCGAACCTGTGTGGCTTTCTGTTCCCTCGGGCTTTAGTTTATATTCCTGGTTTTGTTCTGTTACTTTGCACTTCTGCAATAAAGCAGCATTTTTGAGTTCAGTTCCAGTCTCCGTGAGTTTTGCGTTTGGGTCTTCTCCTGCCTCCACACAGCCAGTACATGACAATTAGAGGTTAAAACCTGCAGAGTTATGCTGGGGCTGTCGTATCCACATTTGCACCAAAGCACTTCCCCTTCAGTTCTCAGAAAGAGACACTTAAATAAGATGTAATGAGGAAGAAATGATGTACCAATGAAGTGACAACAGTTGAGCCTGTGAGTTTGTTGCCTCTGCACATCTATGCAGATTAATGTTTCTACCCTGTTGGCCTTACTTTCAGTCACGAATAAAAAAAGAGAGAATGAAATTTACAGTAATCTTCCAGTTTGTGTTTTAATGAGACAGTCTGAGCTGAAAATTATATGATTGAAATGTTTACTATTAACAACATAGGCGTGAGCCACAAAAAAAAAACAACAATATGTTGAACTTTCTGAAAGTGTAATAACCAACACCCTCAGCTGTGAGAACAGTTTGCTGTTACACTTAGTTTAAATGTCTAAAGGACATTTAGTGTGTGAAGCGTCTGTTTCTGACGGTAACTCTTCTACATTCTCACCAACTCTGCCCCTTCACTTCTCAGAAAAACAACACTTCACAGACACAGTGAGGGACCAACAAGTATCAGAGCAAGAAGACGTAATCTTACCTTCACAAACGGACAGTGGGATTATCATAAGTCACTGAGCAACATTCGGCTGTCTGTTCTACGTGCTCGTTTTAGTTTTACAGAGTTTGATGGCCTGCAGTGACCTTTGACCTCTTTAATATTGTTTCGTTCCCCAGCCATTTTATAAACAACAGAAATTGTCAGAGAAAGGACTTCCTGAACAGTTAGCGTGAGATAGTGAGATAACAACCACAGGAACCGCCACAGGGAGCACAACTTTAAAGTCTGCGACTGTCATTACTGTGAGAAACAGGAAGGAGAAATACCGAGAAGCATGATGGCTGAATTCAGATGGATTCACATGTTTTTATCAGTGATACTAATGCTTCAATTAACAGGTAGGAATACAGATACGTTTATAAATGAGATTACAAAAATTTACACTGAGGACATTATTATTATTATCATCTCAGCAGATTCTGAGTTCTATGAATGTATTACCTCACTAATAACAGGGAAGCTGATACACTTATTTTTCAGAAGCTCAAGAAGAAAATGAGAAAAGAGAGACTATGAGAAATGATGGTTAAATCGATTTAGCTTAAAGTGTTTTTATTGCTGTACCTGTGCTTCAGTTGGTAAGGATACATCCAACATGTGTATAAGAGAAAGATTTAAAAACATTTCCAGCTCAGTGCACTAGTGAAAATGAAAAAGATACAAATGCATACATGTGTGCATAACTGTGCAAAATTATCTGTGCTCTGACATGCAGTGTTACCTTTTTGATTCTTTGTCGTGTTCTCAGGAACACTAAGTGGAGATCTTTCACTCTCCTTCACTGTCAGAGATGGAGATAAAGTCACTTTGCCTTGTGAAAATGTGATGAAGAATCATCACAACTGTAACGCTATCAACTGGCTCTTCATTGAATCAAGAAGCACACCAGCAGTAGAGCTGGTTAATCATGGACAGATCAAAGAAAAGGCCAAATCAGACAGACTGAGTGTTACAGCAGAATGTTCACTGGTTATAAAGAAGGTCACAGCTGAGGATGTTGGTCGTTACACCTGCAGACAGTTTAGAGGCAATCCAGGGAAACAGCAAGGTCCAGATGCTGTGGTTTATCTGTCTGATGTCATCAGTGAGTATTTACACCACACCACACCAGACCACCAGTATTTACAAGCTGTGAACAACTAAACAATATGCTAACACCTTACATTTATTTTTTTTTTAAAAATGTTTGTTTGTTTGCTTTTTTCTTCGAATCTTCAACAGTGACTGAACAGAAGAACACTGATCAAGTGACTTTAAACTGCTCTGTGTGGACATATGAACGGTGTAAACACAAACTGAAGTGGATCCATGACAGTGGAGGTCTGAATAGAGATTACTCAAATTTAAAAACATTACAGTCGTCCTGCTCTGCTGCTGTTACTTTTATAAAGTCATCATACAGTCACATATCTAACTCTGACTTTAAGTGTAGCGTAACAACAGAAGAAAACAAAGAGCAGCTTTTTACCTTCAGGCCTCAGTCATCAGGTAAGAAACCAGGAGAGATTTGGTTGAGAAAATTACTTTCAACTGATGTGAGGAAAGAACTTTTAATTAGCTGAATTTGATCTTTTGTTTGAATGATGAAGATACAGTAACATCAGCAACAACAAGAACAACAAGAACATCAAGAACAACATCACAGACTGATGACCCAGGTGATTTTTCTTTTTTTTCTTTTTTTTTGGGGGGGGGGGTTCAAAGCAATGATTGAATAGTTTTTTGTTAAGTCACATGCATGTCATATTTGCAACTTTTCTACCTCTTAGACATTGAACAGTAAATGAAACGCTTCAGATATTTGTGTTCAGGTGCAGCTCTGGTGTGGCCGTACATCCTCGTGGCTGTTATTTCAGCAGCACTTTTAATCTTTGCTGTGAAACTGATTGTACTGAAGAGAGGTGAGAGAAAATCCCACATTAAATATTAAAGCTGAATCTTCTCTGTGGTCAAGTGTGTAATCCTGTTTTTCTTTTCTTTTCAGGGACCAAAACACAAGCCAATGAAAATGTGAGTTTAAAAATAATCTTTACTAAACATTTTAATTCTAGATCAGAAGTGATGCAGTGGTTGGTGCAGCAAAAGATCAAGAAAAGAAAAAAGAGGGTGCAAAATTCATTTTTGCTTTGATTTTATAATTATTAACTCCAAAAATGACCTCAGCCTATGTGCAAAGTCCTTTCTGGTCACAAAAAAGACCCTATGGTACTGGTAGTTGGACTTTTGTGTTGCATTTTATGTGTTTTATGTCATTATCTATCTATGATTGTTGCAGATGTTTAAACACTCAAAAGTAACTGGAAGTTGCACTGATGTAATGCATATATTTATTCAGGCTTGACTTCAAATCCTTCAGTCATTTAGAAAATAATAAGGTCAAACTCACAACTTCTGCTGTTTGCATTTGTTCTTCAACATTATAAAACTAACTTTACAACATGAGACTGTGCAAGAGATAGATTTCAAACTGAAGGGAAGTGAACTGTTGCTGTCAAACTAAGCCAAAAGAAGTGGTAACAAATTTTGACATCGTTGGCAGAGACGGGTCAGTGTAGATCCTCCTGCATCTCAGAGGGCAGTAATCATGTTTTCTTTACTGTGTAGGCGGATCATGAAGATGGTGTTTCCTACATCTCCATCAGCTACACCAACAAGGCTAACAGTGAAAATAAAGTAATGCATATGATATGTTTCTGGTTTCATCAGTGCATTAGTAAATGATGTTTTCACTGTGTTGTGTTACATGTGGTGAAACATACTGTGGTCTGTGTGCTTCCAGGTTCGGGATAAATGTGAGAGTGATGAGACAGTTACCTACTCCACTGTGAAAGCTTCCTCCACAGATCCCAGCAGCCTCTATGCTACCATAGAGTAAACAAAAAGGAAACTTAATCATCAGGTCATTGCTTCTGTGAAAAAGCTTCGTCCCTATAAGAATTATCGGTTTGCTCAGTTTAAAAGGAGGAAGCAGTTGTGTGAGTGCTTAAAGAGCAGAATTTGTAACATTTGAAAGGCTTTCAGATTTATTTTATCTTTTGTTCAAAGTTTTGAAATGATGTACATAGATGTGTTTATTTTGCTATTTGCCTGTAAATTTTCTAAAACTGCAGTAATTTATAAGTTTAGTTTCATTTTTTCCATAAACAATTATTCAAACATTTGTGTCTCATTGCTCTAAGCATCAAAAGCAGGATTAAATGGAATCAGGCATCAGAGTGGGAGGATATGTCTTTACCTGTATGAAAAACACAATTTTACATGAATGAATGAGAAAGTTTTATTATGTTGGTTGCATTTCTCTACTGACAACAAACCTTCCCTCTGGTGAGCAGGTTTTTTCACAAAGGGCTTAAACTTATCTAAATGAAGAAATTCAGTTCAAGACACCTGAGATTGATCATAAATCAGGACACATACATATGAGAGTTAAAGTGAAAGGAGACAATATCCACTGCAAGTTTAGAATATCTAAAGGACACACAGGCTACACACACAGTGACATTAAACTGCTCTGTGTCCACATATGAAGAATACAAATACACTGTGAAATGACTATATAACAATGACAATGGCGTGTGGATATCACAGTCTACCTGCTCAGCTAGTGTGACCTTTACAACATCTGATCATATTTACCAATCCAACAATTGTTGGAGATTTTGAAGTGCAAAGTGACACATGGTGGAAAAGGTGGACGGTGGATGTTTTTCCCATTGACTGACTTGGAGAGTGGCCTAAAAAAGTAAATAACAGCACAGGTCAGTGTTGAACAGATTTAAGCACCTGCTCCGATCAAAGTTTAGTGTTGGATTATTTAGACCTTGATCAGATCAATAACATTGAACAAATACATTTATTTCATTACATGACAAGCTTATTGTCATCTGTGAAGTCAGTGAAAACAGTTGTTCAGTAAAGTTACAGTCATGACCACAACCATACCCAAGTATATTACTTTAACCAGGACTAATGAACTTTCCCTGAACCTGCAAACGTTTTTGGACCTTAGGTGTTTTTTTAACCACAAGGGTGTATAGACAAAATACAACAATAGGAAACCCAACAACAGTGTTTTCAGTTTGGAATTATATTGGATATTATATTATTTAGATTTATATATTATATTTTCTATTATATTTTCTGTTCTGTCTTTTTTGGATTGTTCTCTTTTATTTACAGTTTTATTTTTGTTGCCTGCACTTTCTAATAAATTTCACTTCCTTTGTATTTGCCTCCTTGATTAGTCGCAGCAGTGTTTGTTTTCCCATCTAGTTTACCTTCCTTCATTACCTGTTGTGTATTTAAACACACGTTGCTGCTGGAGTGTATACTTGCTTAATCGATTAGTTGCGGCAGTGTTTGTTTCCCTTTCATTTCCTGTGGGTGTAACCACTCATTCTGTTCGATGCTTACTGTCTGTCTGCTTATGAGATTTCCTGTTGTATATTCAGCTTTGTTTGATGGATATTGTTATCTGGTCCCTGTTGGTTTTTTCCTTGCCCCAATAAAAGTTTGGCTTTTGTTTTGGATACACACTTTTCAATCAACATCACTGTTTTGTTATTAGTTTTATGTCTACTGGAGTGTATAATGGAAGATGTTAGGCTGAAGTTCCCCATGTAACAACCAGCTTCATTTATTTTTGTAACAATTACTGTTGTCCAGAAGGGGGTGCTGTATAATAATTGCAAGAAACTAAGCTACCAAATAGACACATACACTAACTGGTTTAAAAAAAAACAATACAATAGAAAATGAAGAACTTTTTTTTTCATATTTTATTTTTTCATAAATGAGTGTTCTTTATGTAAATAAGATGCCAGTGATGTTTCTTTAAGCAAAGCAAATTAAAATTGTTGCAGTCCAAAAAATGAAAAAAATAAACATCCAAATTCAAACTCTCTCTGCTTAAGTATGTCATTAATCTGCACTCTGAAAAGTAATGGTGACATTTCTACTTCTCTGGCATATTCTCAGTAGATCTTTCTCTTTCCTTTACTGTCAGAGACGGAGATAAGGTCACTTTGGAGTAAAGGAAAACAAAGGAACAAAGGAAGCAAAACCCAAGACAATGCACACATGGAACATGTTGTGGAGGTTTTCCATTTAAATAAAGCCTGCAGACGAGCGGTGAGCGGTAGCTAACATTCTTTAATCCAAACACACAAAGAACAGAAAACCAAGCTTGTGGAGAGCCTACATGACCGCGGGGCAGGTCAGCAGAGTCTCACTGAGCCTAGCATGGCTCTCAGTTAAATACCTTCTTCAGGAACAAAAGGCAGTACACAGCTGTTTCACACATTAAGGTTCACACTCCCTTCACACTTCCTTACAACACCTCCACCATTTGTCTTACAGTATGGGTGTCAGACATGTTAAAATCCAGTGGCACCAAGGCATTATACAATAAAATAATGTGATTAATACATAAGTAAAAGAAATTCCTATACAAACACATGCTCAACAAAATAAGACAGGAAATGAGAAAGGTAAACAGGGGTGCTAGTTTCAGTCATTATGCAAATCCAGTGTTATAAGGATGGGGAAAGGATGAGACTAAAGCAGTCACTTGAATGAGTGGCACTGAAAATGTGAAAACCTGCCACTGCATCCACATGAACAGAACTAGCTTTTACACTAAGGGAGGAATAAAGCCAAAGCAACTAGGACCTGAGAACTAAATACATTTTTTTAGGTTGCAAGAAAGTAAAGCAATCTAAAATACAAAATATTCCCACTTATGTTTATTCTGGTCATTTGTGGATAACACCTCCCCCGCTCTGCTGCTGCTCATTAAAAATGAATTAAACAAGCTAAATCATTAAGAGCAAAGTCTTGCTTACCATCACCAACATGGATTCTGTTAAACACTGAACAAGCAATATGAGTTTGCACAAGACAATTGGTACAAATGCATACTTTGATATATGGCAGTGGACAGGAAGTGTGCTGTGGCTTTAGTGGAGATAAAACTCTACAACACATTATTTAATATCCTATAAAATTACTCTTATTTACCTCCACCAAAATTAGTAAGACTGCAGTGTCAGTTTGGTTGAGAAGGGGTCTACACATTTGAAAAACTGAGGGAATTCATATGATCTACATTAAAAAATAAATACAAGAAATAACCATAACATTGAAAATGACCACAGCCTGAATGAGGAGGAGACAGGAAGTAAACTAGATAGGCATGTGTCTTTGACAAGTACAACAGAGT
Organism: Copadichromis virginalis; assembly: GCF_057382275.1. Lineage (NCBI taxonomy): Eukaryota > Metazoa > Chordata > Actinopteri > Cichliformes > Cichlidae > Copadichromis > Copadichromis virginalis. The sequence continues at coordinate 22,278,389 of NC_140632.1, forward strand.
TTGCCAGTTATAGATGTGACAAAATGAGAAGGAAAACCAGAACAAAACGTGATGATTGAACACAAATTCTTCAACATTTCTCTGTTTCTGTTGCTTCTTTTTTCAGGTAAGGAAACCTTTATTTACAACTAAAACCTTTTTGCTATTTTACTTAATCTCAACAACAAATTTCAAACACACATTTTCAGATATGAAAATTAATTAGCTTTGAAAACCTCTTCCTACTGTAACACTTTATCAGCATCTAACTTACTGAACAGATTATTGTTAAGATTAATAGATGCATGAAGTAGTTTTGAATAATTCACTGTCTTAATGATAGACGTCTGATATTGATAAGTATGTTCAGTTACAATAGTCACCAAACTCTTGTTTTGTCTCAATTATTAGGTGTAATTTCTACATCAATTTTCTTTTACCTACTTTAGCTTTTATGCTGTGATACTTTCTGTTTGCTTTCTGCATTTATTTTTATATTCCTCCTTTGGAGTCTTTGTGGAGCAAATCAGCTGAACTTGTTTTGAACTGGTTGTTAAGAGTAAGCTGAAAGTCTTTATGAGGACATTATGATTCACTAATTAAAGGAAGCTCTCCGTGTATCTAGATGTATTACAAGGTCTGTGTTTTTTTTATATTTGTGCTTCAGTTTGAAGGTAAGGATACATGTAACATGTAAGAGATTTTTTTTTCTTCTTTTGAGTTTTACTTTATTTTGAAATCCAAGAGAGCTGTGCTTTTGTTTGACAACCCAAATCAAGTTTTTTGTTAGTTCTTTTGTAATAAGAATGTAAATCGTCTCCGTTCAGACAACTATTGTTTTTTTTTTCTGTTATATTCTCAGGAGATCTAAGTGGAGATCTTTCACTCTCCTTCACTGTCAGAGATGGAGATAAAGTCACTTTGCCTTGTGAAAACATGATCAAAAACCATCACAGCTGTGACACTACCACCTGGCTCTTCACTGATTCAAGAGGAAAATCAGCAGTAGAGCTGGTTAATCTTGGACAAATCAAAGAAACAGTCAAATCAGACAGACTGAGTGTTACAGCAGAATGTTCACTGGTTATAAAGAAGGTCACAGCTGAGGATGTTGGTCGTTACACCTGCAGACAGTTTAGAGGTAATCCAGGGAAACAGCAAGGTCCAGATGCTGTGGTTTATCTGTCTGATGTCATCAGTGAGTATTTACACCACAATATGTTGAAGTTCAAACTGTGTTGTTAGAGCAACATCATGAAACATTACATTTAGTGAAAAGAAATGTATTCATACTTTTTAATTCTTCTTGCGTTTATCTTCACCAGTGACTGAACAGAAGAGCAGGGATCAGGTGACTTTAAACTGCTCTGTGCAGGTACATGGACATTGTGAACACAAAGTGAAGTGGATTCATTACAGTGAAGGTCTGAATAGAGATTACTCAAACATAAAAACATTACAGTCGTCCTGCTCTGCTACTGTGACTTTTGTAAATTCTTTATACAGTCACATATCTAACTCTGACTTTAAGTGTAACGTAACAACAGAAGATGGCAAAGAGCAGCTTTTTACCTTCAGCCCTCATTCATCAGGTAAGAAAGGAGGAGAGATTTTAATGATTATGATAAAATTTTGAAAGTAACTTCACATTATTTGTTTATTTTAACAACTTAAAGTTTTAACTGACAGACAATTTATACAGACAATTTATTAGTGAAAGGGCCACTGAATCTTCTTTTTTCATTTAGGTGAACAAACAAACAAACAAACAATTACAACAACAACAGTTAAATTGGAAATCACAATTGGAAATACAGTAAGAGCAGGTCTGGGGACAAAAGAGTTGGAAAGCATGGAAGGTTCAAGAAAATTACAAAGTAATGCCAACTTGTCCTCTGTATCATTTTTCCTCCGCTTTCTGAATTTCAGAACGAAAAGTTTGAGGTTTGTGTTGTGTGTTTTGCAAAGAAAAATACATTTCAAATATGCTTTTCGTGTTTTCTTTATCTTCCCAGGCTGGTCCTTGTACAGGCTCATCATTGTGGCTCTGGGTTTAGCAGCACTTAATGCTGCTGTTGTGATCGTCAACATCTGGATAAGAGTTGGTGAGAATAATCATATATGAACAAGATTTTGTTTGTGGAAGCTAAAGTTGACTCCTTACTTGGTCCTTTTAGGGAAAAAAGCACAGATGGAGGAAAACACGGTGAGTTTGTTAACTTTTTTCGGACAAAGTATACACAATAAATAGGCGATCACACTGAATTTTGGATAAAACTGTATTTTCTGGCTCATGAACAAGTAGAACCCATCAGGATAAAAGAAAATCTTTACTTTGTCGGCTTATTAGTCTGATTGTGCTAAATGCAAAATGCAGTTACAGTTTTAATGATGTTCATTGTTCTGTATTTTACAGATGTGCAAAGATGAGGTTGATGATGGAGCAGTGAACTATGAAAATGTCCAATCTTCTGATGAAGTTTGACCGAGCCTCCTCCTTCTGGCAGATCTCACATATCAGCACATCAACGTGCTGTATATTTCTTTTTACCTTCATACTCAACCTTTTAAACAGAGACTCGTGCTCTTGCTTCAGTCACAGTTTGGATAACGATACTGAAACTGTGATACTCTCCTACTTTGAAAACCAAAGTGACTTTTATAAAAATAACTTCCTGCATCAGCTGTAAAAAGCTTCTTGTTTTGTTTTTTGAAGTGACCAGTATTTTTAATGGTTTTTCAACATTTATGTGCTTTGTCTCAGAATCCTTGAGCTTAGTTTTATCACTCTGTGTGAGGAAGAGCTGATTTAATCAGAACTACACATCTTTCTGCTTCCGTAATTACCCCCTGCTGTTCCCCCTTTTAGAAAGGCTGTCCTTCTATTGTACACGCGTAGTCAACGCATCAAAGAGGAGACTTCAAACACACAAAAACTAAACAAAAAATACAACTTTATTCATTTATTTTGTAATAATTTTGACTTGAATGTAGCTCATTTTCATTAGAAAAAAAGAGACTTGAGAGAAACACATTTTTATGAAAGTCAGGCATTTTGATTTAATATTCACATTTTGTTTTGATTGCCACACAATAGCTACACTTGTTCTAAAGGCTCACCAGCTTTTACACATTTCCCTGAGCGATGGCTTTCTCACAAAGTTTACACATGCAACCCGGACAGGTATTATGCCTTAAGTGTCACGGCTGCACAGCAGTCGTGTGGTGTATTGAAAAAAGGATCCAAAATGCAGGTACCGACTGGGGTGCGAGTGAGTGTTTATTTACAACGGTGAGAAGGTGACAAAACAGGAAGAGCAGAGCGGGGAGTAAACAAACCTAAACTGGGAAAACTAAAGAACAAAACTTAAACCAAACACTCACGGGAGGAGGAGCGAAATGCACGCAGAGAGACGCAGAATGAATACCAGGTAACAGAATAATGCAGACTGACATGAAACTAAACAGACGACGCGACAGAGACCACAGGAAAACACAGGGCTTAAATACACGGGGAGTAATCAGGGAATGGGCCACAGGAGGGAGACACAGCTGGGAGCAATAAGGCTAACGAGACAGGGGAGAGGTAAAACTGAACACACTGACATGAGACATGAACTTTCAGAATAAAACAGGAAACTAACAGACAGAGAATCAGACAGGACACTGAATTTGACAGGCAGACTCATGAGCAGACACAATAACACCATGGACAGACAGAGGGAACACAGAGAAGTGGGAGCAGGCAGGCAAAGAACAGAAACCTAACAAATGGCAAAATCACAACAGAATACACACTCGGAATGAACAAAAGCATAAGGAAACACAAAACACTGAGTCCTCAGACTCAGGACCATGACATTAAGTCACAGCTGCAGACTGAGATTCTTGTCTCTGTCTCAGTGCTACTACACACATTTGATGGACTAACAGGTTGTTCCTTCATCTCCTCCATCAGGAACAGAGCCCTCTCTGCCAGGGAACTGCAGCCACCGCTGAACAGCATCATTCCCAAAGTCAACAAGCTTTGCAATAGCTTTAAATGTCTGCATTAAAATGGGAAAGTCTGACACCATTATCCTCAGTCAAAAATCCTTTTTAAGCTGCTGTTTTTCCTAGTTAAGCCTAATTTGTGTGCCCGGGGACATCCAATGTATATTAATAAACATATCTGTGACAAAAGGGATGCTGCTCTGTACAAAAGATTTTAAAAAAAAGTCAAAGTAAACATCTGTCATTTCCGCTATATACAGTATAGTATATAGAGAGACGAGACTACAAGGCTCCAATTACATCAGTGCAAAAAACCAAATAGATATAAGAACAGTAAGAAAATAGATATACACTTTATACACTAAATATAAACAAAAGTACATCTTTGTGTTTCCATTTAAACAGAAAAAAAACTTGGCACAGAAAACAGACAGATGAAATGGGATGGAGAAGGTGTACATAAATTATACAACATACCTGACAATATCACAGTAAATGTGCAATGTACTGTGCGAAAACCTGCACTGATCTGACCTAATTTCTTCCTCATCCTGATTCCTGACCTGGCTAAGGTGGTTCTGGCATCTGACAAGGATTCCTTCTAGGCGTCTCCCTGGTGAGGTGTACTGGCCGTGTACCACCGGGAGGAGGCCCTCGATCAGACCCAGGACCTGAAGGAGTTACCATGGATAAGCTGGAGAGGGAGGGCTGAAGTTTTCTGCTTAGACTGCTGTCCCCGCAACCCGGTCGCAGATAAATGAAATGGGTAGAGCAAGTTTAGTTTGTAAAGCATGCAATTGTTTCCATGCAGGAAATCTATAGCAAAAAGAAGAGATGAGCCCTTCGTCACAGATGGTGTGGTCACCTGCAGGTTCAAGGTCATTGCATCTCCAACCCACATCGATAGCCACTGTACTTGAGGGAAGTTTGGACAATGTTAAACACTTTCTTCAGGCAATTGTATTTGGATCACCTAAATCAGGGGTCCCCAACTCCAAGCCTCGAGGGCCAGTGTCCTGCAGTTTTTAAATGTGTCTTTGATCGAACACAGCTAATTCGAATGGCTAAATTACCTCCTCAACATGTTTTGCAGTTCTCCAGAGGCCTGGTAATGAACTAATCATTTGATTCAGGTGTGTAGACCCAGGGTGAGATCTAAAACCTGCAGGACACTGGCCCTCGAGGCCTGGAGTTGGGGACCCCTGACCTAAATTCATGACAGTAATTCAAGCAGAAATGCCAAGACGGACAAACAAACCATCCTTAACCTCCTTGGACCTGACGTCCACATATGTGGACATCACATTTTGGGTTATTTAGACCAAAAAACTCAACACATTCTTACCAGATAACACCAGCTACAATATTGGTAATATGTGTGTTGTTCAGCAGAACATTGTCCAGTATGTTGGCTGATATACTTTATTTACCTTTGAAAATAAAAGTTGATCTGATTTTAATGAATTACAAGGAGTGTTATAAATTATTATCTTTGAAATAAACATACAGTGCTTATATTAACTGCTGAATTAGAAAAAATAATGTGCTCTTAAAAACACTCATCTATTTAAAGACTACACAAGCTGTGTTAATTATAGTTATACCATAATCCTTTGTGTCAGCATGTGATGTTAAATATACATAAACAGTATGTGTTATCAAATGAAAGTGCAAAACTCTTTGTTAGGAATCTCTACCTCTGATAACAAGTTTCATGCTTTTTCTAACTGAAAAATGAACTGAACTATGCATGAAACCACAATTCCTAAAACATGGATAACAGAAACATGAAACTCAAATAATAATCATCACAAGCACAACAAGAGAACAAGAAAACAATCCATGATGCAAAATTAATCCAAAACATAATAAACTCAAAATACTGGGTCCAACGGACACAGAACCGTGACAGCTACATAGTACTTCAGTTAGAGTCATTGACCTTTTTTTTTTTTTTTTAACAATGTCCATATCTACTCCACTGATTAAAAAGGAGCATAGCCTCGAATGAATAGCCAATTATATGACCCTTGTCCAACATTTAATGGTTCAATTCATTGCCATTTTTTCCCCATTCGCAGTTTTTTACATATATTTTATAAATTAATGTGCACAGTTTGTGTTGTTAGTGTCTTTGTTAATTATCCCGTTTGTCTTTTAACCCTAACATGAAGCACTTTAGTCTTTCAATCAGTTTTTGTTTTCTCAATCTTATAGAATATTTCTTACATTTAAACACAAAACTTTAGGCTGCTTTGGGGATGAAGAGCCATACAGAGAGGAATTAGGCTAGTAACAAATGTGCAAAAATGACCCATACAACTCATGTGCAGTGATTTTTGTGTAACTATTATTAAAAATTGACACATCACCAACTAATTAAACATGAATGACTCAAACAGATTTTACACAGATGTGATGACTAACTGCTAAAAGGTTTTCTGTGGATACAAATGTCTACAAATATTTGTGACATTCTTTTCTTTCACTTACAGATTGGTAAAAAATGTGTGCACGGGTTACCAGACACACACAGGTTACAATATATTTGTGTGCAGTTTTAACATTATATAGTATATTGTTATTAAAAATTATCTAATTTAGTAGCCATAGCCACTACCTTAACAAAACAGACAGGTAAAGTGGCTATCAGGTAATTGCTAATGAGGAGCCAGGTTAACATTTATGTTAACTCTTCAATATTTCAACACTATTAAAACAGGAGCTTTACTCACTGCTGAAACCTCACTGTTTAGCTGCTAGTGAGGGGCGGGGCTGTGTGCCTGTCTGTGGTGATGTGTCAGTTGAAGGAGGCGCTGTTGGTCTTTTTAGTATCAATTATTATCTACTGACTTTTCTTTCTTTTAAAAATCCTCTTTTAAGACTCTGACTGTGCAGGCTTTGTTCAAGTGCTGTTGGAAAACTTGGACATCTGAGCTTTCCTGTGCATTTATGCATAGTGAACTGGTACTTATACAGAACCTTCCTATATTCAAGTTGAGCATTAAATAGCTTTCTACTACAAGTCATTATTCTACCAGTCACACACATTTCTGCAGTGCTCTAATCTGAGCATTTTTATCTGTTCACACACACTCACACTATAGCCTATAAAGGCAAATTAATGTTTTGGATAAGTTAAAGTAACAAGTTGTTCTTGTCAAGAGAATACAGCCAGTCCAAAATGTAGTGCACAGACCACAGAAGACAATTTCTGTCTACAGAGTGTAAATAGAAATGGTTGAATGAAGAAATCAAACAGTAGTTTCTCTGATAATCAAAGCAACAATCAACCAAAAGCTTCAGATAACTCATACTGACTGCAGTAAACAGAGTTACTTTGGAAGAAGAGAAAGTGGAGTGGCGGAGTCTTCATTGTTTTCTGTGCCAATGTGGAACAAACCTCTGATGGTTTTCAGCCATCCCTCTGCAGAGGAGAAACACAACAGTGAGTCAGATCACAGAGTCCTGGTAAATGCATGAAGTCACATGACTCCGATTAAGGTGACTGCTCTGTTTATTTTCTGTCAAAGTATACATCAGTTCTTGTGTTTTTATCACACTAACAGCATTTTCATGTGAGGTCACTAACCTTCACAGAAATATAACTGTCAATATTACTAATGGACATGAATGTGTTCAGCAGGAGCTTTTAGGTCAAATTCTCTTATACTGACCATGAACCAAGAGCACCACCACTTGCTGCTCCAGGGTCTTTCCCTCATTGTCGCAGACGGTGCAGATATAAACACCTCCATCTTCACAGCTAATATTTCTCAGAGTCAGACTGGCATTTCCTGTAGTCCGTGGGTCTTTCTTCATCTCTGTGCGGCGTCGGAACGATTTGTTGTTTTTATGATGCTGTGTCCGACCCTGCTCATATACGATTGCCTTGACTTCTTTATCTTGGATACGTTTCCACTCCACTATGATGTCCTCTCTCTTACATTTTTTGGATTCAAAGGGCAGCAGGACACTTTCTGCACCCTCTGTCACGTCCACTGCTTTGAGCTGGCAAACTGAGAGAGCAGAGAAGAACATCAACTGTAGCAAACAGCAGCAGTAAATCACTTTTTTTTTTTTTTTAAAGAAACGTCTTTCTATAATGTGGATAACAGCAGGCTGTGTGGCTTAGTGGAGATCACATAATCACCTATTGCACGGAAGACTGGGAGGGGATAGAGATCTGTGGGAAGACTGTTTCAGGAAAGGCGTGCCAAAAATCTGTTAATCAGATATGTAAAAAAAAAACAAAATGAAAGAACCATAACCAATGTGTTAATTCATCCTATCATATATTCAGGTTTTATGTGTGAAGATAAAAGTATAGGATACATATAATGCCTGACTGGTGCTGGATTTATTGATATCTGACAGAAAATGTCTGTCTTCTCCATTCAAGGTTAAAGACGTCTTTTTTTTTTTAGTTTGAAATGTATTTTTTTTCCCACTTCATTCTACATGTCTTTGACCTCTTGTAGGAGATTTTATCAGTATAGCATTCTTCCATGAATATGTTTGCTTCTTATCAAGGGCAGCTTTTGTTCTTGTGAAGGCAACTGCACGGACAACATTCATAACTTGAGAAACAAAACTGTAAACAACATCAGTGAGGAACTGAAGGCTGAGCTTGTGGGTATAAATTAGTCTTCTTCCTTTAGGGGTCTCAAAATGGATCATCTGCCTCTTACAGCGTACACCAAACACCACATCTATAGCACTCTCTCTTGGCATGAAGTCCTACTGCTGCTCACTGATCATCACTCTTCTTCTTAGCCTAGCATCAACAACTATTTCCCATATCTTCATAGTATCGCTCTGTAGTTACTGAAGCTCTGCACATTTCCATTGTTCCTGAAAGTCAGTACCAGTATGTGTCATCAGATTTTAAATTGAAACTCTCAACATCCCCACAGGAGCCGGCCAGGTCTGCAACACACAAACACACACACTACCTGCAGTTTTCTTCATCCTTTTATATACAAGGCTCATGAAGACAGCAACAGCAGCAGCCAAGAGAACCAGGGGAATCAGGACAGCTGGGACAACTTTGACCCAGACTGGAGAAGGTCCTGTAAAAAACACAAGCAACCTGAACATCACCCACAGTAGTTTCACTTGTTCCAGCAGTATTTTAGATTTCTGAAATTTTAAAAAATGATTTTTTAGATTCGATGGGGAAATGTGGCATCCTGCAGGATTCCACTTTGGGACCTATTTTGTTTTGTTGTTTTGACTGCCAGCAAGAAAAAGGACTGGCATGTTTTTGTCTAAACTTCTAGCTTACTTATCAGACATGTATATTGTCTGTTTGTATATTATATCGATGAACACTGATTTGTAAATTATTAAAACGCATTAAATGATCAAGATTAAATGTTCTGCTACTCTGTTTTTTTTCCTAAGGCTACTGTTGTGTTTTGTTTTTTACTTTTTATCATGCTTACCTCTTTTATTCAGAGGTAAGCATGATGACATCTTTTCTGGAGGGAACCTTCAATAAACGTTGAAGTTGGTTGAAAACTGTTTGTCAGGCTATTACTGTAGTTGGGTAGTTTTTTTCATCAGCTCTGGTCACTGTTGATGGGCAAAGACACTTTTCATAGCCTGACCTTTGACCTTCAACTGTACTTCAGTTGTGTTCCTGTCCTCTCCGAAGCTGCGGGTGGTGCAGATGTAGGTTCCACTGTCAGAGACTGTAGGGTTTCTCAGAGTGAGGCTCAGGTCTCCAGTCTGCAGGGCTTCCTTCTGGACTGATGTTCTGCTGGTGTAACGAGGGTTTTGGTTTATAATGTCATCGTGTTCCTTGATGAGAGTGTGGATGATTGCAGGATTCAGATCATCACGTCTCCAAACAACTACATCGTCTTTAAATAAAGGAGCAGGAACCTGACAGGGCAGTAGCTCAGAGTCCTCCCCCTCATAGACCTCCACCTCCACCCCTGAGGCATGCTGGGAAACTGGGGATACAGAAACATGTTCACTCAGTTTCTGTTCCACAGAAAACACATATTTAGAGGCGAGGAGATCCAGATCAGGCTCACTAACTAACAAACAATAAGTACATCCAGTTTTCTTGTTTCTCTGTCACTATAGGGAAAAATTTGTGTTTCACCTTATTTAACTTCTGTGTACTGTTGGTGTGTGTGTAACCTTGTAGTGTGCGGATGGAAAACAACTCACTGTAAGCTGTGTTAATAGTTATGATGCACGTTGTGTCTTCATCTCAGGCTGGTGCCTACATGACTGTGAGAAGAAAACTATCTGCATCTAATAAGATAAAGTCTGTCTGTACAAGTCTCTACAATCCAGTTTGGTTTCAATGCTCAGTTTGTTTTATTTTATTTTATTTTATTTATTTATTTTTTTTGGGGGGGGGGGGGGATTTCTTGCTTAATTTCTTTTTTGCTTCCATTTCGCTTCAACCTAAAATAGTCGAAATATTATAGGAATTAAATGTGTGGATGAATGAACCTGACTTTTCAGAAATGTTTCTTTCAGTATGAAAAATGAATGCAAAAATTAGAGAAGAACTGGAACCACTACAGGGCATTTACAACACTCGGGTCAGGAAGAGGGCACACAACATCATCAAGGACCGCACCCACCCACACTGTTCACACTCCTGCCATCTGGCAGCATTACAGGAGGGTAAAAGCAGGGACAACCAGACTAAAAACCAGTTTCTATCCACAGGCCATCAGGCTACTGAATCACTGACTGATTGTTGAACTGTAATTATCTTTAACCTGTAAATTTGCAATTTTGTACATTTATATACAACATAACACAACTTCATACAATATAAACATCTTATTATTGCATATTTATCATATGCAAACATATCACTTGTTTTACGTTATTTATTATTTTCTATGCTCAGAGTTACGTTTATTCTTTATTTTAGTTAGTTGCTATTTAGTTGTGTGAAGGGAACCCACAAATGAAGAATTTCACTTCTCTGTGTAACTACTGTGTTTTGCTGTGTACATGACAATAAACTTCTTGAATCTTGAATCCAGGGCATATTTGGACAAACAAGCTTTAACATCACCCAACCTCACCCACCCACACAAGGTCCTTCCAGAGAAACTGCATTCTGCTACTTTTTCCTACTGTTATTCAAACCAATAAATGACCACAAATTCAGTGCTGAGACAGACTCTGACTTTGTGACGTGTCATGAAATTACATCAGTTCAATCACAAATAACAGTGATCACTACAGAGAAGTGCTTTTCTTGGCATGACATTACATTGCTGTCAGTGAATACCCAAGTATACTGCAAAAAACAGACTCTGCTGTCAGACAGAGACAGATAGAAAAAAGCATGCAAGAGCAGCAATGGTACAACAAAAACAGCCACACTGGTTTACAAAAGGTTTGTTCAGAGTGCAGCCAATAAGAATCAATAATGGAATCAGAACAGGTAAATTCTTATCAATTCCCATCTGTAAATATGATCTGGGTGGGTGAACTTCCATAGGAATCTTGAGCTGTTCTGATTTCCTGGGTCTGAAGAACAGTTGGGCTCTGTTCCAGAAAACAGATCTGACTTTTGGTTCCATGACAAAGATCAGTGTTGATCATTGTCTTACAGTATGCGGCTAAAGCAAACAATGATCACAGTAATGTGCATTAAATGTCTCATTGAGGAGGAGCAGGCTGTAAACCTGTCTTCCTGTCAAAACAGTCACAGACGTTTAATTATGAAGACAAAGCTGGAGAAAGTAATTCTGACTTCACCATGTTCACCAGAGTTCATGAGTAGAAGCATTAAAACGTGACCTCTGTTCTGTAGCGACTGACAATGCAGCCAACAAAAACAGAAATAACTCACTGAATTGCACACAACAGGGGAAAAAGTCTGGTACGTGTGAGATTTCCCACTATTTCTTGAAGTCAGTATGGCAAATACACTATACAGACAAGAGTACCACCTAAAAAAAACACATAGAGAAGCATATCATCCAGTCTTTAAGGAGCTTACTTTGTGCACTATATACTGACCCAGCAGGCCTGTGCCAAATATGTATTTTAATAATAATAATAATAATAATAATAATAATAATAATAATAATAATACAGCTGATTTTTTGTATCAATAACTTCTCAGTAATTCTGAGCAATCATTTCAGTTTGTTTTTGAAGGTTTGATCATATGTAAGCCGTTCTCCGTTTCCCTCTCCTGTGAACAGCTGCTCTAAATCAGATACAAAAACCGGAGCGGAGCAGCAGGAGGGAGACAGAAAGCTCTTACTCCTATTTAAACAGCTGATATATTTTTACACTAAACATCATGAATCAAGGACCAGCTGATCTTACTGTGAGCGAGGATCACAAACACCGGGACGAGCTTCATTTCCCACTACAATCGAATCCAGAACAAGCCGAACCGCTGCGCCGCTCAAAGCAAAAACAAAAAAGCAAAAAAACTTTCTCTTTCACTTTCCATTAGACTTTTGATCCCAATCCCAAGAGACTTAAAATCCCAGTGACTAATGGTATTGGCATAATAGCAATATTGATATGGTTTCACTGCATGTGTAGGCAGGGGTGGTAATATATTTACATTCATGCAGTAACACTTTTACAGTGGACATGAAACACTACATATATAAAAGTTAATGGTGCCCTGCTCTAAAAAACTGTCATAGATTTAAAACTGTCTGTGAACCTCTAGGATGTAAATTAGCATTTATAAACACAGTGTTTCATGTCAAATTTAAAATGTTAATGATATAATAAAATCTGTGATTGTGAATTATTTTCAATATTTAGGAGTGGATTAAAAGATGCATTTAATTTTTGTGACACATCCATTATTAGGATTATTCGGTATTTATAGTGCACTTCTCAACACTGTAACAGGAGTGTATGGTAGCACAAATGTCTACAGTTACACTTTTTCATTGGCTCTGCGGTTCAGTACGGCTGAGCTGAATAGACTGAAGCCTAAATGGTTTTCCTCCTTCATTATCAATAAAGCCTTTCTCTTATAGCATCTCTGACTGTAGTGTTTTCAGTCACAGAGATCATATTTACATAAAGTGGGGCAAAAAAGTATTTAGTCAGCCACCGATTGTGCAAGTTCCCCCATCTAAAATGATGACAGAGGTCAGTAATTTGCACCAGAGGTACACTTCAACTGTGAGAGACAGAATGTGAAAAAAAATCCATGAATCCACATGGTAGGATTTGTAAAGAATTTATTCGTAAATCAGGGTGGAAAATAAGTATTTGGTCAATGACAAAAATACAACTCAATACTTTGTAACATAACCTTTGTTGGCAATAACAGAGGTCAAACGTTTACTATAGGTCTTTACCAGGTTTGCACACACAGTAGCTGGTATTTTGGCCCATTCCTCCATGCAGATCTTCTCGAGAGCAGTGATGTTTTGGGGCTGTCGCCGAGCAACACGGACTTTCAACTCCCGCCACAGATTTTCTATGGGGTTGAGGTCTGGAGACTGGCTAGGCCACTCCAGGACTTTCAAATGCTTCTTACGGAGCCACTCCTTTGTTGCCCGGGCGGTGTGTTTTGGATCATTGTCATGTTGGAAGACCCAGCCTCGTTTCATCTTCAGAGTTCTCACTGATGGAAGGAGGTTTTGGCTCAAAATCTCACGATACATGGCCCCATTCATTCTGTCCTTAACACGGATCAGTCGTCCTGTCCCCTTGGCAGAAAAACAGCCCCATAGCATGATGTTTCCACCCCCATGCTTCACAGTAGGTATGGTGTTCTTGGGATGCAACTCAGTATTCTTCTTCCTCCAAACACGACGAGTTGAGTTTATACCAAAAAGTTCTACTTTGGTTTCATCTGACCACATGACCTTCTCCCAATCCTCTGCTGTATCATCCATGTGCTCTCTGGCAAACTTCAGACGGGCCTGGACATGCACTGGCTTCAGCAGCGGAACACGTCTGGCACTGCGGGATTTGATTCCCTGCCGTTGTAGTGTGTTACTGATGGTGACCTTTCTTACTTTGGTCCCAGCTCTCTGCAGGTCATTCACCAGGTCCCCCCGTGTGGTTCTGGGATCTTTGCTCACCGTTCTCATGATCATTTTGACCCCACGGGATGAGATCTTGCGTGAAGCCCCAGATCGAAGGAGATTATCATCCATCCATCCATCCATTCATCTTCATCCGCTTTATCTGGGGCCGGGTCGCGGGGGCAGCAGCCTAAGCAAAGAGGCCCAGACCTCCCTCTCCCCAGCCACCTCCTCCAGCTTATCCGGGGGAATACCAAGGCGTTCCCAGGCCAGCCGAGAGATATAATCTCTCCAGCGTGTCCTGGGTCTGCCCCGGGGCCTCCTCCCAGTGGGACATGCCTGGAACACCTCACCCAGGAGGCGCCCAGGGGGCATCCTTGTCAGATGCCCGAACCACCTCAGCTGGCTCCTTTCGATGTGGAGCAGCAGCTGCTCTACTCTGAGCCCCTCCCGGATGGCCGAACTTCTCACCCTATCTCTAAGGGAGAGGCCAGCCACCCTTCGGAGGAAGCTCATTTCTGCCGCTTGTATCCGCGATCTCGTTCTTTCGGTCACTACCCACAGCTCGTGGCCATAGTTGAGGGTAGGGATCGACCGGTAAATTGAGAGCTTCGCGTTTACACTCAGCTCCCTCTTCACCACGACGGACCGGTGCAGCGTCTGCATTACTGCAGCTGCAGCCCCAATCCGTCTGTCAATCTCCGGCTCCCTTCTCCCATCACTCGCGAACAAGACCCCGAGATACTTGAACTCCTCCACTTGGGGCAGGAACTCATCCCCGACCCGGAGTGGGCACTCCACCCTTTTCTGGCTGAGAACCATGGCCTCAGATTTGGAGGTGCTGATCCTCATTCCCGCTGCTTCACACTCGGCTGCGAACCATTCCAGTGCGAGCTGGAGGCCCTCACCCAATGAAGCCAACAGAACCACATCATCTGCAAAAATCAGAGATGAGATTCTGAGGCCACCAAAGCGAAAGCCCTCCGCCACTTGGCTGCACCTAGAAATCCTGTCCATAAAAATTATGAACAGAACCGGAGACAAAGGGCAGCCCTGGCGGAGCCCATCACCCACCGGGAACGAGTCCGACTTATTGCCGGCAATGCGAACCAAGCTCTTGCAACGGACAGACAGACACCCCATACTCCCGCAACACCTCCCACAGGACACCCCGAGGGACACGGTCGAATGCCTTCTCCAAGTCCACAAAACACATGTAGACTGGTTGGGCAAACTCCCATGCACCCTCAAGTATCCTGGAGAGGATAAAGAGCAGGTCCAGTGTTCCACGACCAGGACGAAAACCGCATTGTTCCTCCTGTATCCGAGGTTCGACTAGCGGACGAACTCTCCTTTCCAGCACCCTGGCATAGACTTTCCCAGGGAGGCTGAGGAGTGATTATCAGTGGTCTTGTATGTCTTCCATTTTCTGATGATTGCTCCCACAGTTGATTTTTTCACACCAAGCTGCTTGCCTATTGTAGATTCACTCTTCCCAGTCTGGTGCAGGTCTACAATACTTTTCCTGGTGTCCTTCGAAAGCTCTTTGGTCTTGGCCATGGCGGAGTTTGGAGTCTGACTGTTTGAGGCTGTGGACAGGTGTCTTTTATACAGATGATGAGTTCAAACAGGTGCCATTCATACAGATAACGAGTGGGGGACAGAAAAGCTTCTTACAGGAGACGTTACAGGTCTGTGAGAGCCAGAGATTTTCCTTGTTTGAGGTGACCAAATACTTATTTTCCACCCTGATTTACGAATAAATTCTTTACAAATCCTACCATGTGAATTCATGGATTTTTTTTTCACATTCTGTCTCTCACAGTTGAAGTGTACCTCTGGTGCAAATTACTGACCTCTGTCATCATTTTAAGTGGGGGAACTTGCACAATTGGTGGCTGACTAAATACTTTTTTGCCCCACTGTATTAACATATTGAGCCTCATCAGGGGCATCACAAAGATGTTGTTCAAAAGGTGTAATCCAGATACCAACAGGAAACTTGACTACCAAAATACACTTTTCAGAATGCTCCAGCGCACGGCTCTCCTCTCCAAATTGTCATGAGCCGAGGAAGCGTGTGGTGTTTTTCCGCTCTCATCCTGTGTCTACCTGTGTCTGCCCTGGTTTCTCACCTGCCATCCATTGATGACAATGCGCTTAAGCCCAGCGCAGTCATCTATTCTCTGCCAGTTTGTCAGCTACCTCTGGTGGTAACCAGGCATTGTTGCATCCTGTTTCTGTGTTCATTCACTGTACTTACCTCTAGTTTCCTTGTCAAGTTGCCGCTTTAGTCACCTGCAGCTCAGTTATCTGGATGCTGGTCTCCTTGGTAAGATTCTCTGCATCTCTCTGCAACCCGCTGCATTCTTACACAAGGTTTAAGAGTGTTTCTGGGAATTTTTGACCATTTTTGAGGTCAGACATTGATGTTTGATGAAAAGTCCTGGCTAAGAGTCTCAAATTCAAATTCAAATTTCAAATTTCAAATTTTTATTTGTCACGTACACAGTCATACACAGTACGATATGTAGTGAAATGCTTGGACAACTGCTCGTGACCTAAAGAAAACAAAAAAGGAAAAGGCTATGAATAAGAAAGGAAATAAATATGAAAAATTAAAAAGGGTAAATTTAACTAGGAAGGAATAAAATATAAATTAAGGTTAAAAATGAAATAACTGTACAACACAAATTAGAATGAAGGGTAAATTTAACTGGGAGAATAAGATAAAATATATAAATTAAAGTTGAAAATAAAATAACTGTACAACAAAATACACAATACACAATATAGAACTATATAAGAATGTATGAAGAAATCTAAATATAAATAAATATATACACAATAACAGCAGCTGTACAAGTATTAACCGGAAATGAAGAATATAGTGACCAGTGTTGTGCAAAACCAAAGTCCAGAAAGTCCAGTGTGTGTGTAAGAACCATATGTGTGGGTCAGTACTGTGTGGTGGTGTGATTGAGAGACCGTATCGCCTGCGGGAAGAAGCTCCTCCTCAGTCTCTCTGTGTTGGTCTTCAGGGAGCGGAATCGCTTTCCTGACCTCAACAGAGAGAACAGTCTGTTGTTGGGATGGCTGAGGTCCTTCACGATCTTCCTGGCCTTGGTCCGGCACCGCCTGCTGTAGATTGAGTGCAGGTCAGGGAGCTCGGAGCGGATGGTGCGCTCAGCTGACCGCACAACCCTCTGTAGAGCTCGTCTGTCCTGCATGGTGCTGTTCCCGAACCAGGTTAAGATGTTTCCCGCCAGGATGCTCTCTATGGTGCACGAGTAAAAGTTCCTGAGCACCTTGGAGGGCAGTTGGAAGTCTCTCAAGCGTCTGAGGTGGTAGAGACGCTGTCGGGCCTTTTTCACCACGGTGTTGATGTGACAGGACCATGACAGGTCCTGCGTGATGTGAACTCCGAGGTATTTGAAGCTGTCCACTCTCTCCACTGGGCACTCGTTGATGACGGGGGTCTGGTAGTTCCTCTCCTGCTTAGTGCTGAAGTCCACTATCAGCTCCTTTGTCTTACTGACGTTTAGAAGGAGGTTGTTCCTCTGGCACCAGTTCTCCAGATTCCTAATCTCCTTCAGGTAGGCCGTCTCGTTGTTATCAGAGATCAGGCCCACCACGACGGTGTCGTCAGCAAACTTGATGATGGTGGTGGAGCTGGTAGTGGCCACACAGTCATATGTGTACAAAGAGTACAGCAGGGGGCTCAGAACACACCCCTGGGGGGCTCCAGTGCTGAGAGTGGTGGAGGCTGAGACATGTCCGCCCATCCTTACTGCCTGTGGTCTGCCAGTTAGGAAGTTGGAGATCCACTGACACATAGATGAGCTGAGTCCCAGATGCTCCAGCTTGGTGGTGAGTGTGGAGGGAATTATGGTGTTAAATGCAGAGCTGTAGTCTATGAAGAGCATTTTAACATAATTCCCCCTTCTAGTGTCCAAGTGAGTGAGTGATGTGTGGAGGAGATGAGAGATGGCATCGTCTGTGGAACGATTTGGACGGTAAGCGAACTGTAGTGGGTCCAGTGTGTCTGGTAGTGAAGAAATGATGAAGTCTCTGACCAGGCGTTCAAAGCACTTCATCACTACTGAGGTGAGGGCTACAGGGCGATAGTTATTGAGAGAAGCAGGGTGGGGTTTCTTCGGGACAGGAACAATGATGGACTCTTTGAAGCATGTGGGGATCACCGACTGAGATAAAGAGATGTTGAATATCTCAGTGAACACAGGAGCTAGCTGGTATGCGCAGTCTCTTAGGATACGACCTGGGATGCCGTCTGGTCCTGCTGCTTTCCTGGTGTTCACTCTCTTGAAGGCTCTCCTTACTGCATGCTCGGAGATGACGAGCACGTTTCCGGTGCTGGCAGTATCTTCCTGTCTGCAGCCGTTAGCGCCGCTAACACTGGCATTGTTGGAGACCTTAGCTGCAGCCTCGAAGCGAGCATAGAAAGTGTTCAGCTCGTCTGCCAGAGTCACGGCCGCGTTCGTCATACCGGTTGTTGGTGCTTTATAGTCCGTTATTGTCCTTAGTCCCCGCCACAGGCTCCTAGAGTCACTCTGTTGGAGTTGTGACTCTAGTTTCCTCCCGTAGCGCTGCTTCGCCTCTTTCACCGCCCTCCGCACGTTATATGACGCGGCTTTGTACGGGTCCATGTCCCCCGTCATGAGTCCCGTGTTGTAGGCAGCGGTGCGGGATCTCAGAGCGTTGCGGATGGTTTTATCCACCCACGGCTTCTGGTTGGGAAACGTTGTGATAGTCTTTGTCTCCACGGTATCATCCGCTAGTTTCCCGATGAATCCCACAACCGCTTCCGTAAACACGTTGACGTCATCGTCGGAGCTGTTTCTGAACATGCCCCAGTCTGCGTCATCGAGTGCGTCCTGTAACGCGGCCACCGATTGATCCGTCCAGCGCGCGACCTTCCTCTGAACCGGAACTTCCTGTTTTAGCCTTTGTTTGTATTTTGGCATGAGGAAGATGGCGGCGTGATCAGATTTGCCAAACGGGGGGCGGGATTGTGCCTTGTAGCCGTCCTTGACCGTAGTGTAGCAGTGGTCCAGTGTCCTTTCACCCCTGGTGGGGCAGGTGATGTGTTGATAAAAGTTCGGCGCTGCGCGTTTGAGGTTGGCGCTATTAAAGTCCCCCGTCACAATAAGCGCAGCGTCCCGGTGTTGTGTCTGGTGCTGTGTGAGTGCCTCATGCAGCTCGCATAAGGCGGTGACCGTGTCCGCTTGTGGTGGAATATAAACGGCACTTACAATGACCGATGTAAATTCCCGAGGTAGATAAAAAGGACGACACATGATGGACAGTAGTTCCAGATTTGGTGTGCAGGAGCGTGTGAGAGGAACAACGTTCGCACTGTTGCACCAGTTGTTGTTCACCATTAAACACACGCCGCCTCCCCTTGACTTCCCCGAGTCCCGTGTCCTGTCCATGCGGTGAACCGAGAAGAACTCGGCCGGCTGGATGGCGTGGTCCGGCACCGCTGGGTTCAGCCATGTCTCGGTGAAGCAGAGGAGATTGCAGTCCCGAATGTCTCTCTGGAACTTTATCCTGGCCCTGAGGTCGTCAAGCTTGTGACTGGACGTTGGCGAGCAGGATGCTAGGCAGAGGTGTGCGGTGTGCACGAGCTCTCAGCCTGTTCCTGACGCCGGCTCGCTTCCCTCTAGGCCGCCGCCGCTTCCCTTTGTTCTCCCTCGAGATCTCACTCGGCCAGCTCGGATCCGGAGTTAAAAACTTCGAATTGTGAGTACATTGTATACCAATAGAAACAAGAGTGTCACTGTCATACCTAATGTACCCAATGGTGATGATTTTGCCGATTTAGAAACGCTGAAAACTAACTTAAAAAACAAAGACAAAGAAAAAGTGGTCGGAGCAGTCGTGACGGCAGCCGACCTCACCGGCGCCATCTTATGATCTATGATCTTATGAGTCTCCACTCTATTTCATCCCAAAGGTGATAAAGCTGAATAGAACATAGAATATGTCGCCATATAATCCTATAATATACACACAGCTGTACAAATTATCGTTTCCATGGAATATTCTAATTGTATTTTGTGATGATGGCAGATAACAAGATTCTGTGAATTATTCCATGCTTGTTTTACAGCATTGAAAGCACAGGCAGTGGCTATATTGTTATTCTTCATCACTAACTCCCTGAGTCAGGAGTGGGTAATTTGTGGACCTTGTACCTTTGTCAAAGTCTCTTATGAAAATAAACAACAATCTAATGTTACTTCTAGACCGTTTTCTGTTGATAGTAGACTTTCCCTCTGTTGAACAGTTTCTTTTATGCTGTGCTCTAAATGTGCTTGAGTGCAGAAATCCAGTTAAATTCACCTATTAAAAAAAAGCAAACATGCACACATTAAATTCAAAGTAAATGCAATTTATCTCTTAGTGTACCTTTAAAATGTGTAAAGGACATTTAGTGTATGACGCATCTGTGTTTCTGACTTTGCTCCGGCCATCATTAGAGGTTAACACCATCAGAGCTCTGCTGCTGTTGCTGTACCCACATTCTCACCAAAACACTTCCCCTTCATTTCTCAGAAGAAAATAATGCAATGAGGAACAAACATGTGTCACAGCAAAGAAATGCCATCTTAACTTCATGACTACTCTTAGACATCAACAGCCAATTTCTGTTGAAGTTTTCTCTTCCTCAGCATAAATTCTGAAAACGAAATAAGAACATATCCTGGTGAAAAAGTAATAAGAGCTACAAGTATTTACACAATCGCATTCATCATCTTCTCTTTTTTAAGGCACCAAATACATCACTGTGACAAATGCACTGTTTGGCTGTGGTTAGCAGAGATGGGCAGTAACGCGTTACTTGTAACGCGTTACTGTAATCCGATTACTTTTTTCAAGTAACTAGTAAAGTAAGGGATTACTATTGCAAAAACGGTAATTAGATTACCGTTACTTTCCCGTAGGAACGCTGCGTTACTGCGTTACTAAAACCGTGATTTTTTTGCGAGAATGTCTCATGACAGTGACGTAAGCGAGTGCGCCGTTAGTGACAACAGCTGTGTGCAGATCAACAATGGATCATATATCGAGTGCGGGAGAGAGTATGAGCGTGCAGCGTTTAAAGCGTGGAAGTACTGACCTTACTTTGAGTTTGATTCCATAAAAAGTGACAAAAACATTAGCGTCCATTAGCATTGTGCGTGGGAAGAAAACATCTTTTTACAGCGAAAAAAAACCCTAAACTTCCAAGCAAGCTCCGAGTGCGCAACGACGTAATGGGAAACTCACAGAGAAACTGCCGTATCCTTCCACTGACCGCTGCGGCACACCTGCACCAGGGTAAACCTCCGCCTACCCAACTCCTGCTGTACAGGTGAAAATAGAGCAACAGGACCGCTAGTCTTTGATTTTATTTATTTTCTGCTGTGTTTTACTTGCATCTATTTGAAAGAGTGAGTGTAAACACAAAAAAAAAAAAATAATTTTATGTGCTGGAATGTGCAGAAAATAGGTTTAAATATTAAACAAATTTCTTCCAGTCAGAGAATGTTGCATATAATTAAATTTTTGCTTGATGCATAAAGTTAAAAGATTAAAATTAATAAAACTATAAAAGTTTTAAAAAGAGACTTTTCCATTTGATTACATTTTGTATGATGGATTATGCAGAAAAAGTAGAATTGGGCTGAAAGATCTATCACTTTATCACCTACTCAGGTTGTAAATCGTGTTTTTAAAAAGTAACTAAGTAACTAAGTAATTAATTACTTTTGAAAATAAGTAATCAGTAAAGTAACGGGATTACTTTTTGGGGGAAGTAATCAGTAATTAGTTACTGATTACTTTTTTCAAGTAACTTGACCAACACTGGTGGTTAGTTATTCATTTTAAATTTACAGAGTCATTGACAGCCTGGGGCCCGTTCTTCGTACGTCGCTTACTACATCCAAGATCAAATGACACATCCAAGATCAAATCATCGCGCTAACCGTGAGCTCGCTAATCCGGTTCCCCGAACACACCTGCTGTTGACGATTACTACAGCTGGACGCAGGAATGTGACATCACTGGGTGTCGTAAAAGGGGCTACGCATCGATAGTAGAAACATTGATCGGCAACCTGCTGATTGGTCGGCGAAAATGTCCAAGGGGCGTGCTCGGTATTTTCCGGCAGCAGAGCAAGAACTCATGAGTGAGGGATTTCAGGAGTTTCAGAGTTTAATTAAAACGCAAGAGAACACTGCAAAGGCTGCAAAAGCAAGGAGAGAGGGCTGGCAGAAAGTTGCTGACAAATCAAACTCGTAGGTAATTTAATAATAATAATAATAATGGATTGGGTTTATATAGCGCTTTCCAAGGCACCCAAAGCGCTTTACGATACCACTATTCATTCACTCCCACATTCACACACTGGTGGAGGCAGCTACGGTTGTAGCCAGGCTGCCATATCGCGCCATCGGCCCCTCTGGCCAACACCAGTAGGCGGTAGGGTAGATCTATCATATGACACTATATTGTCCAATATCATATTATATTATATTATATTATAATATGTTATATTATATCCCCTTTCACATTAGAGCCACAACAGGACCCACAAGAACATGGGAACAAGTAAAAGTGGAATACAGGAGTATTCTACAGAATGGTAATATTTATCTCTTAGATTGCTTTGCGTCTCTTGGCAAGGTAATACTGGCCTGTAATACTCTGTTAGTTTGTTCATAACAGCAACCAAGAAAAGGGCAGAGGAAAAAAAGACAGGTGGTGGTCCTGCACCCCCTCGTCAACAAGTTGGTTAAGTAAATAATACCCTCACGGGAATATCGATATCTCTCTATGAGCACACTGTCGCGCTGAGCTAAAGGATCCTGTCTGTCCCGCAATATACGCTGAATTCTGAGGACTCTCCTTATCAATCTTGCACCTTCCGCAATGGGTTGGTCGCGTATACGGACAGGACATGGCTGCGACAGGCTTCCCAAATCCACCTTCGCTTTTATAGCCGTGGTCTCTCATCTTGATTACACGAAGTAATTTACAATTACTACTCTGAAATATGAATTACATCTGTAATAATCACATACATGTAATAGAATGTTAATAGTACATTTCCCTTTTTTAGGAAATGACCTGTATGTATCTGTGTGACATCAATAAAAGGATCAAGTGCTGCATTATCTTTAGTTACATTGATAATATTTATTTATGGTGAAACAGTGGAAAAATATCGCTGTTGCTTTCGTATAAATGAAGCGGACATACCTGCGTGGCCGCGATCTAATCCTGTTTACATAAAGTAAACCTGCTCCCGAGCAGGTTTACGCTTACGGCTCTGTTGCTATGACAGCAAGTCCCGGATGAGCTTCGGGGAACCGACTGATCCAGGATCACGCGAAATCGTCAACAATCTAATCCGGCTAACCTACTTAGCGAGGTACGAAGAACGGGCCCCTGGTGTGACCGCTGACCTCTGTAATATTGTTTGCTTCAGATGCTGATTATAAACAACAGAAGATTAAGAATTGAAATTGTCAAAGTAAGGACTCTCTATATTTTTATGAACAGTTACAGTGAGGTGGTGAGATGATAACCACAGGAAGTCAGCACAGCCTCTACATGAAGCTCTGTTTCAGAGACTGTGACTGTCATTTTTGTGAAAAGCAGGAAGGAGAAAGACAGACAATGACGGCTCAGTTCAAATGGATTAAAGTCTTTTCATCAGTTTTACTAATGCTTCAAGTAACAGGTAAGAATACAAATACATTTATAAATGAAATTAGAAAAGTCAAGTTTACACAGTTGATTTGATTTTATCTTCACAGCAGCAGCAGTTGAGTTTATTATCAGGGATGAAGGTGAGGTCACTTTGTCATGTGAAAATGTGACAGATGATCAAGATAAATGTGACAGAACTCACTGGCTCTTCAGTAAATCAAACACAGTGACAATAACACTGTTTGAACACGGGGAGATTCACCAAGAGGCCAAAAATAAATCAGACTGAGTGTTACAGCAAAATGTTCTCTGGTTATAAAGAAGCTCACAGCTGAGGATGTTGGTCAGTACACCTGCAGAAGGTTCAACAAATCAGGACAAAAAGAAGATTCAGACTCTGTAGCTGAGCTGTCTGTTGTTAACCGTGAGTATTTCATCATAATGTTTTCAGATTGTTTGAACATCAAACTGAAACATTACAATAACTATAATTACAGTGATGATTACTGTAAATGTTATTCTTGTTCTCTTTTCTTTAACAGTAACTGAACATAAGGATGATGACACAGTGACATTAAACTGCTCTGTGTCCACATATAAAGAATGTAAATACACTGTGAAGTGGCTCTATGGTAACAAAGACCTGAGGATGTCACAGTCTGCCTGCTCAGCCAGTGTGATCTTTACAAGATTTGATCACATTTACACATCCAAGAGTTCTGAGATGTTGAAGTGCCAAGTGACACATGGTGGAGACGTGCAGGAATTTATCTTCAGGATTCTATCATTTGATCAAGAAACACATGAGAATGCAAGTCAGTTCATACAATAACTTTATCTGTTATGAAATGTAAACTGTTCTATGTGATTTTAAGATTTCATTTACTGATTTTTACTTTGAGAGTGTCCTCAAAAGACAAAATAGCAGCACTGTTCTGTGTTTAATCAGGCTTACGTTATCATGATAGAGAAACACTAGTCTTGTGTTCCTTATGAGCAGGCAGGGAATCTAATAGCTATTGAATCCCTGAAATCAGGCCGTGTGACTTAAGTGCTACTAACTGTTCGTACTCCTCGCTAGACCCCAGCAGCTCTTCTTCCCGAGGCACCACCACACAAAAAATGACTCTCTTTATCACTTCTGAGGGGTTGAAGGCTGCTGATCTAATATTTGCTCACATTGTTCTGTCATAATGGATTCAATGGGGAGAGTGTGATGTCTGAGCAAAAAAAACTAAACACAATCTAAAAAACAATAGAGATTAGCTCAACATATCATGGCGGACACCAAGTACTGAGACAATGACTAACATACGAACTTGACAGAGAAGGGAAGGAAAAAGAACAAAAGACTAAACCAAATAACCTCAAAACAGACTTGAGACTCAAGCTACTTGAACAAATGTTACCCAAGTACAAACAAACTAAGAACCACACGGAGCATTAAATACTACAGAGAATTCAAAAGTAAGTAAACCTGTATTCATAAAATTCAGCGCTTTCAATAACTTCATCTGTTACGACTATTAAACTATTCTGTGTGGTTTTAAGATGTCATTTGCATTTATACACTTTGAGGAATATCCTGCAGAGAGGTTGTAATGGGGGCAGAAGCAAAAAGAGAAGTCAGGTTCATGATGTTATAGATCTACAGCAACATAGATTTTATCTAAACATAACCAGAATCTTCCATTTGATTGTTGAGGGGGCTTTTGTTGAGAAAAGAACAGAAAACTATATTTAAAGTATTTTAATGTGTTTTTTATTTTCTTTCCAGGCTGGTGCTGGTGGAGGTTCATCATTGTGGCTGTGGGTGTAGCAACACTCATAACAGCTGCTGTGGTCATCCACATTTGGACAAGAGCAGCAGGTGAGAACATTCACATTTAAATGGGAAGATTTGATAAACCTGGATATTCTCTGTGAAAGCTAAGTTTGTTTCCTTCTCTTGTCTTTTTAAGGGAATAAAAGTTCAGCCGTATCAAAATGAGGTGAGTTTTTGTTGCATTGAGCTAAACAAACTCAGAATGTGTTTTCTGTCTTTTTATCTCTGAAAAATGTTTACAGCTCTAATATTTGTAAATCACATTTTCAGTGGAAAACCAAAATGCATCTGCATGTTTAAATTTCCATATAGGAAAGATAATATAAAAAAAGAGCAAACTGAAGCTTCAGGTTCAGTTTTCATGTTAAATTCTTCTATTTATTCAATGCTCATGTTCATTATAGTTTAAATAAATCACATTTTGTGCCTAATGGTGTTAATGTAATGTCATGGACGTCTTTACAGTTTATCACTTTTAGTTTGTGCTACATTGATGCCCAAAGATCACAAAAGCTATATCATGTTGAAGTCTAATGTCCAGAGAGTGAATGAGTTTGTCATCATGCTGTATGTCACAGGTATGTAATGATGAAAATTTCGACAGTGAAATATGGAAGTAGAAGATCTGATGGACACTGACTGATCCTTCTGCGTCTGTCAGACTTCAGTAATGTGATGGAAAATGTTAAGATTCTGTGCTTCTCTTTGTTATACAGGCCTAACTGAAATGAACGATGCATCTCAGTGTGTTTGTCTCCATATTATTTTGTAATACAAGACATACTCAGCTGCATGTAATGTTCTGATTGTATTCTGTGACTGTGGCAGGTAGATAAGGTGTTTCTATAAATGATTCGATTCTTGTTTTTATTCTTAATCTAAAGAAATACATACTGCTGCTGTACTCTGTGTTGTTGTTTGTCTTTGCAACGGCAAATAAAAAACCTCAGAAAATCTGTTTGTGAAGACTGATTTATTTCAAATTAACAGAACAAACTTGTGTCAGTGATTTCTGGGTTTGACTGGGGTCGACAAAGCAGCGACCAATCATTCTGGAAGGCAGCCTTTCCAGCCGCACAAGATGGGATTTTGAGATTACGTGCACCAGACTGAAGTAACTGGACATTTATAACCTTGGGAAAAACGTACAACACAACACGATATAGTAACTTAAATTAATAAGTGTTAATAGTAATAATAGTAATAAAATTATGAATAAGTGTATGTGTATTGCACACTGTTATTATTGCACATTAATTATTGTTGCACTTTGTATATATAAATATTTGCATAATTATAAATATTATTATAGTTATTGTTGTTACCCCCCCCCCCCCCCCCCCCCCAGGGAGTCCAGGGAGGTAGCCAATCAGGTCAGCTGTTAGCAATTACTGTGGGGCTATTGCCCTGCTGTAAAAGCTGTCCTTTAGTCTGTTTGAACAGGAATCTCCTGCCAGAAAGCAGCAGCTTAAACACCCGGTGTGCTGGGTGTGTACAGTCCCGTAGGATGCTGCGTGCCCTCTTGAGACAGCGAGTGCTGTACAGGTCCTTCAGAGAGGGAAGGATGTCCAATTATTTTTGGGGCCATATTAATGACCCTCTGAAGTGCCTTTTTGTGTGCGGTGGTGCAGCTGGAGAACCATACAGAGATGCAGTATGTAAGTACACTGTCAATGGAGCAGCGGTAGAAGACGAGCAGCAGCTCCCTCTTCAGGTCCATTGTTCTGAGGATTCTCAGAAAGTGGAGAAACTGTTAGGCCTTCTTTAAAACCACCGAGGTGTTTTAGCTCCATTGGAGGTCTGACTCTATGTCCACACACTCCCCATTGATGCTGACAGGCTGCAGCACAGACTTCCTCCTTCAGTGTTAAGGCTGAGGGCTGAGGAAGGATGAGGCCCCACTTTAACTCTCTGTACACGGTCTGACAGGAAGTCTCCGATCCAGCGGCCGGTAGTAGAAGGAAGTCCGATATCCAGCAGTTTAACTATCAGTCTGTCTGTGAGTATCGTATTGAAAGCAGAGCTAAAGTCAACAAAGAGCAGCCTGGCGTAACACCCTGTTGTTCCAGGTCAGAGATGGAGGTGTGGAGCATTGTAGGAATGGCATCTTCAGTTGATCTGTTAGCTCTGTATGCAAACTGGAGCGGGTCAAGTGTGGGTGGCAGGCAGGACATGATGTGTTGTTGGACCAGTTGCAATGTCACATTGAGGCTGCTAATGTTGGTTCTCTTTGGCAGTGGGACAATTGTGGCCGACTTTAGCGAGATGCAGGACTGAGACAGTGAAACATTGAAGATCTTAGTGAAGACCCGGGCCAGCTGGTCTGCATATTCTTTTGGAAACCTTCCGGTCACCCCATCTTGACCGGCGGCCTTCCTGGGGTTCACTGACCTCAGTGTGCGCACCACCACCATAATCCTGCACCATGAGGCTTGGGCTGCTGCTGCTGTCCGATGTTTTAGCTGCTGCTGCCTCTGGTACCTTCACCTCAAGGCATGTGAAGAAGTGGTTCAGCTCCTCTGCAAGTGCCACATTGCCCTCAGTCAACGTGGTACTGCCAGGTTTGTAGTTGGTTAAGTGCTGAACTCCCTGCCATACTTGTTGTAAGTTGTTGTTGCTGAAGTGGTCTTCAATCCTCCACTTGTATGCTGCCTTGGCCTTTCTGATACCTTTTTTTTTCAGGTCAGATCTGGCTGCACTGTACTGCATACCATCAACGGATCTGAAAGCAACATCACGTTGCTTCAGCAGGACCTGGATCTCTTTAGTCATCCAGGGTTTCTGGTTGGAATACACCTGGAAACGTTTATCCGCAGTGGCACTGTTGACACAGAAGTTAATATATGAGAGCACTGATGTTGTGTGTGCATGTGATGCACCTTCTGACAGGGTTTTCACAGTCTTTGTGGCTGGGGAGGCTCTCCTCCTAACAGGAGTGTATGCAGGGATTAGCAGCATGCACATGTGGTCTGACAAACCTAGATGTGGTAGAGGGGTTGCTCTGTAGCCTTTTTGGATGTTGCCGTAGGCTTTATCCAGTGTGTTTTCCCCCCTTGTTGCACATTTAATATGCTCTTCAAATCTGGGAAATACTGACCTTAAGTCGGCATGGCTGAAGTCCCCAGCTATAATGTACTGCACTGGGAATGAAATGGATAAATCTTCTCAGTGAAATTCTAGGTTTTATCTTTGTTTGGATCAAAACCTTGACTCTGCCCCCCAAGTGGCTCCAGCACATGGCACCATCGTGCCATGTGCTTTAAATTGTGATCTAAATGCATGGTGGTGCCAAACATTTTTTATACCTTTATTTAATCTTTTTGTGTTATTTCAGATATTACATTATGTGGAATAGAAACAAATAGAAATGCACAACATATACAACTGCTGTATCTGTCAGAGACAAAAAAAATCCACACATACAGCAACTGGAACACAAAAAATGAGAAAATACACAAATACATTAATCAAAATTCTTCCTGTAGAGTGTGAGTGAGAGAGAGAGAATTCCTGCTTCCTTGTCACAAATGTACATGATAATGAGGACAGGAAGCTGCGGCGATGCCCCTCAGAAGCCTGGAAGCAGAAAGAGATGGAACCAGGACAAACATGCCATCCACAGCCCCCAAGAGTAACAAAGATCTGAGGCCACACATCCCAGGGACATCCATGATCCCATTCCAGCAGGAGAAGAATGGAGGCCCCAGATATGAGTCAAGAGTGGGGTCCCAGGACCACCCAGCACAAACCTGCCCCCGACAAGGGCGAAGTCCAGGCCAACCCAAGCCACCAAGGAAGCATACCAACAGCCATGCACCCCACCAACACGCATCTGCATCCCAGGGAGGGGCAAAAGCATCCAGCGCCAAGCGGTGACCATGTCCCACCTGGGCCAAGGTCCAGCAAGCCTAAGACCAACGACTAGCCATGCGCACACAAACACACACAACATTCATTCATTCACTGTCACACACCCACTAGTGGCACACAGAAAGACAAGGACATGTGCACACATTGACCCCCTCTCCTATGCCGCCCTGAACAAGCAGCAAGGATGAAGCCAAAGTGAACCACAAGACCCCCGTGAGTGTGAAATAACCATATAGGAAAATGCCTCCTCCCCCACCCCCCGACACACACACACTTATTGTTAAAGGCGTTATTTGAAGTTGATGTACAGCTAGTGCTTTAACATTTCCACATCCCTTTACCACTACTTCTTTTTCAAGTACACATCAAGCTCTGACAGTTCATTTTTGTTCCTCAACACTAACCTGAGTGTTTCAAAATGGTGGGAAACCAGTTCAGTCACACACTCAGTGTGCTAATCCTTTGTGGCTAATGAAAATTAACAAATGGGCTGCTGTCAGTGTGTGTGGGGCCAGTGTGCAGAGGATTTTCATTGACCCATCGGTCAAAAGTGTGTCGGCCAACTAGACAAATGCTCTTCTATGCCCTGCTCTTGTGAGTGAGTACTGCTCTTGCTTTGGTGTCATGACTTTTGCTAATTCACATTATATGGACTTAGTGTTTTATTAAAATAAACAAACTTCTACTTTGTTTTTGGACATTGTGTGCTAACACTGTTACAACTTTCATTATCATCATATTATCAGTTTCACTTTTGTTGATTGTAGACTTTCACTCTGTCAAACAGCTTATTTTAAGCTGTGCTGTATATTAGTTTGAAATCAGAAATCCACTCAAATTCATCTGTAAAAGAAAAAAAATCAGCAAATATGCAAATACTGGTAAAATTCAAAGCAAATGCAAATTATCTCTTGGTGTACTTTTAAAATGTCTAGAGGACATTCAGTTTGTGGCAGATCTGTGTTTCTCACAGATGTTTGGCCATCATTAGAGGTTAACACCATCAGAGCTCTGCTGCTGTTGTGCCCACATTCTCACCAAAACACTTCCCCTTCAGTTCTCAGGAAAAAAAAGAGCAGTAAGTATTTACACAATTGCATTCATCATCTTCTCCTTTTTTAAGGCATCAAACACGTCACAAATAAGCTACACACTCATTTTAAATTTGCAGGGTTTTTGACAGTCTGGTGTGACCTTTGACCTCTAATTTTCTTTAGTTCATGTAGTTATTAGAAACAACAGAATGCTATGAAGGTGGTGAGATGATAACCACAGGAAGTCAGAACAGCCTCTACATGAAGCTCTGTTTCAGAGACTGTGACTGTCATTTTTGTGAAAAGCAGGAAGGAGAAAGACAGACAATGACGACTCAGTTCAAATGGATTAATGTCATGATCCGGAGTCTGCGACTCCGTGTTTGTTTAGTTTATTAGTATTCTGTGGTTTTGGTTACCTTGGGTGTTTATACTCTTCTGTTTCATGGTTCATGTTCCTATGTTCTGTGTCCCCCAGTCTGTGTTAAGTTGGTGTGTTGTGTCATTGCGTGTATGTGTTTCCTGTTTTATTGTGAAGGTCTGCGTCTTATGTGAGTGTTTCAGTTTGTCTCCCTACTCTCGTCACGTGATCACTCCCAGCTGTGTTCCCACCTGTATGTAATCTCCCTGTGTTCTCTGAGTGTATTTAAGTTGTGTCTTCTGTCATAGTAATTGCTGGTTCGTCTGTGTTGTTTCCCCTCGGTCTCCCTGCGTCTTCCCGTATGTATTTCTCCGGACCTCCCTGCATCCTCGTTTCTGGTTTGTCTTATTAGTTTACCCAGTTTAGGTTTCCAGTTTCATGTTTTGTCGCCACCGTTGTTTGTACTTACCCACCTCTGTGAATAAACACTCACCTGCACCAGAGCTGCCGCCTTTTGGTCCCTTTCTACAATTCCACACGGCAATCCGTGACAATTAAAGTCTTTTCATCAGTTTTACTAATGCTTCAAGTAACAGGTAAGAATACAAATACATTTATAAATGAAATTAGAAAAGTCAAGTTTACACAGTTGATTTGATTTTATCTTCACAGCAGCAGCAGTTGAGTTTATTATCAGGGATGAAGGTGAGGTCACTTTGTCATGTGAAAATGTGACAGATGATCAAGATAAATGTGACAGAACTCACTGGCTCTTCAGTAAATCAAACACAGCGACAATAACACTGTTTGAACACGGGGAGATTCACCAAGAGGCCAAAAATAAATCAGACAGACTGAGTGTTACAGCAAAATGTTCTCTGGTTATAAAGAAGCTCACAGCTGAGGATGTTGGTCAGTACACCTGCAGAAGGTTCAACAAATCGGGACAAAAAGAAGGTTCAGACTCTGTAGCTGAGCTGTCTGTTGTTAACCGTGAGTATTTCATCATAATGTTTTCAGATTGTTTGAACATCAAACTGAAACATTACAATAACTATAATTACAGTGATGATTACTGTAAATGTTATTCTTGTTCTCTTTTCTTTAACAGTAACTGAACATAAGGATGATGACACAGTGACATTAAACTGCTCTGTGTCCACATATAAAAAATGCAAATACTACACTGTGAAGTGGCTCTATGGTAACAAAGACCTGAGGATGTCACAGTCTGCCTGCTCAGCCAGTGTGATCAAGATTTGATCACATTTACACATCCAAGAGTTCTGAGATGTTGAAGTGCCAAGTGACACATGGTGGAGACGTGCAGGAATTTATCTTCAGGATTCAATCTTTTGACCAGGAAATAGGTGAGAATGCAATTAGTTCTTACAGTAACTTCATCTGTTATGAAATGTAAACTGTTCTATGTGATTTTAAGATTTCATTTACAGATTTTTACTTTGAGAGTGTCCTCAAAAGACAAAATAGCAGCACTGTTCTGTGTTTAATCAGGCTTACGTTATCATGATAGAGAAACACTAGTCTTGTGTTCCTTATGAGCAGGCAGGGAATCTAATAGCTATTGAATCCCTGAAATCAGGCCGTGTGACTTAAGTGCTACTAACTGTTCGTACTCCTCGCTAGACCCCAGCAGCTCTTCTTCCCGAGGCACCACCACACAAAAAATGACTCTCTTTATCACTTCTGAGGGGTTGAAGGCTGCTGATCTAATATTTGCTCACATTGTTCTGTCATAATGGATTCAATGGGGAGAGTGTGATGTCTGAGCAAAAAAAAACTAAACACAATCTAAAAAACAATAGAGATTAGCTCAACATATCATGGCGGACACCAAGTACTGAGACAATGACTAACATACGAACTTGACAGAGAAGGGAAGGAAAAAGAACAAAAGACTAAACCAAATAACCTCAAAACAGACTTGAGACTCAAGCTACTTGAACAAATGTTACCCAAGTACAAACAAACTAAGAACCACACGGAGCATTAAATACTACAGAGAATTCAAAAGTAAGTAAACCTGTATTCATAAAATTCAGCGCTTTCAATAACTTCATCTGTTACGACTAAACTATTCTGTGTGGTTTTAAGATGTCATTTGCATTTATACACTTTGAGGAATATCCTGCAGAGAGGTTGTAATGGGGGCAGAAGCAAAAAGAGAAGTCAGGTTCATGATTGTTTGATTGTTGAGGGGGCTTTTGTTGAGAAAAGAACAGAAAACTATATTTAAAGTATTTTAATGTGTTTTTTATTTTCTTTCCAGGCTGGTGCTGGTGGAGGTTCATCATTGTGGCTGTGGGTGTAGCAACACTCATAACGGGTTCAGTTTTCATGTTAAATTCTATTTATTCAATGCTCATGTTCATTATAGTTTAGGCACAAAATGTGATTTATTTAATGGTGTTAATGTAATGTCATGGACGTCTTTACAGTTTATCACTTTTAGTTTGTGCTACATTGATGCCCAAAGATCACAAAAGCTATATCATGTTGAAGTCTAATGTCCAGAGAGTGAATGAGTTTGTCATCATGCTGTATGTCACAGGTATGTAATGATGAAAATTTCGACAGTGAAATATGGAAGTAGAAGATCTGATGGACACTGACTGATCCTTCTGCGTCTGTCAGACTTCAGTAATGTGATGGAAAATGTTAAGATTCTGTGCTTCTCTTTGTTATACAGGCCTAACTGAAATGAACGATGCATCTCAGTGTGTTTGTCTCCATATTATTTTGTAATACAAGACATACAGGGAGTGCAGAATTATTAGGCAAATGAGTATTTTGTCCACATCATCCTCTTCATGCATGTTGTCTTACTCCAAGCTGTATAGGCTCGAAAGCCTACTACCAATTAAGCATATTAGGTGATGTGCATCTCTGTAATGAGAAGGGGTGTGGTCTAATGACATCAACACCCTATATCAGGTGTGCATAATTATTAGGCAACGTCCTTTCCTTTGGCAAAATGGGTCAAAAGAAGGAGTTGACAGGCTCAGAAAAGTCAAAAATAGTGAGATATCTTGCAGAGGGATGCAGCAGTCTCAAAATTGCAAAGCTTCTGAAGCGTGATCATCGAACAATCAAGCGTTTCTTTCAAAATAGTCAACAGGGTCGCAAGAAGCGTGTGGAAAAACCAAGGCGCAAAATAACTGCCCATGAACTGAGAAAAGTCAAGCGTGCAGCTGCCAAGATGCCACTTGCCACCAGTTTGGCCATATTTCAGAGCTGCAACATCACTGGAGTGCCCAAAAGCACAAGGTGTGCAATACTCAGACATGGCCAAGGTAAGAAAGGCTGAAAGACGACCACCACTGAACAAGACACACAAGCTGAAACGTCAAGACTGGGCCAAGAAATATCTCAAGACTGGTTTTTCTAAGGTTTTATGGACTGATGAAATGAGAGTGAGTCTTGATGGGCCAGATGGATGGGCCCGTGGCTGGATTGGTAAAGGGCAGAGAGCTCCAGTCCGACTCAGACGCCAGCAAGGTGGAGGTGGAGTACTGGTTTGGGCTGGTATCATCAAAGATGAGCTTGTGGGGCCTTTTCGGGTTGAGGATGGAGTCAAGCTCAACTCCCAGTCCTACTGCCAGTTTCTGGAAGACCCCTTCTTCAAGCAGTGGTACAGGAAGAAGTCTGCATCCTTCAAGAAAAACATGATTTTCATGCAGGACAATGCTCCATCACACGCGTCCAAGTACTCCACAGCGTGGCTGGCAAGAAAGGGTATAAAAGAAGAAAAACTAATGACATGGCCTCCTTGTTCACCTGATCTGAACCCCATTGAGAACCTGTGGTCCATCATCAAATGTGAGATTTACAAGGAGGGACAACAGTACACCTCTCTGAACAGTGTCTGGGAGGTTGTGGTTGCTGCTGCACGCAATGTTGATGGTGAACAGATCAAAACACTGACAGAATCCATGGATGGCAGGCTTTTGAGTGTCCTTGCAAAGAAAGGTGGCTATATTGGTCGCTGATTTGTTTTTGTTTTTGAATGTCAGAAATGTATATTTGTGAATGTGGAGATGTTATATTGGTTTCACTGGTAAAAATAAATAATTGAAATGAGTGTATATATTTGTTTTTTGTTAAGTTGCCTAATAATTATG
Organism: Copadichromis virginalis; assembly: GCF_057382275.1. Classification (NCBI taxonomy): domain Eukaryota; kingdom Metazoa; phylum Chordata; class Actinopteri; order Cichliformes; family Cichlidae; genus Copadichromis; species Copadichromis virginalis. Next base: position 22,313,320 of record NC_140632.1, read on the forward strand.
CACAGTAATAGTCACCTGCACACACAGATATCCCCCTAAAATAGCTAAAACTAAAAACTACTTCCAAAAACATTCAGCTTTGATGTCTGTGAAGGTTCTCAGTCATCCAGGTCATCGTAGTCAAAGGAGCTTGCAAAGAAAAGTGTCTGGACTTCTTTAAGTTGCTTGAAGACGTTTCACCTCTCATCCGAGAAGCTTCTTCAGTTCTAAGGTCAAATGGTGGAGAGTCCCAGATATAAACCTAGTGGGAGTAACCCCCCACAGAGGGACAAAAGGACCCCCTGATGATCCTCTAATCGCCTGAGCCAAGGTGTGAAACTGGGTGTGGGTCCCAATCAGCCAGAGTTTCGGGTGTGTTCATTGTGAAACCTGGCCCCACCTTATCATGCGAATTCCTGAGGTCAGATGGCCCAGGATGTGAGTGGGCGTTAAGGCGTCTGGGAAGGGATCTCAAAACTGGATTATAGATGGCAGAGAGTTGGTGTCGTAAACCACCGCCTCTGTTCAAAGATGGTCGCTCACAGTGGACATAGATGGCTTCTTTCACTCCTCTTTCAAACCATCTGTCCTCTCTGTCCAAAATGTGAACATTGGCATCCTCGAAACAGTGTCCTTTATCCTTAAGATGCAGATGGGCTGCTGAGTCTTGTCCTGTGGAGGTGGCTCTTCTGTGTTGTGCCATGCGCTTGTGAAGTGGCTGTTTGGTCTCTCCAATGTAGAGGTCTGAGCATTCCTCGCTGCACTGTACAGCATACACCACATTGTTAAGTTTGTGTTTTGGCGTTTTGTCTTTCGGGTGAACCAGATTCTGTCTGAGCGTGTTGCTGGGTCTGAAATACACTGGGATGTCATGCTTGGAGAAAACTCTCCTGAGTTTCTCTGATACACCGGCTACATGGGGGATGACAATGTTGTTCGTCTGTCCTTCTTATCCTCCCTCGCTGGTGTCTGGTCTTCTTTTCTGTGCCTCTTTGCTGACTTTAAGAACGCCCATTTAGGATAGCCACATGTTTTGAGTGCTTCCTTTACATATGTGTGTTCCTTCTTTTTTCCTTCAGGCTTAGAGGGAACATGTTCTGCCCGGTGGTGTAGGGTCCTGATTACTCCAAGTTTGTGTTCCAAAGGGTGATGGGAGTCAAACAGGAGGTACTGGTCCGTGTGTGTGGGCTTCCGGTAAACTTCGATGTTGAGTTTGCCATTCTCTTCAATGTGCACGGCGCAGTCCAGGAAAGGCAAACAGTTGTCCTTTGTGTCTTCCCTGGTGAACTTGATGTTTTTATCCACAGCGTTAATGTGAGCAGTGAAGGATTCCACTTCTTGTGTCTTGATTTTGACCCAGGTGTCGTCCACATATCTGTACCAGTGGCTGGGTACTCTTCCTTTGAAAGAGGCAAGAGCCTTCCTTTCCACTTCCTCCATGTAAAGGTTGGCTACAATAGGTGACACGGGGGAGCCCATGGCACAGCCATGTTTTTGTCTGTAAAAGCCTTTGTTGTACTTGAAATATGTAGTGGTGAGGCAGAGGTCTAACAGTGTGCAGATCTGATCGGGTGTGAAGTTGGTCCTGTCCTCCAAGGAGCTGTCTTCTTGTAGTCGTTTTCTGACAGTCTCCACGGCCTCCGTGGTGGGTATGCAAGTGAAGAGAGAGACTACATCAAAGGACACCATGGTTTCATCTGGATCCAGGGTAAGTTTCTCTCCACCATTTGACCTTAGAACTGAAGAAGCTTCTCGGATGAGAGGTGAAACGTCTTCAAGCAACTTAAAGAAGTCCAGACGCTTTTCTTTGCAAGCTCCTTTGATTCAGCTTTGATATTAATGAGTTTTTTGGGTTCATTGAGAACATGGTTGTTGTTCAATAATAAAATTATTCCTCAAAACTACAACTTGCCTAATAATTCTGCACTCCCTGTACTCAGCTACATGTAATGTTCTGACTGTATTCTGTGACTGTGGCAGGTAGATAAGGTGTTTCTATAAATGATTTGATTCTTGTTTTTATTCTTAATCTAAAGAAATACAGACTGCTGCTGTACTCTGTGTTGTTGTTTGTCTTTGCAACGGCAAATAAAAAACCTCAGAAAATCTGTTTGTGAAGACTGATTTATTTCAAATTAACAGAACAAACTTGTGTCAGTGATTTCTGGGTTTGACTGGGGTCGACAAAGCAGCGACCAATCATTCTGGAAGGCAGCCTTTCCAGCCGCACAAGATGGGATTTCGAGATTACGTGCACCAGACTGAAGTAACTGGACATTTATAACCTTGGGAAAAACGTACAACACAACACGATATAGTAACTTAAATTAATAAGTGTTAATAGTAATAAAATTATGAATAAGTGTATGTGTATTGCACACTGTTATTATTGCACATTAATTATTGTTGCACTTTGTTATAATTATAAATATTGTTATTGTATTCATGTGCACACATTGACCTATGCCGCCCTGAACGAGCAGCAAGGATGAAGCCAAAGTGAACCACAAGACCCCCATGAGTATGAAATAACCATATAGGAAAATGCCTCCTCCCCCACCCCCCGACACACACACACTTATTGTTGAAGGCGTTATTTGAAGTTGATGTACAGCTAGTGCTTTAACATTTCCACATCCCTTTACCACTACTTCTTTTTCAAGTACACATCAAGCTCTGACAGTTCATTTTTGTTCCTCAACACTAACCTGAGTGTTTCAAAATGGTGGGAAACCAGTTCAGTCACACACTCAGCGTGCTATAGTGATGGGTCGTTCGCGAACGAAATGGCTCTTAGAGTCTGATCTTTGACGTGAACGACGCGAGCCGGCTCCTTATCGCGAGCCATCACGTCTTTTTTTTTTCATATTTTAATTTATATTTCATTGTGTTGTGGTTTGCAGTGTTTTGTGTTGTTTCACTTTAAATTTGTAAAACGAAAAAGCTGAAAATTTAAATAGTTAAAAGTTGAAATGTGAATAGTTGATTTTTGTATTATATGTTTTATTTATTACATTTTATGTGGAGTGAATAAATAAAAGTATAATTACGGTGGCCCCTAGAGACAAAGCACATACAAACTTCAAATCACGTACAAACTCTGAAGCACGGACAAACCCTCAAGCACGTACAAACTTCAAAACACGTAAAAACACGTACAAACTCCGAAGTACGTAAAAACTCAGAAGCATATAAAAACTCAAAACACGTACAAAAGACAACAGAAGTGCTCCAGGATGCTGGGCGCAGTGTTGAGCTTTTGTTACCTAGTGGCTACACAAGCCAGGAAGTACCAACGACCGGATTTGGTGTGTGGTAGTAACGGGTAAATGAACTTTTTTTAAAAATTATTTGAATATATATGAATGCTTGTGTATAAATACACAAACAACACACATATGCTTTCAATTGTGTCATTTAAGTGATCTAGTAGCTCTGCTTTGGAAGTTCAGTTCATGCTAGAAATGTGTTTTGGAGTTTGTACGTGTTTTGTCTCTAGGGGCCACCGCATATATTTATATATAAACATATATAAATAAAACCACTTTTTTTACATTAGTAATTCCTTTTGTGCATAATTTTATATTATTGTTAATAATAAATTAATTAAAGCAACAAAACAACCTGAAGAGCCGGTTCGGAGCCGAAAGAGCCGGCTCTTTTTAGTGAGCTGAACCGAAAGAGCCAGATCTCTAAAAAGAGCCGGAAATCCCATCACTAGTGTGCTAATCCTTTATGGCTCAGATATGTGGTAAACATTAGAGGGTTAAACCTCCAGAGCTGCTGTATTCTCACCAAACACTTCCCACTGACAAAAAGTATGTCAGTGGTGCTGACCACCCTTCAAACCTGGGCGATGAGATTATTATTTGATAATCTCATCGCCCAGCTGAGGAACAGTTTCATCAAGAGTCTCTCAGAGGACATACAGTGTAATACCTATATTGAATTTGCTGATTTTTTTTGCCTCCATGTTTATTAAAAAGACAAAACATAAACATTTTCAAACTGACTGAAACTAAATTGAAAAAGAATCGGGGTTAATACTTCCCATTCTGCGCCAGTGCACGGAGGCTTTTCATTGACCCATCGGTCAAAAGTGTGTCGGCCAACTAGACAAATGCTCTGTATGGCAGTTTACAAGTCCAGCCCTGTCCGATGCTTTGTATTGCACTTATGTATGGCTTGGATACTGCTCAGCCATGGAAACCCAGAATATGAAGATCTCTACACACTGTTCTTGACCTAATCTGAAGGCTACATGAAATTTGTAAGTAAGTAGCCATTGACTCTACCTCTGTGCCTCAGTGCGCTGATCCAATGTGTGGCTGAGTTGCTGTCATTCTCAATTACGTCACTTGTTACACTTGTGGCCATGGAAGTGATCAGAATACCAATAATACAAGGTCTTGAATGATTAGACCCCATCGTACCTTAATGACCTTATAATACCATATGACCACATTACAGCACTTTGCTCTCAGACTGCGGGCTTACTTGTGATTCCAAGAGTATTAAAAAGGAGAATGTGAGGCAGAGATTTAGCTTTCAGGGCCCTCTTCTGTGAAACCAGCTCACAGTTTGGATTCAGGACACAGATACCCTCTCTACGTATAAGATTAGGCTTAAAACTTTCCATTTTGATAATGCATATAGTTAGGGCTGAATCAAGTGACCCTGAATCCTCCCTTAGTATGCTTGTTCATAGGAGGTCATATGATTGTTGAGATTTCTCTGCTTCTTGTAGACCAAGTTAGCTAAACAACCTGAAATTTCTTCAGAACCCAGATCACCCATCACACTGAACTCATCTTTATTTTTTCTGATTTTTTGAAATCATCACGAGTACATCAATTATGTGCCTTTGATGCTCCACACACACCTCTACTTATAGGACATTGGTGGCTCAAAGAACAAAATCCCATTAAACTGGTAGCTTAATAAGTGTTTGGGCTGGAGTCTCTTCTGTAATGAACACTAACCTGAGGGGAGCTATGGAAACTCAGTCATGGCAACTAGTATCCTCTTGCAGAGGAAAAAAAAAGAAAGTATTTTCCAAACCAAAGCAAAGGATGGCTTCCGAGCCTGTGTTGGATCTTGTGCATAAATGTGTGCATTCACTCCACTCTGCCTGCCTAGTGTTTTATTAAAATAAACAAACTTCTACTCTGTTTTTGGACATTGTGTGCTAACACTCTTATAACTTTCATTAGCATCATATTATCAGTTTTACTTTTGTTGATTGTAGACTTTCCCTCCTGTTGAACAGCTTCTTTTAAGCTGTGCTGTATATTAGTCTGAAATCAGAAATCCACTCAGATTCATGTGTAAAAGAGCTCTGCTGCTGTTGTGCCCACATTCTCACCAAAACACTTCCCCTTCAGTTCTCAGGAAAAAAAAGAGCAGTAAGTATTTACACAACTGCATGTATCATCTTCTCCTTTTTTAAGGCATCAAACACGTCACAAATGACTCATTTTAAATTTGCAGGGTTTTTGACAGTCTGGTGTGACCTTTGACCTCTAATTTTCTTTGGTTCATGTAGTTATTAGAAACAACAGAATGCTGTGAATTAGAATTTTCAGGGAAAGGACTCTGAACGTTTTAACAGTTACAGTGAGGTGGTGAGATGATAACCACAGGAAGTCAGCACAGCCTCTACATGAAGCTCTGTTTCAGAGACTGTGACTGTCATTTTTGTGAAAAGCAGGAAGGAGAAAGACGGACAATGACGACTCAGTTCAAATGGATTAAATTCTTTTCATCAGTTTTACTAATGCTTCAAGTAACAGGTAAGAATACAAATACATTTATAAATGAAATTAGAAAAGTCAAGTTTACACAGTTGATTTGATTTTATCTTCACAGCAGCAGCAGTTGAGTTTATTATCAGGGATGAAGGTGAGGTCACTTTGTCATGTGAAAATGTGACAGATGATCAAGATAAATGTGACAGAACTACCTGGCTCTTCAGTAAATCAAACACAGCGACAATAACACTGTTTGAACACGGGGAGATTCACCGAGAGGCCAAAAATAAATCAGACAGACTGAGTGTTACAGCAAAATGTTCTCTGGTTATAAAGAAGCTCACAGCTGAGGATGTTGGTCGTTACACCTGCAGAAGGTTCAACAAATCAGGACAAAAAGAAGGTTCAGACTCTGTAGCTGAGCTGTCTGTTGTTAACCGTGAGTATTTCATCATAATGTTTTCAGATTGTTTGAACATCAAACTGAAACATTACAATAACTATAATTACAGTGATGATTACTGTAAATGTTATTCTTGTTCTCTTTTCTTTAACAGTAACTGAACATAAGGATGATGACACAGTGACATTAAACTGCTCTGTGTCCACATATAAAAAATGCAAATACTACACTGTGAAGTGGCTCTATGGTAACAAAGACCTGAGGATGTCACAGTCTGCCTGCTCAGCCAGTGTGATCTTTACAAGATTTGATCACATTTACACATCCAAGAGTTCTGAGATGTTGAAGTGCCAAGTGACACATGGTGGAGACGTGCAGGAATTTATCTTCAGGATTCTATCATTTGATCAAGAAACACATGAGAATGCAAGTCAGTTCATACAATAACTTTATCTGTTATAAAAAGTAAACTATTTTGTGTGTTTTAAGGTTTCATTTACTTTTTTTTACTTTGAGAGTGTCTTCAGAAGATAAAATAGCAGGGAGTTGAGGTGCATGGTTGTGACAACAAATTCTTTGTTGAGCAGGCAGGGATATTGAATCCCTGAAATCAGGCTGTGTTACTTATGCGCTACTACTTCTTTGTACTCCTCGCTAGACCCCACCAGCCCTTCCTCACGTGGCACCACCACACAAAATATGACTCTCTTTATCACTTCTGAGGGGTTGAAGGCTGCTGGTCTATTATTTGCTCACATTGTTCTGTCATAATGGATTGCAAATGTGGAAAGTGTGGTCTGAGTAAAAAAACTAAACCCAATCCAAATAACAATAGAGATTAGCAAAATAAATCAGGAAGTAACTAAGTACTGAGACAGTGACTAACATACGAACTTGACAGAGAAGGGAAGGAAAAAGAACAACAGACTAAACCAAATAACCTTAACTAGACTTGAGACTCAAGCTACTTGAACAAATGTTAACCAAGAATAAATAAACTAAGAACCACACGGAGCATTAAATACTAAGATGAATTGAAAAGTAAGTAAAACTCTATTCATATAACACCTGTTAATAAAAGGATCACAAAGTCTTCACAATAAAAAACAAAAAACAAAAACAAAGCAAAAATAAGGTTGCCTAAGTGCACGTCCAAAAGATTAATATTTTCAGTTGTTTTTGTTGGAAAAGTCCACAAACTATCATTACATTTCATTACATGGTAAAAAATAATGCACTCATTTGCTGTCTGTGAAAAAATAAAATAAAAATAAATAAATGCCATTAGCATTTCTTAAAACTAAATTGTTTGTTTTGAAGACAAGAAATCCTGTAGATGTGTAGTAATGGGACAAAAGAAAAGAGGGAAGGTAGTTTGATGCTTTTCCACAACAACAACCAAATGTTGAACTTTGACACAAGAGGCTGAACTTCATATTCTACTTCCTACTAAAAGTCAGTGAAAACAGTTGTTCAGTGAAGTTACAATCATGACCACGACCATAGCTATATGTCAGGAACGAGCTGTGTGGCAGCAGTTGTACCCAAAATACAGGACTCAGAAGATAAAGAATAAACTTAAAAGTTTATTTATTACTCTTACAAAATCAAAAAAAGCAGGTCAGGAGCAAATAGTCTAACAACTAGAAACCTTCTAAAAAAATATACTCGAGAACATTTGTGCTGGGTGGTCCTGGGACAGGGACATAAGAACATTAGGAAGAACACGACAAACAGCAAAGGGAAACTGATACAACATATACATACAGCATAATGAAGGAACAATGCAAGAGGTGGAAGAGCAGCTGAAACCAATCACAGAAGAAGAGACAAGGGAAGCAGAACTAAATACAAAGCACTAGCAGTCAGAGACTATTGAAATAAGACAGCAAATAGCAAACAATGAGACCAGGACTAAGTCATATGAACTTGATACACAGAGAGGATAAACAAACATGGAGACAAGATCGGAGGGACGCAATTGGAATGCAAGTGGGAAAAACAACCTACCATCAACAGTCAGGGGACTAAAGTCACAGATAACAGGAACGTAAACATTAGACTATAAACAGCTCAAACATAAATCCCATCTCAAAACCAAACACACAGAATGAGCATAAAGAACTGTTAAACAGGAGCACAGCACTAAAGGCAAGAAATAAACCAAACAAACTTATATATGAGTTAAGTGAAAGAAAACCAGTGAAAAGTAAGAAATTACAGAAAGCAACACAGAATACAGAACCATAATGCAAAGATGATCAAAGATATAAAACTAAAGAACATGAACATCCCAGAAACAACAATAAACCCTGTATTCAAGACTGAGCGACATGACAGCATGTTATTTTATTCAGGAAGGATGAACTTTTAATGAACTAAAGCAGGTTGTTTCCAGACCTTAACACAACCACAACAGTGTATAAATAAAAATAAGTATATTTGATTTATTATTTATTTGTTGATAGCTGAGTGTTCTCTTCTCTTTTACCTGCAGGACACTAAACAGACAGGAATCTGCAGCTGAAATTATCTTAATGCTTTTCTTTTTCTCCAGGATGGTGGATGTTTATTGTTGTACTGCTGGGGTTATTAGCACTGATAATAAGTGCTGTTATAGCCATCAGATGGAAGAGAGCTAAAGGTGAGAGATTTCACCAGCCTGAACTTGTATGAACAAATGGAATGAAAAACCAGAATGAAATTTAATTCTAAAAACTTGAATTGATTTCTCTCTTTGTTTAGGAAAAAAAATGGAGACTAATGAAAATCCTGTGAGTTATATCATAATTTCTTAAACTTTGTTAGTGTACTCATACCACGGCCGTTCACTACAGTTACTGTGTTATATTTTTTATCATGAGGCCAGAAGATAAGTGTTTTTGTCAGCTTACCCAACTGACCTGGTGTGCTTACAGTCTGCTGTGTTTATGAGGCTTCTTTGTTTGTTTGATTCAGGAACTGAATTTAAACCCTGCAGTGACTCCGTCTGCTCCAGGAACCATTCAGGAATCTGTGAGATTAAATAGTTACTCGGCACTTGTATTTGCTCTCTTATATGTTGAATCTGAGCATTACTGAGCAGTCTCTATGTTGTCTTCACTGTGCAGGCTGCACCTGAATACCTTGTTCCCTATGCCTCCATCAGCTACACCAACAAAACCACCAGTAAAACGCAGGTAAGCTGTCCTGTTGGTTGTACAATTGATGTCAGTTAATAACAATAAATGAATAAGCTGGTTCTCAGGAGGATATTTCCTCTATTTTTTTAGGATTTTATTTCAGGATTTGTTGTTGTAACAACCCCTTTTTGTTCAGAAGGAGGTGCTGTATAAAAAATATACACTAAAACACAAGACATGGAGGTAATGAGTTGACATCATAACCTCCTGAGAACCATCCTAATTGATTAATGCCAACTCTAGATGTTACCAAATGAGGAACATGAGACCTGTGACAGCCTGATTGCATAAGAATAACAGCAGAAATGTGAGAAAGAAGGCTGAAACTCACATTGAGGAAGTGATATTACAGTATAATTACAGCAAAACATTAAATTATTGTGTCAATAACTCGTGAAGAAAAGAGATTGAGAGATATGATGTTTACATTCAGACAGATTCGAATGTCTGTGCTTTTTATGCTTGTGCTTTAGTTTATAGGTAAAAATAAAATGAACATGTTTATAACAGAAGGATTAAAAACGTCAGTTGGTTTTTCCAGTTTTATCGTGCGTTGTAAGTGTATAAATAATCTGTGCTTAGACATTTAACGGTCACATTTTTGTTTGTCTGTGTTGTTCTCAGGAGCACTAAGTGGAGATCTTTTATTCTTCTTTACTTTCTGAGATGTGATTATATTTCCTGTGTTGTGTGTGCTTCCAGGTTCGAGACAAAAATGAAGGTGAGAGAGTTACGTACTCCACTGTGAAAGCTTCCTCCATGGATCCCAGCAACCTCTATGACACCATCAAGTAAACAAAAAGCTTCTCATCTAAAAGAGCTGTTGGGTTGCTCAGTTGAAAAAGAGAAAGCTGGCACGACAATTAAACAAACATATTGTTACATACATTTATTACAGTGTGTTGTGATACTATCTGCAGGTGAAATGAAATAGTTGCTCGGGAGTTGATGCCATGTCAGATTTGGCAGTGATGGAGGGAAAGTTTATCTTGTCTATATATGTTCTCAACTTTCATTTCGGTTTTTACATATTTGTCACATTTACATGTTTCAGATCATCAATAATAATATAATATAATATAATATAATATAATATAATATAATATAATATAATATAATAATTGGACAAAGACAACCCTAGTAAATACAAAATACAGTTTTTAAATGATGTTTTCATTTTTAAGGGGAAAGTTTATTCAAATCTACTTTGGCAGTCGAGAGTTTGTGATAACTGAAAAAATTTTATTTACATCACTGTGAATGTTTTTTTTTTATTATTGTTTGCATAACGTGCTGTGTAACCCAAGTAAGGTTGAGCTGCAAGGCATGAACTGATGGCCAGACATTCAGGAGTTTCTGGTAGAGAGCAGAATTTATGGTTTCATCAATTACAGCAAGTCGTCCTAAAGGAGCAAAGTATCCCCACATCACTGCCACCACCGTGTATGATTGTTGGTGTGATGATCTTTCTATTAAATAATGTGTTAGTTTTATACCAGGTGTAACAGGTCTCAGATCTTCCTAAAAGTTCAACTGTTGTCTCATCAGTCCACAGAATAGTTTCCCAAAAGTCTGTGAGACTTCATGTTCTTTCTGGTCAGCAGTGGTTTTCTCATTGGAAATCTCCCATGTTTGCCCAGTGTGTTTCTTATTGTTGAATCATGAGCTCTGACTTTAAGTGAGACAAGTGAGGCCTGTGGATCTTTAGATGCTGTTCTTGGTTCCTTTGTGACAATGAGATGAGTTGGTGATGTGCTCTTGGAGTAGCTCTTTGGTCAGCTGGCCACTTGTGGGAAAGTTCACCACTGTTCCAAGTTTTCTCCATTTGTGGATATTGTCTCTTACCATGGCTCGCTGTACTCCCAAAGCCTTAGAAATGGCTTTGCAGTCCTTTAGAGACTAATAGTGACTTTGTTTCTCAGATGTTTCTTTAGATCGTGGCATGATGCGTTGCCTTTTGGGATCTTTTAATCTACTTCACTTTGTCAGACAGATGATAACTGGGAGTAACCAGCAGTTACAGTTAATTTTTAATTTAACAAGAAATTTTTAATTTAACATAGTAGGCTTGGGTGACTTTATTTCCCTTAATAAATAAAGACTTAATTTAAAGACTTAAAATTTTTCGTATTTACTCTGATTATCTAATATTAAATTTGGTTTGATCTGAAACCGATCCTATAGCTTTTTTATATGTTTGTTAAGTAACTGTCATGCACTGTATAATCTCAGGACTTTTCTTCTTCCTCTTTTTGAAGCACATTGAGCGTTTTGAGTAAAATGTAATAAACTTGAAATGACCAATATATGGAAGTAGGTATATTCATAATATTGTTTGAAGGGGAAAGCCCATTTTAGTGTTTTATCATTGAAACATTTGTGTAATGCAGTATAATAGTTAGCCATCAAGTTAGCAATAAACTCTAAATAGATACCCTTAACATAGACTATGCAGTACACACAGTGTATTTCACAGTGTCAGTCTAGACAATTAAAGAAATATAAATGGTAAGAATGTTTTAATGTCTTTGTGTGATGTCACTGTAACTCTTTTTTTTAGTATCTCTGTGTTGAGCTGCTTAATTTGCATAACATCATTTATCTATTTTAATTTTGTATTCTGTAATATTTTACTTTGAATCTGAGTAATTGTGAATTAAAGAAATTGTTTTTAAACTGAGTTTGTGGCTCATTTTACCTGTATATTGGAAAAGTAACTAATCAAAGTCAAAGTCAGCTTTATTGTCAAAAACCATATGTACAGATCATACACGGGAATTTGAAATTCCTCAGCCCTCAGTGTTACAATAAAACGGCCTAAAGATAATCCATGTGTTTGAAGTTTAATTCTTACAATAACTTCATCCTGTTATTAAAAACAAAAAAAAAATGTGTGATGTAATTTTAAGATGATGTCACTTCCATTCCTTTACTTGGAGAGTGTCCCCAAAAGATAAAACAGCGCTGGTCAGTGTTGAACAGTACCCTGCGCCTATCAGTGGTCGGTGATGGATTACTTTGGCTATGATCAGATCACTAACGCCGAACAAGTAAAAGAAAACAGGCTAAAATAATAAGTATACTAAAGTTTTCTTTCCAAGAATAAGTAAAATTTAAAAAACTAAATTGTTTGCATTCAGTAGACAACATCATGTAGAGATGTAGTGATGTGTAAGAAGGAAAGAGGGAGGTAAGTCTGATGTTCCTACAGAGCAACAATCAGATGCTGGACTTTGGCGCAAGAGGCCGCTGTTCATATTCTGCTTTCTTCATGAAAATCAGTGAAAAGAGTCTTTCAGTAAAGTTACAGTGATGAATACAGTCATATTTTATTTTACTAGGAATAATGAACTTACCCTACGCCATAGTAAATTATATTTGATTTATTATTTATTTCCTGATAGAGCTGCAGGATTTTCAACGGATTATTTAAACAAAATAATCCTAAGAGGAAGGAGGTGAAGCACAAAATTAACAGATGTCAAGACTATCAGGAGAAAACACACCTCAGAGCACAATATTGTGAAGTGAACCGAGAAGTGAAGGAGAGTGCCAGACGGGACAAAAGACAATTTGTGCACAGTATGACAGAAGAGGCAGAAACAGCAGCCAAGCAGAACAACATGAAGGGAGTGTATGAGATCACCTGGACCTTGTCAGGAAAGAGTTTCAACCCAAGTAAGCCAGTCAAGGACAAGAGTGAGAAAACCATCACAAGGAACAAGAAACAAAGAAGAAGATGGGTGGAACATTTTGAAGAGATCCTGAATCCACCAACACCGCAAACAGTCCCTGACATACCACCAGCAAAAGAGCCCCTCTGTATCAACACCTGTCCACCAACCAAGGCAGAGATCACCAAAGCCATCAAGTCCTTGAAAAATGGAAAGGCATCCCCAACAAGGTGTTGACCAGAATCATCTTGGAGAGACTGAAGGAGGCATTGGACAAGAGACTCAGATCAGAGCAGACAGGATTTAGACAAGACAGATCATGTACAGACCACATAGCCACTCTGCGCATCATCATCAAGCAGTCTATTGAATGGCAGTCTCCCTTGTACACAATCATCATCGACTTTGAAAAAGCCTTCAACAGGGAGACCATTTGAAAACTGATGCAGCACTATGGAATCCCACAAAAGCTCAAAAAGATCATCAAACAACTATACAAAGACTCATCCTGCCAGATCACCCCCAACGGAAAACTGACCAACCACTTTGCAGTGAAAACCAGAGTGAGGCAAGGCTGCATGCTGTCACTGACACTCTTCCTGATTGTCATGAGAAGAACCACAGAAGGCAGCATTACTGATATCCAGTAGACCTTCACCAAACAGCTGGAGGACCTGGATTTTGCAGAAGACGTCAGCCTTCTGTGCCATAAGCAGCAACATGCACAGTCCAAGCTTACCCGGCTCGTTGAGGAGGTAGAAAAGACTGGCCTGAAGATCAAATTTAGAAAAACAGAGGTGATGCAGCTGAACAACCGACAAAAACATCCACTGCAGCTACAGGGAGAAGACTTAGTGGAAACCGACCGCTTCGCCTACCTAGGAAGTGTAGACAACAGCGATGGCAGCGCAGATGAAGACGTTAGGAGCCGGATCAACAAAGCAAGGCTTGCATTCAATGTCCTGGGACCCATCTGGAACTCCAAAGCCTTATCTCAGCGCAGTCTGGTGCAGGTCTACAATACTTTTCCTGGTGTCCTTCGAAAGCTCTTTGGTCTTGGCCATGGCGGAGTTTGGAGTCTGACTGATCCGCATCTTTAACACCAATATGAAAGGAGTCCTCCTGTATGGGTCCAAGACGTGACGGATGACCAACCCCATTACGAGCAAGATACAGATCTTCATAAACAAGTGCTTGTGGCACATCCTCAACATCCGTAGTGTTGGGGTTACACAAGACGAGTTAAGAAATCTGAATAACTTTGACTTTACTGACCACTAGTACTTGTTCTCTTATATGTTGATTCTACATTTTACACATTACTGAGCAATCTTTATGTTGTCTTCACTGTGCAGGCTGATCCTGATTATGCTGTTCCCTACACCTCCATCAGCTACACCATGAACACCGCCTCTAATCAACAAACCAAAAAGTAAGAAACATCTGTCACAGAATAGCTAAATTACAAGTGCCCTCATTTTTTTTATATATATATATAATTGATAACTAGTTTAACTCTGTCAGATTGTATAAAAGAATAAAAAAAAGTTTAGTTTTAGGATCAAGTTCCCCACTTTTATTTAAAGTAATAATATAATGTTACGTTTTATTTCAACCCACTGTATTTCCATAAATACATTATACATCCATCTACATCGACATCTGCATACCTCACTTGTCTTCACGTAGTTACTTTTGTACTTATTTATTTATCTTTCATTATTTTTATCCTTATGTTTATCTTTATTTATCTTAATGTTTTGTCTTATTTTTATCCTTATTTATCTTGTTCCTTCAACCTAATTTGGCATTTGTTTATGGACAGCAAAGGAAGAATTTCATTGCACAGAGAAATGCTATTTCTTCTGTACACATGACAATAAACACTTTGAATCTTTGAATCTTGACTTTTGCTTTTGCCAGGTTTGTTGTTGTAACGAGTTCTATTGTCCAGCAGAGGGTGCTGTAGGATCAAAATAAAGCAGGGGAGGTACCGATCTAATGTGATGCAACTGCGCTAAACACAAGCACACGTGACAAAGGCCACATGTGATATCAGCTGTTTCTGTTTGATAACCAGTCATTTAAACACTGAAAACAAACTGTCACTGTGTGTGCGTGCGTGCGTGCGTGCGTGCGTGTGTAAAGTATGAAAATAAAGTACCCTCATGATATATATTTTTGAATTTTGTATGATAATTGTGTGTAGTAATAAACCTTATTCTGTTACACTTATGTGAAAATAAATATAAATACATTCATTCAAGTTTGTATGTAATTACAGCAAAGTGTAGACAGATTAAAAACATGTTTGGGAGTTGAATTAAATACACTTAGCACAGAAACTCAAAGTGTGTTTTCTATGTTTTCACTAATTTTCATTCCAGATACAGCAGGTCAGTGTAAACTTAATACTAACTGTAGCTCTTTATTAATAGGGAACATGAAAGCGGTTGCATAAGAACAACCGCAGAAATGTAAGAAAAGAATGTTGAAAGTCATGATGAGGAAGTCATGGCTCCACAGTTACAGGAAAAAGATACATTTGTGTTTCAGAAGCTCAAGAAGAAAAGCGAGACTGAGAGACATGGCGGTTCAATCTAGATGGATTAAAATGGCTGTGCCTTTTATACTCATACTGCAGTTTACAGGTAAGAAATATGTACAATAGAGAAGGGTTTTTTTTAAACTCTTCTTTCTAATTTTGCTTTATGGAATCTTTATGTAGCATAGACAGCGATGCTGTTTATTTCACCAAAGCAAACAAAGATTAAATGAAAAGTAAATACATGTTAAGTGTGTAACTTATCTGCACTCGTGTAATGTAACATTTTCGATTCTCTGTTATATCCTCAGGAGCACTAAGTGGAGATCTTTTGCTCTCCTTCACTGTCAGAGATGGCGATAATGTCACTTTGCCTTGTAAAAACGTGATCAACAATCATCACAACTGTCACACTACCACCTGGCTCTTCACTGATTCAAGAGGCACACCAGCAGTAGAGCTGATTAATCTTGGACAAATCAAAGAAAAAGCCAAATCAGACAGACTGAGTGTTACAGCAGAATGCTCACTGGTTATAAAGAAGGTCACAGCTGAGGATGTTGGTCGTTACACCTGCAGACAGTTTAGAGGCAATCCAGGGAAACAGCAAGGTCCAGATGCTGTGGTTTATCTGTCTGTTGTTAGCAGTGAGTATTTGCAACACTATATTTTGAGCTCAAACCATCCTGTTAGAACAACATGCTGACAAGTTACATTTTGAAAAAAGGAAACTTATATTTATTTGGTATTTCTCTTGAATTTCATCTTCACCAGTGACTGAACAGAAGAAAGCTGATGAGGTGACTTTAAACTGCTCTGTGTGGACATATGAACGGTGCAAACACAAAGTGAAGTGGATCCATATCAGTGAAGCTCTGGATAGAGATTACTCAAATTTAAAAACATCGGAGTCTTCCTGCTCTGCTGCTGTGACTTTTCTGAATGATGCACACAGTCATATATCAACTTATGACTTTAAGTGTAGCGTAACAACAGAAGAAAAAAAAGAGCAGCTTTTTACCTTCAGCACTCAGTCATCAGGTAAGAAACCCGGAGAGATTCTGAAGAACTTTTCAAAATCCTTTTAAACTGATATACACAATAAACACCTGGCTGAATTTTGTTCTTTTTTCAGGTAAAGAAGCAGTAACAGCAAAATCATCAACAACAACATCAGCAACAACAACATCAGCAACAACAACATCAGCAACAACAACATCAGCAACAACATTATACGCACCTAGTATCCCAGGTGAGTTTTGTCATTTGTTTGTTTTCTTTTCTGCTTTTCCTAATAATAACTGAATGTCAATCTATCATTTTTTAAAGCACATGTTGTTTTTTATTTGTTTTAAATTATCTCAGATAATTAAAATATTTAGTGTAACTAAATACTTTATATTTTTGTATTCAGGTGCAGATCAGGTGTGGCCGTACATCCTTGTGGTTGTCATTTTAGTTGCAGTTTTAATTGTGGCTGTGAAACTAATCTGTTTGAAGAGACTCAAAGGTGAGATAAATTAAATTAAATGTCTCTTAGTGAGAAATCTGAATAAGGCTGAATTTTCTTTGTGGAGAAGCATCTAACCTTGTTTGTTTGTTTGTTTGTTTATCTTTTCAGGGAACAAAATAGAAGCAAATGGAAATGCTGTGAGTTGAAATTTTTTTTTTTTTTTAGACATTTTGTATTCTCTAGATGAGAAACAATGCAGCAAGATAAACAGTGTTAATGGTTTTGTATTAAAACTCACTGGTTCTTGCAGCAAAAGATCAGGAAAAGGAACGAAAGAGGGAACAAAGCATTTTTGCTTTGCTTTTATAGTTATTAATGCTTCAAATGACAACCTGCTAACTGATGAATTTCTCTCTGACTGCAAAAAAGATTATATTAAAGGCCTCAAATATGGTGTGTATTGTGTGACTGTTGTGTTGCATTTTATCTATTTAAACTCTGGATTTAAAAAAAAGTTTGTTGCAGATGTTTCAACGCTCCCATGTTATTTATACAGTGGGGCAAAAAAGTATTTAGTCAGCTACTGATTGTGCAAGTTCCCCTACTTAAAATGATGACAGAGGTCAGTAATTTGCACCAGAGGTACACTTCAACTGTGAGAGACAGAATGTGAAAAACAAAATCCATGAATTCACATGGTAGGATTTGTAAAGAATTTATTCGTAAATCAGGGTGGAAAATAAGTATTTGGTCACCTCAAACAAGGAAAATCTCTGGCTCTCACAGACCTGTAACGTCTTCTGTAAGAAGCTGTTCTGTCCCCCACTCGTTACCTGTATGAATGGCACCTGTTTGAACTCATCATCTGTATAAAAGACACCTGTCCACAGCCTCAAACAGTCAGACTCCAAACTCCGCCATGGCCAAGACCAAAGAGCTTTCGAAGGACACCAGGAAAAGTATTGTAGACCTGCACCAGACTGGGAAGAGTGAATCTACAATAGGCAAGCAGCTTGGTGTGAAAAAATCAACTGTGGGAGCAATCATCAGAAAATGGAAGACATACAAGACCACTGATAATCTCCCTCGATCTGGGGCTCCACGCAAGATCTCATCCCGTGGGGTCAAAATGATCATGAGAACAGTGAGCAAAGATCCCAGAACCACACGGGGGGACCTGGTGAATGACCTGCAGAGAGCTGGGACCAAAGTAACAAAGGTCACCATCAGTAACACACTACAACGGCAGGGAATCAAATCCCGCAGTGCCAGACGTGTTCCGCTGCTGAAGCCAGTGCATGTCCAGGCCCGTCTGAAGTTTGCCAGAGAGCACATGGATGATACAGCAGAGGATTGGGAGAATGTCATGTGGTCAGATGAAACCAAAGTAGAACTTTTTGGTATAAACTCAACTCGTCGTGTTTGGAGGAAGAAGAATACTGAGTCGCATCCCAAGAACACCATACCTACTGTGAAGCATGGGGGTGGAAACATCATGCTATGGGGCTGTTTTTCTGCCAAGGGGACAGGACGACTGATCCGTGTTAAGGACAGAATGAATGGGGCCATGTATCGTGAGATTTTGAGCCAAAACCTCCTTCCATCAGTGAGAACTCTGAAGATGAAACGAGGCTGGGTCTTCCAACATGACAATGATCCAAAACACACCGCCCGGGCAACAAAGGAGTGGCTCCGTAAGAAGCATTTGAAAGTCCTGGAGTGGCCTAGCCAGTCTCCAGACCTCAACCCCATAGAAAATCTGTGGCGGGAGTTGAAAGTCCGTGTTGCTCGGCGACAGCCCCAAAACATCACTGCTCTCGAGAAGATCTGCATGGAGGAATGGGCCAAAATACCAGCTACTGTGTGTGCAAACCTGGTAAAGACCTATAGTAAACGTTTGACCTCTGTTATTGCCAACAAAGGTTATGTTACAAAGTATTGAGTTGTATTTTTGTTATTGACCAAATACTTATTTTCCACCCTGATTTACGAATAAATTCTTTACAAATCCTACCATGTGGATTCATGGATTTTTTTTCACATTCTGTCTCTCACAGTTGAAGTGTACCTCTGGTGCAAATTACTGACCTCTGTCATTATTTTAGGTGGGGGAACTTGCACAATCGGTGGCTGACTAAATACTTTTTTGCCCCACTGTATATATTTATATTTCACGCAACTTAAAAGCTGCGGAGATGTAACGCATACACTAGACGAGTGATGCTTAAATTCTTCAGAGACCAGAATTAAATCCGTTCTTACATATTTATTTCTTCAGGGCCTGACCTCAAACCCTGCAGTCACTAAGTGTGCACCAGAAACCAGCCAGGAAACAGTAAGATTGCCCACACCACACCCAGAGCAGCTGTTGTTTCAATTTGTTCAAGAATGTGTAATTGCAGTAAGCTAAAAGTAGTAGTAACACTCTTCACTGTGTAGGTGGATCCAGAAGATGGTGTTTCCTACGCCTCGATCACCTATGCCAACAAGACCCACAATAAAAACAAAGTAATGTATATGATCAGAGTTTCAGCTTCATTGGTGCATTTATAAATGATGTTTTCACTGTGTTGTGTTACATCTGGTGAACTATCCTGTGCTCTGTGTGCTTCCAGATTCGGGGTAAAAATGACAGTGATGAAGGTGAGACAGTTACCTACGCCACTGTTAAAGCTTCCTCCACGGATGCCAGCAGCCTCTATGCTACCATCAAGTAAAGAAAAAGAGAACTTAAACATCAGATTGCTGCTTCTGTGAAAAAGCTTCTCATCTTTAAGAAAATTGGGTTTCCTCAATTTAAAAAGAGGAAGCAACAACTCAGCTGTGTGAGTCCCTGTAAATTGGCAGTAATTTATGAAAACGGATTTAAAAAAAAATAGATATTAACATGTATAATGATATAACCGTTTTGTCTTATTTCCGTTAATATTTAAAGGGGAAATGAAATGGAATCATGGGTTGGGTCAGGGATATAAGACTTACAAGAACAGAATAAATAATGTTGCATGGAGGACATTTAGGAATGCAGTGCAGGAGGACATGCAGGGGATTGGTGTGACAGAAGAGGATGCTTGGGATGGGGCGAGATGGAGGCAATTAAGAAAAAAAAAAGAAGAAGTAAAATGACTGAATGAATGAAACTCTGAAAATCAAAAGGCCATATGAATCATGTCACCATAAGGAAGTAAGAAGGAAGTTACATGCACACATGAGTAACACTGCAGATAGATTAGGCCTTTCTGTTATTTTGGAGACATTTCCATGAGACACAATGAAATGAGCGGTATGTCTGTTTCAGCGTGTTGTGATGCCACCTGCAGGTAAAATGGCATAATTTTTGTGGATTAATATTAATTTTTAATTTGGAATTCATAGGGGATATGTTTATCATCTGTCCTCATTATGCCTAAAATGAACACAGCAATATCAAATGTCTCAATTATTGCCTTAGTTGCTTTCTTTGTTGTTGAACAGCCTACAGAATGCACATTCACAGGGTCACTTATGATAGATCATGAAAATTAGTGACTATGGTCAGACTGTTTGGAATTCTATAGCCCTTTATTATTTTATTCTATTATTTCTATTACTAAAATGTAATAGTTAATATTAAAAGTCTCAGAATTAGCTTTAAAGTATGTTAGGGCTGCAGCTATCTTTCCATCAATTAATCGAGTGATCGGATAAGAAATGCTTTTGTTTTATTAATGGCCAATAATAATTTACTGTAAATTTACAACAATTTACAGTACTCTGTTTATAGTAA
Organism: Copadichromis virginalis; assembly: GCF_057382275.1. Taxonomy (NCBI): domain Eukaryota; kingdom Metazoa; phylum Chordata; class Actinopteri; order Cichliformes; family Cichlidae; genus Copadichromis; species Copadichromis virginalis. The sequence continues at coordinate 22,334,072 of NC_140632.1, forward strand.
CCATTGTCCATATGTAAATATGTAAGAAAAATTGTGTATGTTTCTGTTCTGTGTCCTGTGTACTGTTTGTTTGTATACGTGTCTTTCTGGCTGCTGTTACAACCAAATTTCCCCTTGTGGGACAATTAAAGGATTATTCTATTGTATTCTATTCTATTCTAATTATTCAAAAGAGAGAAAAACAGACATCTTTCAGAATAAACTGCTCATTGGTTTACATTTTAGAAAATGCAATGTTTTAAAGTTTAACTGCATACAAAGACCCTGCCAACAAAACCCTTTGATTATATTTATATGCCATATTGAAATTGAAATTTTTAAAGAAAACATTGTATTAAATGCAAAAAATATATAAATAATATCAAGTAAATACACTGTCTACACTGAAGAGTCCTGAGTTTTGGGTCCTATTTCCCCACATCTCCACGGTCTTCCAGCGCAGTCCTTGACATAAACATATATCAGACTAAGTTAACTTAACAGTTCATCTAAATATTTTAATACAACTGCTGGAGGCTAACTGCTGATTTTACACAGTGTAAAATAAAGGGCGATGGATGGAGCAGCTACACGGTTCCCTTTGGACGCTATACACACGTTTTTCACTCTGTTTGAGCTCACTGTCTCGGTAACGGCTCTTTGCTTTTGTCGGTGTGTAAACAGACTCCAGCTCCACGTTAAACTGTGGCCGCGTCATCATTAATGCTGCTGGTGTGTTCTCCGTGTTTCTGTTTAACACTCGTTTTATTCACATGCTCCTGAATACGTTTGTATTGCAACTGTGAGTTTAACGCCCACGTCTACATCTTTAACACACCGGCACACATAGCCGTGCATTACAGGAAGCATCAAAGCATAGAATTTTTCTACAATGTTTTATAATCAACTTTTTCGAATTAGTCGATAAATCCGTGCACCCTGAAGTTTGCTGCTATGTAGTATTTTTATTTTAGAATCAGTGATTGACATTGTTAATTTTATTTTCCTTTTTTCCTTAGAAGTTTGCATCTTTTATGTTTCAGTATTTATGTTTATGTTTTCTGAGTGTGTTTATGCATGTACAGTATGATCTCATGATTTTTGTTTTTCAATACGTTTTTTTAAATAAAATGTTTAAAAATGTAACTGTCAAGTATATGAAAATAAAACTATTAAATGTGATGATACACACGCTTTGTTGGGAGCCTTTATTTTGAAACTATCTTAACTGAACCGGATGTTTCTTCCTTTGCCCCCGAAGAGGTTTCCGCTGGTGTAATGCTGGAAGAGCTAGGGGGTTAACGGCTGATTTTTTCCTGCATTTTGGAAAAAATAACAACGACTGTGTGTTTGAGATCGACTTTATCTCAATACCGGAGTTAATGGTTGCTGTTCAGTAAGTTTATAACACAGATTAAAGCGAGAAAAGAGACATTAATTAGCTTCGAGCTAACGATTAGTCGAGGCGTCAAATATCCGCGACACCAGCGGCTGTAAACAACACAGCCGAGCTAGCTGTTTATTCACATCGTATTTTCACTGCTGTCGTTTTACTTTGCTGACTGAGTGTTTTTAACGTACACTTTAAAAATATGAGATTTGACGTCAGCGGTGTTTGATTACAGAAGCCATTTTCCTTCAGTGCATTCCAGTTAGCATTTACCTTCAGCTAACATAAGGTTAATTTTTTTCCGTCACTGCCTGTTTTGCTTTCGTTTTAACGTGTGCATTCCTGTGCCAGATGTAACTCTGACAGCCGTCGACCATGAGCAACAGTCACCCTCTGCGTCCACTGGCCTCCGTGTCGGAAATCGACCACATCCACCTGCTGTCGGAGCAGCTCGGAGCCCTGGTGCTCGGAGAGGAGTACAGCGATGTCACCTTCATCGTGGAGGGAAAGCGCTTCCCAGCGCACAGGGTCATCCTGGCAGCTCGCTGTCACTACTTCAGGTAAAGTTAAATGCCTCTTAGCCAGAGGTTGGCGCCTTTTTTAATTCCAGTCCTGAAACACCTGATAGTGAGTAACATAAATACTAATTTTAACCGAAAAAAACTCACGTTACGATGACAAACTGGCAATTTTTTAAAAAAGAAAAGAAAAAAAAGACAGCGCAGCGTTGTTTCACCCTGTTGATCATTTTACAACACAAAGTTTTTTCAAACTCCTAGTTGGAAAAAAATATCTTTAATTTTTTTTAAATGACTAAATTATTCAAAAGCTTCCTTTCCCAAATCTGTCTAATACAAAATATACCTTTTTTAATCCTCTGTAGCATCACTTTATTTTTGCTTTTCCACCTTGTATAAGGTGTGAAATATGTTTTCCACTGAACAATGCCTGTTCAACAGTGGTTGATTGTCCAAGTCCTCTTTCTTGGGGCCTCACTGGCATCTTTTTCCATGTTTTTGTGGTCCTTGTGATCTTATTGACACTGTGCATGGTGGGACTGTGGTCTGGGTGTAGCATAACATACTCCACTCCCGATTGTCACTTTGATCTCTTACTAGTTCCACAACTCATTCCTGTTTTTTAACTAGAGACCTTATGTTCCCTACTGCCATCGAATCCTGCTGGTGTAAAGGACTATCTAATCTGTCTAAAGTGCATCTCATTCAATGAGCAGAATTTAGATCTTTTGTTTTTTGCGTGGTTTTATTCATGGCAAAAAATAATAAAAAACAAAAATGTAAACTTTTGCATATTCTGCCTCCTTTTAGGGCCCTGCTATACGGTGGGATGAAAGAGTCACAACCGCAGGCGGAGGTGTGTTTGGAGGAGACTCGGGCTGAAGCCTTTTCAATGCTGTTGAACTACCTGTACACGGGCCGGGCCAGCCTCAGTTCTGCCCGGGAAGAGGTGCTACTGGACTTCCTGGGCTTGGCTCACCGCTACGGGCTCCAGCCTTTGGAGGATTCCACATCTGACTTCCTCCGCACCATCCTGCATACCAACAATGTCTGTCTGGTGTTTGACGTGGCCAGCTTGTACTCTCTGAGCGCGCTCACTGCAGCCTGCTGTACTTACATGGACAGACACGCACCTGAAGTGCTAAATTCTGAAGGTTTCCTCACGCTCTCCAAGGTAAGAGTGATGGAAGAAGAATTGTAGTAGGTTTTGGTATTATTTCATTCTTGTGTTAGTCTTTATTTCTGTTAAAAATGTAGATGCAGTGACCTCTAGTGGTAGTTAGCAGAAGCTACAAAAGACAGTCAACACTGCTCAGCAAATGGCAACTGTTATCTAAGCAGGACTTCTGCATAGGTTAAAAATGTATTTTTATAGATATCTGAAAGGTATACATAAGTGATCTTAAATGAATTATTAATTTTTAATTGTGATTTATTATTTTGGTATGGATCCAAGTCTTGTATCAGTCATGTATCAGTAATAAAATATTAAGTGAAAAGTGTTGTCACTTTCACATAAAAACAGCTATATATGTTATATGCAGGGATAACAATGAAGTGTGTGTGGCTGAGAAAAGTAAAATCAAATAAGTTATCAGTTAAAAAAAGGATTTTGTTAAAGGCTTAAACCTTCTTTTTTTTATTTAACCCTAAAGAGACATGTAGACTCCTGCGTCCATCAGAACCCTAAAACAGAAGAAAGTTGCAGTCCTGAAAATCAGTGTTATTAAAATCATTCACATAATAAATAATCAAAGGGCTTCTGATCTTCCTGGTTTTTGTTCTTTGACCAGTCTGATTGTAAAATGAGTACTAAGCTGCCTTCTATCTGTTTTTAACCATCTTGTATTTTAGTTTGAAGAAAAAAAAAACTATATTCATTAATTTTATTATATTATTCTGCCACACTTTGTTCTCTTTTACACAGTGATGTCATAATTTAGCCCAGAAAGGTCACACATGATGGTGAATTACCCCCTCGAATCTTCTTAAAGGCAGTTAGGTTTTAATTTAGTTACTTTTTTACAGATTAAATTTTAAAAAAAGCCATTACAGTAATATAAAATGTGGTTAAACAAGATAAGCTATAAGCACTACATTTTGTGAATTTTCTGGTGTGTTTTCCTTCCCTTGAATAATTTATTACCTGTGTCTGCAGAATGCTTTGCTGACTGTGGTCAGGAGGGACTCATTTGCTGCCAGTGAGAAGGAGATCTTCCAAGCGTTGTGCCGCTGGTGCCGGCAGCATGAGGATGGCGAGCACACTTACGAGGTGATGTCTGCAGTGCGGCTGCCCCTCATGACTCTGACCGAGATGCTGAATGTGGTGCGACCGTCTAGCCTCGTGAGCCCTGATGACCTGCTGGACGCCATTAAGGCCCGGTCTGAAAGCCGCAATATGGACCTCAACTACCGGGGAATGCTCAGTCAGTCTTCTTTGTCCTTTGTTTGATTAGCGTTCACATCAAGCTGCAGTTAAAAACTGTAATGTGTGAATATTTTTTGTTTTTTATCTGCTTCTTGAAAGCATTAATTTGTGCTTTCGTTCATGGTGTCAAATCTTGGTTTTCAGTCCCTGAGGAGAACATCGCCACCATGAAATACGGAGCTCAGGTAGTGAAAGGAGAGCTGAAGTCAGCGCTGCTCGACGGCGACACCCAGAACTACGACCTGGACCACGGCTTCTCCAGACACCCGATCGAAGAGGACGGCCGAGCTGGGATTCAGGTCAAACTGGGCCAACCGTCCATCATTAACCACATCCGCCTGCTGCTGTGGGACAGAGACAGCCGGTAAAATATTCTCTGCTCATCCTGATAAAACAAACGATAAAAAGGTCCAAGCAGAGTGTGGGCCAATTAGAGCTGACTACATAAGACGTGCTGCTTCTTAATAAAAAAAAAAAAAAGACCAAAATGTGTATTTTAAAGCACATTATAGAGTCAAACTCATTTCTTATGCACTTGTATTTTTAACCTCCCTCTTAAATCTGAAGTGCTTTGTATACTTAGTGTCCTGTATGACTGTTACAGGTCTTACTCATACTACATCGAGGTGTCAATGGATGAGCTGGACTGGGTGCGTGTTGTTGACCACTCCAAGTATCTCTGCCGCTCGTGGCAGAATCTGTACTTCGCACCCCGGGTTTGCAGGTAAACCAAACCAAAATCATATGGCTTCCAGTTATACCAGTGCTTATTAATCCCTGGCCTAAGCTATAAAATCCCATCCCATTTTTGCCATCTTTTTGGCTTTGCACAAGGGGCTTATTTGTGCTCTGTCATGACTTGCCTTAATCTCGTGTACAATTAGGGTGTGTATTTGGGTTGCTACAGTTAGTTAATTTGTACAAACCGCCTTGTTTGCCCGTGTGATGACAGAAGCATAAGTATTTTTGCATACCTCTCGAGCTGGCTGAGTTCAAATAGTGTTGTTGCCAGTAGCTGGTCTGTCCTTCCCAGACACACTGACGTGAAGTTCCTGACACTCCTGATTTTGAGTAATGTGTTGCCATGCCTTTTAAAGATAATAGAGCCAAAACATTCAAATGGATGTCAGAAGATATGACTAAAACTTGCCAGTAATGGGAATTACACCATCATTCTTTCTCTAATCGTCTTAAATTCACCATAAAAGTGAAAATATAAGTAAGTATAGTGATATGCTTGTTTGAAATTGATATCACCACCTAAAGAGAAACCTGAAACTGAGTTGTCAAAAGAATGTTTATTTAATTGGTACTTTGTAAAACAAATGCTTGTGTTAATATTTGTGTTCTTGTGTTACATGGCCATGTTGTAAGAAGTTTTGTTCCTCTTCACAAAATCCAAATTGTACTAAATGCGCTTCACTGTAGAGAAAGGCATTTGGATGGAAAACTGTCTCATTAATATAAAATACAATAAAATTCACTGGAATCAGATGATGAGCATTAATAAAATTAAAGCGGTGTTAAAAACATAAGAGGCAATAAAAAGTGTCAGTGTACTTGTGCTTATCTGAAGATTTTTAGATATAACCTGTTATTCATGTAGTCATTCATTTATTTCCTGTGTGTTTCAGATATGTTCGTATTGTAGGAACACACAACACGGTCAACAAGGTCTTCCACCTCGTGGCTTTTGAATGCATGTTCACCAACCGCTCGTTCACCCTGGAGAACGGGCTTGTGGGTAAGCAGCAAAATACTGCCAGTCTGCACTGCATGTGTAGTTTGCAGTGTTTTTGTGTAGATAGAAAGGGTTTCATGTTTGTAATTTAAGCCTTTAACCCTGCTCGTAATGTCTGCAGTGCCCAGTGAGAATGTGGCCACTATAGCTGCCTGCGCCAGCGTCATCGAGGGTGTGAGTCGCAGCAGAAATGCCTTGCTCAACGGTGACACCCGCAACTACGACTGGGACTCGGGATACACTTGTCATCAGCTGGGCTCTGGGGCCATCGTCATCCAGCTAGCTCAGCCCTATTCTATTGGATCACTGAGGTGAGTGTGCACTAGCTTTGAGTTCAAATCTCAGCAGCTGTGATGAAGTCATTATTGTGTTACTTGTAATAAATCAAACGTTTCCATCACAGCTACAATAAAGTGTTTGTTTCCATCCAGTGACAAACTTTTATTTAAGCTTTTCTGTTGAATCGTATACAAGAAAAAGAAATAATTGTTGGAGAGATCAGAGCTGGAGAATTTTATTCTGCATGTACTGTACCTAATATCTATAAGTTATTAACAACAGCTTCTTATCATTGGAGTCATTTAAAAATCTGTGGTAAAATAGCATTAACACAGACAAATGTGTTCAGGCTGCTGCTGTGGGACTGCGATGAGCGCTCCTACAGTTACTACATTGAAGTTTCCACCAACCAACAGCAGTGGACAAAAGTGATTGACCGCACCAGGGTAGCTTGTCGGTAAGTGGTTCACTTCTTCTTTTCTTACTTTCTGAATCACACCTTAAGCTACCGATGCTCTTCCAGTGTCTTTAATGGTTAAAAATGGAATCAGAGCCTTTATTTTATAATAAATGAAGGCTTTAAAGAACATGCTTAATCTGCATTATTGAAAGAAGGATCCGCAGTCAGCCTCTGTTTAAATAAATGTACCTGAAGTCTTTAACGAGAGGCCTTTTAAGACCTCAGTGTTACCTGTTCCAAATACTATTTTCAATAAAAACTCTTGATTGCTATTAATTTTTTCCTTGTTACATAATTTGACTAATCCGTGAACTCGACCCCAGCAGAGAAACTTGCTGATTTGTGTGTTCACAATCACTTTTCAAAGGCCTGTCTGATTATAGTCACCTTGAACCATCTGGATTCCATCTTTGTCTGAGAATAAATACTTATAAAGATCTATTTCTAATCCTGGAACTCTTGATTATTTTCATTTTCAGAAGATCCGTGTGTAAGTAGGTGCTGCTCTTCTAAGCCGAATGTGAACATTCATAAATGAAAAGTTATTGACAAACACTTATGAAGCAGATCCTGAGGTCCATAGAAAATTTTCAGGGTCTTCTCTGGAAACTTTGATAATAACCAGAGATAAATCAGGATCTTTCTTTTGTTTGTTTTTAATTGCTTTCTCTTACAGATCATGGCAGACACTGAAGTTTGATAAGCAGCCTGCTTCCTTCATCCGTATTGTTGGGACTCATAACACCGCTAATGAGGTGAAAACATGGTTTGAAATGGTCGTCTGTGTTCATTCGTCTGTCTCTTTGTTCGAATGCTTTAGCTTTAGAGGAGCTGAAAGTTCTTTTTACATTGTAACAAACTTTTGATAAGTTGTGCTTAATCAAGTAATTGTACAGAGAGTACTTTTCAAAAATCACTGGGTGGCTAAAGTAGCTGTTACAATCAGCTAAGTTAGTAAAGAAACAAGAACAGAAAATTCCTCTTGAACCATGTAAAAAAATTATGACTTAATATACATGTTATTTAAAGACAAAAAAAGATCCACATTTAGCACATTCCAATAGTTGAGGTTAAACACTGTCTGCTAATGTTCTTTGTGTGTTTTTGAGCCAGTTGAAACTGTTAATGATTTCCTCCCAAAGTCAGATTCTGCCTTTGATACAGACGTCGCCCCCACAAGTTTGACGAGTGTGGCGAACTTCGCAATGCTAGCAGCGGTGGCCTTCTTCCTCGATAGTTAACATCCTCACACCTTTACAGAAAACAGTTAGACATTGAGTTGGGTGGTTATGTGCCAGTTTACTTGGACACAGCTTTCCGTCCATTTTATGGATGTGGGCACCGCAGAGTCGTGTTGGTTAGCGTGGCCATTGGTTCTTTATCTCGTCATGTCACAAAGAGAGAGAGAGGGATGCTGCGATCTGATGGGGCTGAAGATCTGGCAAGTAGCGGGTGGCCCCATAACATCTGAGAAACAGCCAGAATTGAATGATTAACCCTTTATAACCCAAGTACCATACAGGCCACCTACACGAGGAACTATTTGAATTTTCTCTCCAGCCCAAAGGTTGAGGAGTTACAGTAACGTGAATTGCACATGGTAACATGTAGGTGGAGCTGATTTTTCTGTCTTTGTTCAGACAGCAGTACCTTATGAGTGCTTTGTGCTGCTTCCATAAAACAAATATCCTCATAAACAGGAGTGCACATAAGTGGTCCGCAGGTGTGCATTCGCTGTCAAAATAAAAGATGCGTACCAGATAAGAAGTTGCAACGCGCATTTGCGTACATAAGATTTTCTGGAGGAGGACAGACATTTGTTTAGAGCTCTTAAAGATGTCGAAGAAGCTCCTTTAAGCAATTACTTTGGTGTTCCAAAGTAATTGCTTTGTCAAAAGGAGTCCGAACCGGAAAAGAAGCGCGTATTCTCAGAAAAGTGGTTGCACCTGTGGACCACTTATGTGCACTCCTGCCCATAAAGCTCATTTTCAATTTTTTCTGAAACTGTTTTCATTTTGTAATTGTAAAATGAGCCGGGTGATGGTTTAAAAAAACAAAACCAAAAACAATCAAAGGGGTTAACTCACAGTGGCTAATTGTCACTCCCATAATGATCTATTATATTAGACTAACTTTTGTCCAGTATCTGAGATAAACAGTCATTTGTGTATCGATTTCTCCTTTACATATTTAACCTTGATCTTTCTGCAGGTGTTCCACTGCGTGCACTTTGAGTGTCCGGCCCAGCTGGACACCGAGGTCAGTGAAGGCAGCCCGGGTTTGGATTCTTCTGATTCTGGAGCTACTACGCAGCAGCAACAGCAGCAGCGACCTCAACGACCTTCACGCACACACAGCCTGCTGCCCACCCAGCCCTCTTCCTCCTCATCCTCTTCCTCTTCCCATCATTAAGAACGTCCCCTTATTGGAAGATGTTGAGAGGAAGGAGAGTGGTGGGCGGGGGGGACCTCAGAACGCCATTTTGCACAGCCTTCATTGTTCAGACAGCACTGCTACAACAACACTGCTAAGGCGATCGTCTTTGTCATAATCCATAGTCCGTCTGTCATATGTGCAACATTAGAGACTGGTTATTGGTAGCAACAGCATTTAGGGCTCCAGTCTTCCCAGTTTTGAAGCTCAACATTAGATATCATATCTCCTGCGTTTATATGAAGGTACTTTTTAGGAACTAAGACTCAAGTTTTATCCTTTAAAAAAAATATGAAGGTGAAATCTTTCTCTAAAGGTTAGGCACACACTGAAACATGTTTATACTGTATTATCAAAGAGCAGTAAGTCCATGGTGGGGGGGTGGTATTTGAATTTTATGCATTAATCGTACGATTAATAATGAAAGTACTGTTGTTAAGCTATTTTTTTAAGAAACTGTCTTAAACTGACTCTACTCACTTTTCATACCATCACAACTAACAGAGTAGAAGTTGAGTATTTTTCAAACTTTGGAAGTAAATAGTTCAAAGGTCTGCCAAAGCTGTCGAGCTAATGCATTAGGTGACATTTCTATCCAAATGGCATTTAATCCAATTATCTATCTGCATATTAAGTAATAGCTGTGGAGTATTTGATAGCAGGCTTTGACACCCAATCTAAACTTTGCAGTGTGACCTTTTCTCTTTTTTTTTTCTTTTTTTTTTTTTTTTTTATAGCTAAAATTCATACCTCAATAATGATCTCACTAAAACGAACCAAGATTTAACTGAGTGTCTTAATTTAATATTTTAAGCACTTGAATAGGTTGGCGCACACACACGATTAGGGAAATCAATTAGCTTGGGGGGGAAATGGGACTTAGAGGACCAAATTTGGCTGCACTTGGGCTGCTGAAGTTTAACTTTATACTGTAGACACATGAGCAGCTTCCATCTGCACTTTATTTTACTCAAGTATACAGAAATAAGGGTTGTAGCTTGGGTCTTCTGACTGAAGTAGAGTACTGGAGTGCTGGATTTGGTATCTTGCTGTTTATGTTAAATTAATTTAAAATCTTTGTGGTTCTGGGTTGTTTTTGATTTCAGTTCTTTTTGCATTTTTTTTAATGAAGTGTCAGTGCTGTGTTTTCTTTGTGTCCTGATGTTGCACTTTTACGTTATTTAAAAAGAAGAAAAAAAATCATTTGTTGGAAACCCTTTGTTTGCTGTTACATAACCTGAAATACCTATCTACCTTAGGTGACTCACTGATGTTTCTGTAAGCTTTCTTTAACCATCCCAATACATTTAAGACAACTACCCATTAGTTTGATAAGTCTTCCTTAATAACTAGAGAACAAAAATAGGGCTTTGTTCAGGTTGTACTCTCCATACCTTATCTAACTTTATGTGTACTTTTACTTATTTTCACCATCAATGTGTGACTGCATCTCACTGCCTCGTGTTCAATGCCTGTTAAAAATGTGATTACGAAAAACAAAAACAACAAAAAAAGCCGATGTTGTTTGTTGATTTTTGTTTCTGTAAGAGGGTGACACACACACCTGCTAGTCAGAATCGCTGCTGTTACACACAGTGAAGCTCTTTGATTCAAGCAATACAATAAGTCCACCTTTGGTTTTAAGTATTGAGAGCTTTTGTTACACACCAAATGGTGCTGATTGATAATCGTGTAACATTAATGGGCCGGGCACTGATGCCCCACCAGCTTCGTGGGCAGTGTTAATGTGTACGGCTGCCTATGAAGATGTTATTGTCATAAAACTTTTTAAAATGTCATGTTTTGAAAATCAAAAGTTTTATTGTCTTGTTTTTCATAGTGAGAAAAGTTGCACTGTTTATTCCAGCAGGTAGGAAACTTGCATCCAAGGAGTTTTTACAGCTCGTAGGACCACAGACTCGGTTACTAACCAGTATATACACTACTGTGAAACAGTACAAAGTCTTGAGACACCCCTCATTTGTTTATTTTGCTATGAAAGTAGGAAATAAAGCAATATAAGGTAAAAACGTAGTTTGTACAGTTCTAACCAGCATTAAAGTCAATATTTGGTGTGTCTAATATTTATTCTTTAACACATCCTGAACTCTCTTAGGCAGCTTTCTTGTAATTTCTTTAAGTCTTCAAGAAAATTCTCTTGGCTTTTGGGGGGACATTGAAAGTTCTTCTTTCCGTTCTGTTCTCTGTCAAGATGATCATACACTGAGGTCCGGGCTCTGGGAAGGCCATCCCATCACTGATTGGGATCATTGTCATGCTGAAAAGTGGAGTCAATCAGTTGTTTTCCAGGTGATATTACATGGATCAAATTCTGACCATATTTTTCTGCGTTTAGAATTTCATCAGTTTTGATAATATCACCACTGGCTGAAATGCAGCCCCAAGCCATGACAGACTTTCCCCTATGTTTTACATAGGGGGTAGTAGATAATTTAATAGATAATGTTGTAACTCTCTCCTGACCTTCCGTCACTCCATAAGGCTTGTATAATATGGCATACCTCAGCCTTTTCTCCATTTCCCATCCCTAGCAATGGTTTCTTGACAACAGCCCTTCAACAGATAATGTCTCTGATGAGGCTTTAATGCCCCACAGCTGGATACTGGAATGCCTAGAATTGTACAAGATCAATGGGACCCTAAGAGCCTTCATCAGGAACTCAATGGGGATGTGGCGTACAACACTAGAGGCCAACTCCAAGCCCATAGCACAAGTCACCATCAAGTGCGGGATCTACCAAGGAGATGCTCTGTCCCCACTGCTGTTCTGCATAGGCCTGAACCCCCTCAGTGAGATCATTAACAAGACTGGCTACGGATACCGACTACAGAACGGAGCAGTTGTCAGCCACCTCCTGTACATGGATGACATCAAGCTGTATGCCAAGAGTGAACGAGACATCGATTCACTGATCCACACTACCAGGCTATACAGCAATGACATTGGAATGTCGTTCGGACTGGAGAAGTGTAGTCGGATGGTAACAAAGAGAGGGAAGGTAGTCAGAACTGAGGGGATTGAACTACCAGAAGGCAACATTGCAGACATAGAGGACAGTTACAAGTACTTGGGGATCCCACAGGCGAATGGGAACCATGAAGAGGCCGCTAGAAAAGCTGCAACCACCAAGTACCTGCAGAGGGTCAGGCAAGTCCTGAGGAGTCAGCTGAATGGTAAGAACAAGATCCGGGCCATCAACACGTACGCCCTGCCCGTGATCAGGTACCCTGCTGGGGTAATAGGCTGGCCAAAGGAGGAGATAGAAGCCACTGACATAAAGACAAGAAAGCTCCTTACCATGCATGGAGGGTTTCACCCCAAATCCAGCACCCTGAGGCTGTACGCTAAGCGGAAGGAAGGGGGCCGGGGACTGGTGAGTGTCAGCACCACAGTCCAGGATGAGACAACGAACATCCAAGAATACATTAGGAAGATGGCCCCAACTGACCGAGTGCTCAGTGAATACCTCAGGCAGCAGAAACCCAAGAAAGAGGAGGGAGACGAGGAACCATCATGGAAGGTCAGGCCCCTGCACGGTATGTACCACCGGCAGATAGAGGAGGTGGCTGATATCCAGAAATCCTACCAGTGGCTGGACAAAGCTGGACTGAAAGACAGCACAAGAACAAGCTCTGAGCACAAGATCCATAGAGGCTGGGGTCTATCACACCAGGCAAGACCCCAGGTGCAGGCTGTGTAAAGATGCCCCAGAGACAATCCAGCACATAACAGCAGGGTGCAAGATGCTAGCAGGCAAGGCATACATGGAACGCCATAACCAAGTGGCCGGCATAGTGTACAGGAACATCTGTGCCAAGTATAACCTGGAAGTCCCGAGGTCAAAATGGGAGATGCCCCCAAGGGTGGTGGAGAATGACCGAGCTAAGATCCTGTGGGACTTCCAGATACAGACGGACAAAATGGTGGTGGCTAACCAACCGGACATAGTGGTGGTAGACAAACAGAAGAAGATGGCCGTAGTGATCGATGTAGCGGTTCCGAATGACAGCAATATCAGGAAGAAGGAACACGAGAAGCTGGAGAAATACCAAGGGCTCAGAGAAGAGCTCGAGAGGATGTGGAGGGTGAAGGTAACGGTGGTCCCCGTGGTAATCGGAGCACTAGGTGCGGTGACTCCCAAGCTAGGCGAGTGGCTCCAGCAGATCCCGGGAACAACATCGGAGATCTCTGTCCAGAAGAGCGCAGTCCTGGGAACAGCTAAGATACTGCGCAGGACCCTCAAGCTCCCAGGCCTCTGGTAGAGGACCCGAGCTTGAAGGATAAACCGCCCGCAGGGGCGTGCTGGGTGTTTTTTTTTTTTTTTTGTTTTTTATATATATATATATATATATATAGCCAATCAAAATTTTCCTTGTTTCTTTGTTGTAGATTCATCTAAAGAAATGGGAAATTCTGATGTGTCTTTGCGACAGCCATGAGTGACACTAGTGCAACAGGTTGCTAGTATGATAATGATAAAATTTCAAACTGGTTCTTTGCTATGTTGTCATCTCTAGAGAGTCATTGTGTTTTAATGAGTCATGGGTTGGTGTTAAGCTTGAAAAAACAGAAACAAAACATTCCTTTTAAATTTGTCAGGTGCGAGGACTGGACTGAGTGCAGAAGCAGGCAATGCCCAAAGAAAAACTTTGAAAGACCTCAGAAATCCTGGAGAAATATTGCTCAAGACCACCTAAAAATAGAGGTAACTCCGTAGAAGGCAGTTATAAAGAAATGAAGGTTGCTCAAGACTTTTGCACAGTGCACTATATATTGGGGATGATTTTCAGTAAATGCAATCTTTAACTGCATTTAACAGTAAAAAACAATACAGTAAAGAAATTATGTTTTTAAGGCATCTCATGCTGATGCTACCTTCATGAAGTTCTTGAATAAAATTTGCTTTTACTTTGCTATTTCACTTATTCCCTTATAAATGTTTTTAAATATAACAATCCACATTTTCAAATACTGAAAAGACAATTCACAATATATAGAGTGTTATCTGTAGTTTTAAAACGTGTTGTTATTGCTTTAGTCCATAGCTTCATTGTTTTGCTTTACTCTATAGTACATCTATGGCTTACTCTTACTGTACAGTACTCGCTGTACACTTGCCTTTCCAATACTAACACTCAGGATTATAGAGAAAAGTAAACACGGCGACTCAGAAATGTTGGCATATGTGTTTATTCTGGATGTTTTCCGTGTAGAAGCGGTGTTAGTTCATACTGTTTTACCATCATTTCGTTGGCCAATATTGACATTTCTGGTTTGATGGACGCGTTTCCGGCCTAGCATACTTCATACCAGCGACGTGTGAATAGGGGTGGTCCTCAACTGTCAAGAGGGGAAGGCCTTGCTCAGTCTATTTATTTTTTATTTTTTCGCACCCTCCCACACATTTAACGTCGCCATAATTGTGTTTTATTCGTATAGGTGGACGGGCGGTGTTCATTTTAAGCTTTTTGGTGTCGACTGAAACACCGGAACGCCCCCCTCCAGTCGTTTGTCGGTCGTAAAGTCCGAACATCCAGCTGATTGCTTTGAGTGCTGTTCAATTATTCCAGTTCAAACTAAGCCGTTTCCTTTGACTTAACGGAAGGCTTTTTGTGGCTGAAGCGAGTTTGCCGACGCGATATTTATTTATTTTTTACCCATGTGTGGACTTTCGGAGGAATTGGACAGCTATCGTTTTGTGTAATTTGAGCGTTGAAGGCTTTTTCTCATTGAACGACCAGGCCCCGGACTCATCCCCAGCCTCGCGTTTCCTTATCGGCTTTTTGTGTGTGCGTGTGTGTGGGTGCGCGCGCGTGTGGGTGCCTGTGTTTGTGTGTGTGTGTTGGAAGTCATGGGAGACACTAGTGAACGAAGCAAACCTCCGACTCTACCTCCCAGGTGTCCCTGCGGATTTTGGGGGTAAGTGTTAAACCTGATAGAAACCGGATTAAACCCGCTATCTTGAACTGAAAAGTAAATCCGGATGAAATGTGCTAAACGGGTTCAACTAGTCCAAACCCATTGTTGTTGTTCTGTTGTACAGGCCGAGGGTGGGGGGTTGGGAAGTTGGCTAATAAATAACCTCCTAGCTTGAAAACTAGCTTAATTTACCCCCTTTTTAGAGCTCTCACACTCTTTGTCGTCTCCTGTAGTGCCGGTTGTTATTTTCCGACCGTGCTTTACCGTTTTTAGGGCTATTTTTGAAGCCAGGAGATGACGTACCCGACATAGAAAATGATTTATTGCCAGCAGGTTCCTTTTAAACCTGCCCTGTTTTCGTCTACGACTTCAAAGGAAAGCTGGATTTAAATATTTAACACGCTACTTTTCTTAAACCTTAAGATTTAAATGTGTTGTTAAACTTATTTTGTCGTTTATTTTACGCCCCTCTTTACATTCGCTCTTGTCAAGAGGTGGATGTGTGTTGCATACCGGATGTGATTCACTGATCTCGCCTGTGTTACCCCATAGGAAAAATGACTAACCTTTTTAAATGTATTTAGTAGTAACCATAAGAAGTGACTGCTTATTTCTCATTAAACGCATTGATAATTTCTTGTTCCTGTCTTCACTTGCTTTGAGGCAAATATCAATACAGAACATAGTCTTATGAATTGACATTTGATAACCAGCCCATCTTCCCCAGCTGCTTCGTTTTCTGCTGTCCAGAAAGCAAACTGGAGGTGGCAGTAACCCACCTGTCAATGTCAGGTGACATGAATGGCAGCCTTGTGTGATTATGGCCCCAGCCTGCCTCAGCTCAGAATAACACCTGGTCTGGGGGGGTGGGAATCTGCTGTCTCTCAGCACATGTCCCTAAAAGCCAAGGCTTCGTGAAACGATTTCAAGGTTTTATTCAACTATTTGCAGGATTTTACATCTTACTAAAAATATGGGGTGCAAACCTTCACCTTGTCAGTACTGATGATATTTACATTGTTTAAATTCTTTTTTTTTTTCTTTCTTTCTTTTTGGTGTCCCTCAGCCCCAAAGAAACAAAAACAAAACAAAAAATATCTGAATAATTAACTAGTGCAAGACTGACTTGGTTCCAGTCGGTTGCACAATATACTGCTTAAGCTACTACAGAGTCTGTAGCACAGCACTACATAGATGATATAAAACTAAATCAATAGACAAATGTAAGCAGACAAAGTAATAAAATATTATGAAATGCGACTATTGATTTAAAAACAAGCAAAAGCAACAATAATACAATTTAAAAAAGGCTAAAAATGTACATGTTAAATCCACAGAAGAAACAGATATTTAATAAAGTGGTTATTAAAACCAATAAGAGGACAGTAAAATGGTTTTTAAAAAGTTAAAGGTAATAAACAGGGGAGTAATAAAATTAAATGAGAGCTGAGAGCAACACTATTCCAGGAAACAACATTTTGGCATTCATTATAAGTCCATAAAACAAATATATAAATAAGGTAAAATGATAATTAAGACCAGGAACTAAACTACCGAAATACAAATACTGCACTTTGATGCAGGTTTGCCAATATTATTCATACCAATGTGTCCTTTAAGATGTCAGCTCATCAGGGTTTAAAGGCATCGGTTAATTTTGGGTCCAAACCTGCACTAACTTGAGCAAATAAAAGTCAAACCACAAGTGATTTCATTGATTACTTCTTTGAGATAAGGCGATGCTATTCAATGGAAATCACCTGTTTGCACAGGTTGGCTCCATGAGTTTATAAAGTCCAGTAGTAAGCTCAGTAAAACATGCTAAGTAACTTCAGTTAATAATAAAAATAAATCATTAATAATGGCATTAAATGAGCTATTATTGGTTGTAACTGCAGACAAACCTATCTCACACTGAGTTTTGATGAGAATACCTTTTGATTAGCAATGATTAACTGCAACCAAGATATGTTACAGCTAAAGTGCAGCCTGGATGACATTAGTTTTAATCATTTCAAACATTGCTTTTAAGTTTCTTTAATTTGTGGATACTTCAGAGTAGCTAATGTACAGGTTGATCACTTCTTATGAGCAACAGGATTTAAGAGGATGAGGTAATCGATTTAAAAATACTTTCTTTGAGTAAAGCCTTGTTCTTGGATTCAAAATGACGGAATAGTTATCAGTCTGTTTGTTTTTTCCTACTCTGCGTGCTGCTATCAGATGAACAAGTTGCGTTTTGAGGACCTAAACAAAATATTTGACTTGGTTGTGGCACCTTTGTGCTGACATAATCAAGCTTTCCCATCTTGTCTCCACCTTGAAGCGTCACCTGGGAGCATAATGAAGTATATTTTGTCTGTAGAAGACTTGTTTTATCCTGTGTGGTTTATGTAGCAAAGAAAAAAGAAGCCATCTTATTTGGAAAATTTCAGGCTTTTAGTGATTTAAGTATTATTAAAGACTAGATGACAATATTAAAATTGTCTCAAAATTGCATTTTGTTTTTGGTTTTTGTTTTTTGTTTGGCTTAGAGCGACTGAATTTGTCTGGTACTATCATTCACCTCTTTGCTTTCAGTATAAACAGTCTGTGCAGGCTTGTCCTTCTGTATTAGTCACCTAGCTCCTGTAGGAACAATGATATGAATACCCCACCAAGTTCCAGCTTGTGTACCATTGAGAGAACTCGGTGTGAACAGAAATGGCTGAGAACAAAGACATTGTGGTGGTATGGACATTGGAGAGAAGCCCAGAAGGTGAGGGAAAGACACACCTGTGGCAAAGGTCTTACCAATTGCCAAGAAAAGATTCAAATGACTAGTTTTAAAACTGTTCATTGTCTTCTGAATGGACTTGCAATGAAAAAACCTTAAGGTCACATCTAGGTCACTTTAAACTCTGTAAGAATGTTTTCTTTGTCTATTCAAATCTTGACTATTCATGGCAAAAGCTTGTAAAATCACTTTTGTGTTTTTGTTGAAAGTTCTTAGTTAGGCTGTTACTATGCAGCCATCAAAAAGATGAAAGGCAAAGAACAAATGCTTTACACTACATTCAATCATTCACACACACATTCACACACTGGCAATGGCAAGCTACATTGTAGCCACAGCTGCCCTGGGGCGCACTGACAGAGGCGAGGCTGCCGGACACTGGCGTCACTGGGCCCTCTGACCACCACCAGTAGGCAAACATGGGGTTAGTATCTTGCCTAAGGATATTTGAGATCGAACCACCGACCTTCTGATTAGTGGCTGACCTGCTCTGCCACCTGAGCTACAGCCACCCGTGCTGTCAGTCTCAGCCGTTCTTTGAGGCATGCAACAGCAAATGAAGGTTGAAGTTTAGGTTGACAATATATGCACAGTTTGCAAATTCAAATGGGGGTTTGAGCATTGTAACAGCAGGTTACCTATTGTTGAACTTGAACCAAATATTAGTGAATTTGTAGTAGGGCTGCACGATTAATCGTTAGAAAATCGCGATCTCGATTCATACTTATGTGTGATCTCATTTCCAAATGACAACGATTAAAAAAAAAAAAAGACGACGATTGTACCGCATTTTGATCTGGGACGTAATCTGCATGAAAACAAGCGCTCACTCTTCCTTTTTTGTTGTTTTTATGTTTATTTATTGTTTTTATGTTCAGTCTCAACTGTTACGAAGTTGATGTGCAGTTAATAAGTGCAATAAATATTTATACTGGAAAAGAAAATCGTGAGAGAATCGTGATCTCAATTCTAAGCCAAAAAATCGTGATTCTCATTTTATGCAAAATCGTGCAGCCCTAATTTGTAGCATAGTTTTTTCCCTTTTTGACTACAGAAAGATCGACTGAAATCTACTCGAGTACGTAAAACCAGATGGGCGTAATTTGCCTTTAAGATGAAATGTTTGTCTCTCTGCTTGCAGCTTGCAGGAAACTAGTAATGCTGAAACAATCAAGGGAGTGACAGAAGATTCATCAGCAACAATAGCTTAACAGTGGGGAAGAATATCCCCTCTTCCAGCCATGTGCTCCTCTTGTGCAGCAACCGTCTGCTTATCAATTTTCTCCCTTTTCTTTCAGTCTTACCTCGAAGCCAAGGCCCAATTTCTAAAATCCTGAGATTAAGCCTTGGAGGAGATTATGAAAGATCATAGATTTAATGAGCTGGATATGACATAATTTTTATCTGAGATGTTGAAAAATTCAGAGTGGTATTATTCTTCCACATTTATGTTCACCTACTCTGCAGTAAATACAGGTATTAACCTGTTGGAGGAAAAGATGTTTATATATAGATGACTCCCATTAAATTCACATTTAGTAATTTGACATTGTTTCTTCTTTTACACATAAAGTTGAACTATAGATGGTTGAAATGTGTGGAAACAAACAGCAGGTCTGCGGAGGTTAAAAACTGACATTATCTCTCTTGTCTTTCCAGGTCCAGTAAAACAATGAACTTATGCTCCAAATGTTTTGCTGGTAAGTCACTTCTAAATGCACAGTATTTGTCTTGTGGGGGGAAATAAACAACACTGGGTTTTCATTTGGATATCATTCAATAGCAAAGGAGGCACAGGACACAAATGGGTCCTGTTACACCTTGGGTACCTGACATCTTTCAGCAGCCAACAACATCCCTCAGTTTACTGAATGTTTGCCAACTGCGTGACTTTTCTCGAAATATAAAAGATTTAAAGTGGTGCTACTTTGCATTCTTGCTTACATGCACGAAAGTAGGAACTCTACTTGGAGAATGAGCCAGACTTCTTTGTCCGTCAGTACAAGCCAGCTGGAAGCTGTACGAAAGAGACAGAACTGATAGCTATTCTGTTGCTTCTGATGTTCACTTTGGTTGTTTTGTCTGTAAATGTGGCCACAGGACACGCGTGGTCTTTCACTCGAATGTTGTGATGTTTTGTCCAATGAAGTTGTGGCTGGCTCAATAAATGGCCTGTATTTGTATAGCGCTTTACTAGTCCCTAAGGACCCCAAAGCGCTTTACACAACCAGTCATCCACCCATTCTCACACACTGGTGATGGCAAGCTACATTGTAGCCCTGGGGCGCACTGACAGAAGCGAGGCTGCCGGACACTGGCGCCACCGGGCCCTCTGACCACCACCAGTAGTCAACGGGTGAAGTGTCTTGCCCAAGGACACAACGACCGAGACTGTCCAAGCCGGGGCTCGAACCGGCAACCTTCCGATTACAAGGTGAACTGCCAACTCTTGAGCCACAATCGCCCAATATGTTCGTTGTCAAAAAAAAAAAAAAAAATTCCTTTGCCCCCACAGCAGGTACTCAAAGCCAATCGCAGTGTTGTTTCTGTGCCTCTCTGGGTTTCAGTTTGTAGTAATGGTTAAAACAATAAATGATTTAAAGTTGCATTGGTGTATAAGGCCTGTTAACTGAAAAGGCTTATTACCTATGTCATTTTTAACATCAGTTGCCTCCAGAGTTTCACCTGTGCTGTTGTTGCTTGACTACAGAGTTAACAGTCTATACTACAGAGATTCAAATCCCCATACCCATGCACGGATGGATGCATTTCAGCACCCCTGGGTGCTCCTGGGTGTGTCTTTGTCTTTGAGAGTTACTTGCAGCTGCTTACTTCTCACATATAAATGGCTGAAACTATTGGATGTTCATTTTCTCTTGGCGTGCAGAGGCATTCTCAGTGACAGCCTGACACACTGCTAGCAGCAGCTTGAGGCTAGGTGTGCCAGCAGATTTCAGTTAGGAATGTCAATAATGCTAAGAAGTCATTCTCAGAAAACGAAAGAACCCATAAAGCGCCTCACTCCAAAATTATGTATTTGCCATTTGGAGGAAAACGGTGAAAGTTAGGAGATAATTGCTTCCATAAAGGATGATGAGATTCCATAAAATCTTCTTAATTTGCTGGGAAGATGGTAGCTGTTCTCTGAGGGCAGATTCGGGAAACAGACTTATCTTTGTCTGTTTCTCTGGTTACTGCATTTACTGTTTTGCTTGGAAGCTTTCTAAAACATAGAAAGTTTCATTTTTCTCCAGCATGATAATTGCACAAGAGAAAAATGCCCAGTTAAAGTTTGAAAATGTCATTGTATGAATTAAGCTGTCCCAATGACTTCTCCAGTCTGGTTCAGGTGGATGAGGGTTGAAGGTGATCCGCAGCCCTGTCGGTGGTCATAGCAACCAGTGAGCATGGTAGACAGTGAGGACCTAGCATCACAGACAGCAGTAATGCTTAGAATAGACTTGATACACACAAGTATGGAGGCTGAGCAGAAGTGGGTTAGCCCACATGTGGAGGTAAAAGTAAAATCTAGGCTGGCCTCCCACACCTTCCCCTGCGGGGAGAGGGTGGTGGTGGAATAAAGACAAGAACCAGCTCAGGCGTGCAAGGTGATTTTTATCTTTGTCTCACTGAGTCACATTTCACTTGGTAAAGTTAACTGATAGCCACATGGTAATGGAGTTTAGAGATGGTTTGTACTTTCATTCAGGCTGTTTTTTTTTTTGTTTTTTTTTAAGGTTAAAGTTCTATTTTATTTTATTTTTATACACACATGGTAGTCATGAAATGATCAGTCGCAGAGAGATGGAGATGGCGCATGCTGCAACCAGTGATTATTTTGATTGTTGGTTAATCTGTGAATATGCAGATTAATCAACCATAAAATAAAACAATATGCAACAATGGTGGAAGCTGCTTATCAAAGATTACCATAGAAGGAAAATAGAGGCATAGATGGCACCAATGTTGAATGCTTTGGAAGGTATTCAGTAAATTATTGCTGATGAAAGAAAGTTTAATATGTTGTTTTTGTTGGGGTTTTTTTTTTTTTTTTTTTTTTTTTTTAAATGGTGGCAACTATTTGTTACAAATACAGCGTGGCATGTTAAAAAGCCAGAATATTAATTTGAGCACAGTTTTTACAAGATGCCTTTTAATCAGTGCACTGGGCTTCGATTGTTTCAAGTAATCGTGTAATTGACTTTTTGGGATGAAATCATTTCCTAGAGTTTTGTCTGTTTGCTGGTAATTTAATTTAGATGCGTTTCCATCTACAGTGTAAATGCAGATCCTTAAAGCAGCTGACCGTCAGCTGTTATTGACTTTCCTCAAATGTACTGATAAGGAAAGAGTCAGATGATTGCTGAATTCAGTGGACGCTCCATTTTCAAGTCACTGCTAAAAGTTATAGGTGTAATGGGAGGAGAGAGCCATAAACACTGAGGCACTCTGGAACATGATGTTAGGGAAACTCTGCTCACAGTTATATTTACCAAACAGCCGATGCATTATAGTTTGACAGACAGGAAAAACTGGGATACCAAAGGAAATGGTCAGGCAGAAGATAATAACATATGAGAGCTCTGTCAGGGCGGAGGACTAACTCACTGTTTCACCAAATGTTTTCTTTTTTGTCTTTAGGTTGACTTGATGGTTTTAGTTTAAATATGTACCTCCCACATATCGCTGTTAAATTGCCTGATAACTCTTATACACTAATTTCGATGTATTTTTCAGCTACATGAAACCTTTTACAGATGTTATAACGGGAGATCTGGGGTGCACAGTGCCTATACCACACTCCATAAGTCTAGAGTTGTCTGTTTGACACAATGTCCTATCTCCTCTTATTTATTTTTTTTCCTGTCCCTCCCACTGTTTGTATTTTCCCTGTCCTCTTCTTTTCTCTTCTTTTTTTTTTTTTTTTTTTTTTTTTTTTTACATTCCTGTCTACTCCCTCACTCTCTGTCCTTGACCACAGACGTCCAAAAGAAGCAGCCAGTCGAAGACTGCACCCCCAAGCCCATCCAAAGCACCGGGAGTAGCCAATCGCCAGTTTTCAGTAGCGAGATGAGCAGTAGCAGTAGCCAATCCCTATCATTGTTGCCGCCCTCAAGCTCCGAGCAACTGTCAGCTGAAGAGCCCTTACCTGTGTTTTCCAGCACAAGGGAAGGTAAGCCTGGTCAGCCAATGACTTCACACTCACCCTGTTCTGTTTTTAAAAACTGACTTTCAGGAGAGCAAACTTTCCTAACAATGTGGAAGCAAAAGGTTAATGGTCACAGTAGACTGAAACTTTTGCTCAATTTAACGGTTAAGTCTTTCTCAAAGAATTGATGGATGCAGAGCAAGCTGTTTGTGGCAGTGATGATAGTCTGGACTGACTGTTCTTTTTCTTTGTCAAGCACAGGAAGATGCAGAACATGGCTGACACAGGAGTGCAGCACTGAAACAAAGGAACATAATGAAATATGAAGTTCATTGCAGAGCTCATAAAATCCCTCATGTAGGAATTTTCTCAACTATCGTGGACCTCAAGACTACGTTAAATGTCATTCTTTGTAGATGAAGCAGTATGATGTCTCTGTGGTTTGGAACAGTTTGTGCAGGCATAAATGCTGCTGTGCAGCCTTTTCAGTCTTTAAATAAGTACTGGATGAATCTGTCTGTGGGTTTTGCTTTTAAAACATAGAAAAGGCAACAGTAGTAATTCTCTAGTACAAAGCGGCACATGGTACAAGGAAAACTTCAATCTCGAGTAGAAAACACAGTTCTCTGCAAAAGCCTCTGACTGTTCAGATCTGTATGACCAGATCCTATGCTACATCAACCACAACATTAAAATCACCTGCCTTATGGATGTCAGCTGTTCCCTTCTAGGGGTGACCTGTAGGGACGTTAGCCAGAGCGCTTTGTTTTTGACAGTTGTGGTGATCTATAGATTTTTCTTGATCAGATGCATTTCATGCATGTTTAAGCCGATCAGGTCAACACTTTAGGCTCTTCATCATGTTCTTTGAGCAGTTTCTGCTGTGTATCAGAGCTCTTTTCCTTGCTGGGGTAGATTCTGCCGTCACAGAGTATTAGAAGTGGGGAAACTGTACGTACAAGGGTGGAAAGACTATTAATAAAGATCAAGAACCAAGTTTTCCCCAGTAGATTGTTGCATTATAACAGAATAATACGTTTATTCACATCATAGGTTAGTGGATTCAATGTTGTGGATGATTAGTGTGTCTTGGTCTATAGCAGATTGTCAACAATAATTACTTAATATAATCTATTTTGTAAATTGCTACTTTTTAAATCTTTTTTTGGACGCTTTGGGACAGAAACGAGCGTACTCTGAATGCTGTCTGGGCTCCTGCTTAAATATAAGAAAGGGGTTCAAAGTAGAGTTGCTCTTCTGCATCAAAAACGGCTAATTGAGATGTTTTGGGCCTCTGATTAGGATGTCTCCTGGAGGTCTCCTAGGTAAATGGTTTCAGACATACCCAACCAGGAGCAGATTCTCCTGGCAGAGTCGGGACATGTTGAAGTGATTATATCCCTCAGCTGTCTCAGGAACACCTCAGAGAGCTAAAGGCGGTGGCTTGAGACTACTGCTCCTATGACCCAGACTCGCATAAGCAGTAGGGAATATAGATAAATGTTGTTCTTAACACATTTCTAAGTTGTAGAGTTATACTTGCTTTCATCTGGAGTCATGTTTCTTACCATGTGACAAACTTCAGTATTAGTTTTCCTGTTGGTCTCCAATCAAAGTCTCTCCACCAGCACATTAACTAAATTTTTACCCACCTTTCGCTTGACTGAGTTTGCTGGTAACTGTATCTGTCTGCTGTTTGATGCTGAGGTGATGTACAGAATCGTTCCTAAACTCACTATTAAGCGCTTAAAATGCACCTTTCCATACATACATCTTTGTTTTGTATCATTTGTAAAATATTGTTTTGGTTGCTTAAAAATCACATTTAAAAATCCTTGAAATGTTCATTTCATTTGTTTTGACATTTAATGGCTTTTGAAAAGGTCAAGCTGGTTTGGATGAAGTGAATATATGGCCTGCTGAAAAATGTTAGAACATCTATATAATAATGTAATGACTAATAGTTTAAGTATTGACATTTCAGCTTCAATTTCAAATGATGAAGTTGTTTTTATTTTAAGCATGGTACACAGTACAATCGTAGGTTTTCTTTCCTCGGAGTGGATGTTAAAGGAAGGAGGTCATTCCACATCGTGTCTCACTCGCCTTTTATTCCTCCACCTGTAGGTGTGTCGTCCACAGAAACAGCCCAAGGCACACTCTGCACGCCCACAAAACGTCCACGAGAATCAGGTACCACCTCTTCCTCTTGCCTTCTAGCGCCGCACGACCTTTGACAGGTTGAGCGCTAAATCTTTAACCCTGGTGTTTGTTTCCAGCCTCGGGCTCGGAGAGCGAGGCCACACCAGAGAAACGACCACGGACAGAAGAGAAAGAAGGGAGTGGCGAAGAGGCCCGCGGGACGCCCAAGCAGAAGAACCGTCGGCGCTGCTATCGCTGCCAAACCAAACTAGAGCTGGTGCAGCAGGAACTGGGATCCTGTCGCTGTGGTCAGTATCATCTTTGAGACGCATGTCACTGTATAAGCTAAGATGGTCATTGGCTTATGGCATCTTTGTCAAATGTTTGCATATAAATAATGTGGGAAAACTATATCAGAATCACTCACATGTACAAATTACAGGTAATGCACATTCATCCTCTTAAAATTGTATAAAGAAAATAGCACAGACCTGCTTTAGAAACTAGGAAAAGAGACCTCTTCCCAATGTTCTTGTTTAACAATAAGCTTGGCAAAGTAAAATTAAATAATGTGTATTGGGGTCACTTCCTGCCTCACCAGCTTCTCTGTTTGCCTCCCAGGCTACGTTTTCTGCATGCTCCACCGTCTACCCGAGCAACACGACTGTCTGTTCGACCATCTGGGCCGCGGACGTGAGGAGGCCGTCCTCAAGATGGTGAAGCTGGACCGCAAGGTGGGCCGTTCATGCCAGCGCATCGGGGAGGAGTGCTCCTGATTGGCCACAGAGTGAGCAGCCATCCAATAAAACAGGAGCTTACAAAGAGGAGGTGGTGGTAGTGGTGTTGATGGAAGGAGGTCTAGGAGAATTGACAAATGGGGTAATGGGAGGGGGCGGGTGGGAGGGGGGAGAAGAGGAGGAGGGGATGGGGTGTGGTTGTAACATCCTGCATCTGACCCAACGATTCTGGATCTGAGCTTAAGGCCACCCTGTTGAAGTCCTGGTTTCCTGCCTGGAGCATCTGTTCGGACTCTGCTCAGGGCCAACAGGGGGCCGCCTGGTGGCTGTTCTTCAGAGCTACGTTCAGTATCGCATGTTCTCACACACACAGCCTTAACCCCACCCGTCTTCAGAGGAAGGACACCACAGAGACGGATCCAGTCAGTTGTATGTCATGCACAGTTCTTCTGTGCCTTGCCCCGGTTTTCTCCCCTTTACTCAGTCTTTTTTTTTTTTTTTTTTTTTTTTTTTTTTTTTTGTTCTTTCTTTTCAGTACAGGAAGTGAACTGCTCTAACGCTCAGCTGAACTGATCCATTTGGATTTTTTTGAATTCTACAGAGTTATTTGTTTTATTTAGATTTTTTCCCCCATTACCTGGTCGCGGATGAGGGGTCTAGCACTATCCCACGACCACTCCTCAGGTCGTCATCAAGGGGTCGAGGTATCAAACCTGTAACCTCACCTTCCTCTTCTTTTTTTCTTTTTTTTTTTTTTTTTTTTTTTTCCCCCCTTTCTTCCACCCGTGTTTGGACCCATGCACGGCATCACTAACCAGTTGTACTCATGCATGGTTCTAGCAACAGTGTATTTGTGCAGGTTTTGAGCGTGTCATTTGGTAATGTGATGCAGTCCAAGGACGCTGTGTGGCCGTTACCTTGATTAGCTCTGTTTTTACTGCTTAGCCACGGTGTCGTGGAGGACAATACAGCCGATCCCTGCCTCTGCTCACAGACTGTTGGCAAAAAGGAAAAATACAAATAAATAAATAAATAAATAAAATAGACAAACACACTAAATGGACAAGAGACACTCAGATAAATCCTCTGTGTAGCAGTCCCTCTTCTCCCTTCTCCCTCCCATTTTTCAATTTACTGAGTGGTACTGTTGTTCTTGATACATAAAGGGGAAGACGACTGAATTT